>NC_073235.2:32037763-32348026 GCF_029281585.2 Gorilla gorilla gorilla
AAGCAAGAGAGGGCACAGGCAGGCACCCTGGTGTGAGCCCTGCTGGGATGGGTGGGGTGGGAGGAGGTTGTGGGGAGCAGGGAGGGTGCCTGTAGGGCATTTTGTGATGAGAGTCATCGAAGAATGTTTCTGCACCATGAGGTGACCAAAGAGAGAGAAAGAAAAAGAGGGAGGCGCAACAGAGGGAGAGGAGGCCGGGCGTGGTGGCTCACGCCTGTAATCCCAGCACTTTTGGGATGCTGAGGCAGGCGGATCACTTGAGGTCAGGAGTTTGAGACCAGCCCAGCTAACATGATGAAACCCCATCTCTACCAAAAATATAAAAATTAGCTGGGCGTGGTAGTGCATCCAAGTTACTAGGGAAGCTGAGGCAGGAGAATCACTTGAACCCAGGAGGCAGAGGTTGCAGTGAGCCGAGATTGCACTACAGCACTCTAGCATGGGTGATAAAGTAAGGCCCTGTATCAAAAAAAAAAAAAAGAAAAGAAAAGAGGGAGAGGATCCTGCAGGAGTCCTCCTGGGACCCACAGCTCCCAAGAAGGGCAGGGCCTCTCCAAGCTTGACTGTGGCTGTGACCCCTCACGTTGGGCGATACACTTCCTCTCTGGGCCTCAGTTCCCCGCACTATAAAATGAAAAGATTACACATAGTGGGATAAGACATTCATAATATATGAACATATCCAATAATGGGCTCATATCCACAATAGATAAAGAACTCCTATGATTCAGAATGAAAGGCAGACAATCCCATAGTTGGCAAAAAACTTGCACGGACACTTTACAAAAGAGGCAATAAACATATGACAAAGGGCTTATCTTCACCAGTCACCAGAGAAATGCACAATAAAAACCACACACAAGAGTTCATATGAAAATGGCAGACAATTTGAAGGACTGGCAGCAACAGGGTGCAACCTGAACTATCACTCACCAGCTGGTGGAAATGCAAATTGGTACAACCAGGTTGCCGATTTTCTCAGATGATCAACGAGAGATGAACATGTGCATGTCTCATGGCAAGGCAATTCCATTGCCAGGGGGACCGCCAACCAGAATGGGAACCTATGTGCTCTGAAATGCATACACCAGGAAGTTCACAGCAATTCCATTTGCAACAGCCTCAAATGGGAACCACCCAAATGCCACCCACACTAGAATGGATGAGTAAATTGCAGTGTCTTTGCACAGTGGAATAGCATACGGCAATAAAAATGAACAATACAGACTGCACGCCAGATGGATGCATCCCACAGACACAACATTGACTGATGGGACCAGGCAAAAGCTTGCATACCATATGGCTTCACTCAGCTAAAAGTCCCCACATGAAGCTATGGTGCTTTAGAAAGCAGGCAGAGTTATCCTGGGGGAGTTAGCGTCAGGAATGGGCAAGGATGAAACCCATGGGTGCCAGGTACATGAGTGGTCAGTCTCTGAAAATTCCTCCACAGGACACTTGTACTTTTGCCCTTTCCTGTGCATGGTGTGCTTCAATAAGGTTTCTTTTTCCTTTCTTTCTTTCTTTTCTTTTTTTTTTTTTTTTTGAGACGGAGTCTCACTCTGTCACCCAGGCTGGAGTGCAGTGGCATGATCTCAGCTCACTGCAACTGCCGCCTCCCGGGTTCAAGCGATTCTCCTGCCTCAGCCTCCCGAGTAGCTGGGATTATAGGCACGTGCCACCATGCCCGGCTGATTTTTGTATTTTTAGTAGAGATGGGGTTTCACCATGTTGGTCAGGCTGGTCTCAAACTCCTGATCTCAGGTGATCCACCCGCCTCAACCTCCCAAAGCGCTGGGATTACAGACGTGAGCCACTGTACCCTACCAACAATGTTTCTTAAAAGATACAAAGAAAACAGATGGGCCAGTGCTTTTTGGGAGTTTCTGTCCTGGCTCCGACACCTCAGGCTTGGCTGGGCTCAGGAAGAAGTTGGGGCTGGGGCAGGGTCCAGAGGAGACCCTGTGGCAGAGGCCCAGGGCAGCACAGGGGAGAGAGAGTGAGCCCATTCACTCGGCAAATGGCCTTTCCTGTTATGAGGTCCCCAGCGCACAGCATGTCCTCGTGGATGGTGTAGTCACTGCTGCCTGGCTGGCCGGGGTACTGGGGCTGGAAAAAGGATCCGCAGACAGTGTTGTCCATGACACCGACCTCTGCCTCCTGACGTTGGAAGGGCTCAGGCAGGAAGACTGTGGGAGGAGATGTCAGATGTGGGAGGAGATGTCAGATGTGGGAGGAGGTGTCAGATGTGGGCCTCAACTGCAGCTTCAGCCAAAGGGAAGCCCTCCCTCCCCAGCCTGCTGGCCCAGGGAGAGCACACGAAGATAAGGGGACAGCCAAAGGGGGAGGGCCTGCAGTAGGAAGAACCAGGAGGGAGGCCAATGTGGCTGCAAGGGAGCAGGCGTGGGGTGAAAGGTGAGGTGCAGCTGCCTCAGGGCCCAGAGCAGGGGCCCTCCTAGCCAGGATGTGGTGTTGGAGGTGTCATTCCAAGCACACTGGGACACAATAGAAGGGTCAAAAACAAGCCCTCTGGCTGCTAAGAGGAGGCAGAGCTGGAGGCAGGGAGGGTGGCAGCTGGAGTGCCAGCCTGGCCGGTGGCATACCTAGCAGGTGCTGGGTGGGTTTGAGCAGTGTAGCAGTGTGACAAATCAGGCATGGCCCTTCCTCAAGGAGCAACTGGTCTGGGGACACTTGGGCTCTGTTTCCAGATGTCGCTCTCAGATCTGGCCTGGGGTCCCCATGTGGGAGCAGCGTGATGACAGGGGCCCACCCCTGCACAATGCCTGCCCTGTGTGGGCCTCATGTGTCCTTGGGGGCTGCCGGTGTGTGGAGAGAGAAGGATGACTGGAGCCCAGATCTCTCATCAAGGTCGGTGGCTCTCTGCTCAGTAGCTGATCCAACTAACTGGTGACTTCCCCAGGCCCTAGCTCCTCCTTTCCCACCTGGAGAATCTTCTCTGCCTTGATTCTTAGAGAATGACAGTCCCTGGGAAGCCGAGGAGGGCAGATCACCTGAGGTCGGGAATTCGAAACCAGCCTGACCAACATGGAGCAACCCGTCTCTACTAAAAATACAAAATTAGCCAGGTGTGGTGGTGCATGCCTGTCATCCTAGCTACTCAGGAGGATGAGGCAGAAGAATCGCTTGAACCCGGGAGATGGGGGTTGTGGTGAGCCGATATCATGCCATTGCACTCCAGCCTGGGCAACAAGAGCAAGATTCCGTCTCAAAAAAAAAAAAAAAAAAAAAAAAAGTTTGAGAATGACAGTCCCAGGAGGCTGTCTTTGGAGGGCCGGCTGCTCTCATGACTAGGGCCATGTGACTGACATTCAGTGGCCAAGGCAGGGAGGCCAGCTCTGGCCTGTTCATGGAAGAAAGTCCTGTCCCAAATGCCTCCTCTGAGATATTCTGCCAGATCATGACCCCACAAATAATGCCAAATTGCCATTCTACTTTTTTGCACTCATCATTATATTTCCCTAAATCAAAAGCATTCACTCTTTTGCTAGAGTCTTTGCCTAACATTTCTTCCCTCTCAGTCTACAAATATACAAATATATGACAAATATACTGGGTGAGCAGTGAGGTTCACATTCACAGAGATAAGTGTTCTTGAGTCATAAACACTTGGACCGGAGGACAGGCCTGCTCTTTTTTTTTTTTGAGACAGTCTTGCTCTGTCGCCAGGCTGGAGTGCAGTGGTGCGATCTCGGCTCACTGCAACCTCCGCCTCCCAGGTTCAAGCGATTCTCCTGTCTCAGCCTCCTAAGTAGCTGGGATTACAGGCACGTGCCACCATGCCCAGTTAATTTCTGTGTGTGTGTGGGTGTGTGTGTGTGTGTGTGTGTGTGTGTGTGTGTGTGTATAAAATATATATATATATATTTTTTTTCTTTTTTTAGTAGAGATGTGGTTTCACCATGTTGGCCAGGATGGTCTCGATCTTCTGACCTCGTGATCCACCCACCTCAGGCTCCCAAAGTGCTGGGATTACAGGCGTGAGCCACCGCACCCGCAGGCCTGCTCTTACTTGCTACTGATGCCCAGCACCTTCCACAGCTGTGGAAGCTCCAGTGGCGTTTGATGAGGCCCTGGAGGAGGTCAGATGGCAGCAGGCCCTTGTAATCAGGGTGGAGTCAGCAACATTCAGAACCAGGGAATCCTGAATGGCTCAGAGTCAAAGAGCCCAAGTACCTGCCTCCAAAAGTGGGAGAAGCTCAGGCCGCTTGACCCATGTCAGGGGGAATTGTGACACTCGGGAGGACTGGCAGAGCCCCGAAGCGGCCTCCCGCGCCTTCACCTGCATTGCCTGCCCTGCACTGCTCACCATCCTCGGTGACCATTCCCCAACCAGATATCCAGCAGGAGCTGTCAGGGGCCAACCACGTGGTTGGTTCCGGAAGGCAGGCGGGGAGGATGTGGGAGCTGAATTCCACATGACGGTGCAGCTGCAGCAGGGTGATGTCAATCCCCATGCGGTGCAACTTGTTATAGTCAGCGTGCACCATGATCTTATTCACTGTCATCTGCTTGCTGTGCTCCGTGGGATGGCTTTGCTGGTCGTACCCAAGCAGGATCCGGTAATCAGATGGGTTAGTGGACCTGTTGTGGGGAGGCTCCTCTGAATGCTGGGCCGGCACCCTCACCCCGGCTGCCCACCTGGAAGGCACCCAGACCCCGCCACCACTCTGGGGTTTCTCTCTCCTCCCTTCCTCGTGTCAGATAGCCCTGCTTTGCTCTTGACACAAGCTTGAGGGCCTACAGCCTCAGGACACTTGGCCTTGGATGATTCCCGATGGCTTTCCCAGCACGCCCCAGACTCAAAGGAGTAGAGAATCTTAGTGCAGAAAACACTGGGGATGCATTACACTTCACCCCTTCATTTCAGAAGAGAAGAGACTTGGCTCATTCCTAGCTCTGACCAGAACCCTCCCAAGGCCCCATGACCTACAGCAATTCTCAAAGACCCTGTTTCCCTAGCCAGCATGCTCCACCCACTTCTCCCCGGTTCTCACACACCACCTTCTCCAAGGCTTCCCCACCTGGTGACAGGAACTCAGTAGGTATTTGTGAAGCACATGGAGGAGTTCATGGAACTGAACTTCTTGTTTCCAGAAAACGAGTGACTTTCCAACCCACAGGTCCTGGCTGTGTGGTTCCCCTCCCCCAACATGGCTGCATCCACCTCCCCCAAGGCCTCTCCTGCTCTAAGCCCCTGTCTGGCGCAGGGTCTACCATGGTCCTGGGCTTGCGCCTCACTTTCCTGACAGGATGAGAAGCCTCAGAGTGGGGCTTGCATCTCTGTGTACCACACAATGGGCCTCACTTGAGGCCTGGCACCTGTGGATGCTGAATAAATGAGTGGGACCTGAGGAGGATGCTACAGCTAGCTATGTCCAAAGCTCTGGCTTCCTGGCTCAGAATTGGACATCCTCCCCGACTCCCTTTGGGCACACGGCGACCCCAGGAAGCATCGGAGGAGTAACTCAGTCTCTTGACCCTCTGCCTCACACCTCCTGGGACAGAGGCCATCTGTTTCATCCCTCACTCTGGTCTGTGGGGACGGTGGCAAATAATTCTCCAGAAGTGACAAAAACCCCCTGGTGGCTGGACATACAGAGTCGCAGGACCCTTCTGGGGAAGAATGTGCCAGCATATGTGGGTAGCCAGGACCTAGGGAAGCCTCCGGCAGGTGTTCCCTGGACAGCCTGCAATGAGCCCTGGCTGGAAGGGGCCAGGTGCTCGACCATGCCTGCCTGGCCCTGAGAAGCCCTGGGACTGTCACTCTGTCTTATCACCTGAAGTGTGTGTCAAGTGTGTGGCCTGGGACACTGCACACCCACTACCATTTACACAAGAAAAACCGAGGCCCACTGAGATTGTGTGGATGGCCTAGAGCTGGGCAAGATGCAGAAACCAAAGTTCACCCTGAGTGGAACATTAGGATTTTGATTCCTAAAGTTTACAGCAGACGGAGAGTGGGCTGGAAGTGGTTCCCTTTAGAACCAAAGTCTGTTTTCCTGTATTTATTGACAGTCCCAACTAGAGTGAGTTAATTTTCATTTAGCTATTTATTTTATTTTATTTTATTTTTGAGACAAGATCTGGCTTTGTGGCCCAGGCTGGAGTGCAGTGGCACAACCACATTTCACTAGAGCCTCGACCTCCCTGGGCTCAGGTGATCCTCCTGCCTCAGCCTCCTCAGTAGCAGGGACCACAGGCCTGCCCCATCGTACTTGGCTAATTTTTTTATTTTTAGTAGAGATGGGTTTTGCCATGTTGCCCAGGCTGGTCTTGAACTCTTGGGCTCAAGCAATCCACCTGCCTTGGCCTCCTAAAGTGCTGGGATTACAGGTGTGAGCCACTGTGACAGGCCTTAACTATTTATTTTTACTTTTAATTATTTACTTATTTTCAGACAGGTCTCATTCTGTCACCCAGGGTGGAGTGCAATGGTGTGATCACAGTCACTGCAGCCTTGACCTCCCAGGCTCAAGTGATCCTCCCAAGTAGCTGGGACTACAGGCGCACACCACCAGGCCTGGCTAATTTTTGTACTTTTTGTAGAGATGAGGTGTCACTATGTTGCCCAGGCTGGTCTGGAATCCCTGGACTCATACAATCCTCCCACCTTAGCTTCCCAAGTACTAGGATTACAGGTGTGAGCCATCACACCCGGCTTCATTTAGCTATTTCAAAGTACTGTGCAATGTAATGAGACAACCACACCATCTTAGCAGGTTGACCAATGTGGTGTTGGGTGGGGTGGGGTTGGGGAATGCCCAACCCCAGAGTGAGAGATGAGGTAGGAGCCTCTGCTTGGGAGATGCCACACAGTTGGTCAGGAGACTGGAGCAGAGTGACGAGCAGGGACAGCATTCCAGGCACAGGGCACTGCTGGGTCAAAGGCAGGACACCTGGGGCAGCAAACTGTCCCAGAACAAAGCGTACAAAGAAAAGACTGCGCCCTCACTTTGGGCTTCCCTCTTGCATGCACTCCCACAGCGGGGCCCGCGGAGGGAAGATGCACCTTTGGAAGCAGTGAGCAGCAGAGGCCACCCAGTTGCTGTCGATGAGGGCAGCTCCACAGATGTGCCCGCCTGGTAGAGGAGACTGGCCTGCCATGGCCACCGCTCAGGCTCAGCCCTCTGGCCTCCACAGATCTTCCCGGTGGGCCTCCCGGAGGAATTGCCGCTGAATCTGGTCTTCTCACACACTGTGGAGACAGCCCAGCAATGAGGTGCCTGCACGAAGGACGCCAGCCCCTGGTGCCCCCAAATGTCAGGATCAACAGGACTCGGGGCCACCAGGCCCCTCCTCTCACTTCACAGGAGGGACAAGTCCAAGGCTCAGGTTGAAGCCACGTGGCCCATGTGACAGCACCACCTGGGTGACCCGGGAGCACACAGCCCATGGCCCCCTGTCAGGGGCGACGGCCCGTGGGGCTACGGGGTGAGCACTAGGCCCGACTTTTCCCAGGCCTCAATGCCGTTTGTGATGGCGCAGAAGCTGCCTGCTACAGAAGGGATGCACTGCTCCACTGCGCGGCCCCTAAGCGGCAGTGCCCTCCCTTCCCGGCCCAGTGTTCTCCCAGACTGAAGCGAACGAGAGACACTCCGCGCACAATCCCGTCTGCAGTAGCATTTCCCCATCCTGGAAATGAGGGTGTGTGGGGCGCTGGACTGTAGAGGCCTGAGATCCAACCCGGCAGAGCCAGCGAGGGAGCGCCCCGCCCTCTCCCCTCCTTCCAAAGGCGCCTTCCTCCCAGGGCCCGGAGAGCCAGACCTGGCCTGGCTGGGCCCTCCTGGCGGGTGTCCTCGTCGGGCGGAGGGGGACGGCCACGAGAGGCAGGCGACCTCTGCTCCTCGCTCTGTCTGGGCCACCCCTGCCCGCTCACCTGCTGAGAGGGACGAGGTGGACTAGACGCGCAGCGGCAAGAAGATTGGCCAGAGGAGGGAGGCGGCCAGTGCGCAGTGCCCCCGCCGGCCCTGGCCTGAGCGCTCTGCCCCTGCTTCCCTCATCAGGCCGGTGGCCTGGGCGTCCCCGACGGGGCGGAGAGCACGGCGCGTGGCCAACCGCGGGGCTCCAGGAAAACGCCTGCGTCCATCGGGATGCTGGGACTGGATCTCGCGCGGCGTGTGCGGGGAGCCCAGGTCGGTAGGAGGCAGAGGTCACTGGAAACCCCCAGAGCATCACAGGGCCCCTCCCTCCAGGAAGTCCACTGTGCAGGGGAGACATGAAGGCAACTATGGCCCAAGCCCAGAAATATACAGTAATGATGAGAGGGCAAGTGCTTACATCCCGTCATCAAGCATTTCCAGCTTGCTTTCCGAGTTCAACCCACTCCTCCATAAGGACGCCGGCTCAAGGGATTAGGTCAGGCCCACTAGGGACAATACAATATCCTTTTCTTAAATTCCAGCATACAACAGTCATGAGAGGGCTGTGCCATCTCAGTCACAGGTCCCTCCACACTCAGCAGGAGGGTCATAGACAACAGCTGAGTGGCAGGGAGTCATCTTAGAATTCTACCTAACACAGCCCAACCTCCGGCCTCCAGTGACGCATGTCCCTCCCAATCCCCAAAATGCATTCAGCATACCTCAAGGTTACCAAGAGCCTCCTCCTGTTACTGGAAAGGGGCAGATTCAGACATCAAGAGAGGATTCTTGGATCTTGCAGAAGAAACAATTCGGGCGGGTCCATAAAGTGAAAGCAAGTTTATTAAGAAAGTAAAAGAATAAAAGAATGGCTACCCCATAGGCAGAGCAGTCCTGAGGGCTGCTGGTTGCCCATTTTTATGGTTATTTCTTGATTATATGCTAAACAAGGGGTGGATTATTCATGGGTTTTCAGGGAAAGGGATGGACAATTAACAGAACTGAGAGTTCCTCCCCCTTTTAGACCATATAAGGTAACTTCCTGATCTTGCCGTGAACTGTCATGGCACTGGTGGGAGTGTCTCTTAGCATGCTAATGTATTATAACTAGTATATAATGAGCATTGAGGACCACCAGAAGTCACTGTCGTTGCCATCTTGGTTTTGGTGGGTTTTGGCTGGCTTCTTTACCCCAACCTATTTTATCAACAAGATCTTTATGACTTGTATCTTTTGCCTACCTCCTATCTCATCCTGTGACTTAGAATACCTAACCTCCTGGGGGCTGGCCACGGTGACTCACACCTGCAATCCCAGCACTTTGGGAGGCCGAGGTGGGCGGATCACCTGAGGTCAGGAGCTCGAGACCAGCCTGGCCAACATGGTGAAACCCCGTCTCTACTTAAAATACAAAAATTAGCCAGGCATGGTGGCGGGTGCCTGTAAGTCCCAGCTACTGGGGAGGCTGAGGCAGGAGAATAGCTTGGACCTGGGAGGCGGAGGCTGCGGTCAGCCGAGATCACACCACTGCACTCCAGCCTGGGTGACAGAGCTAGACTTTGTCTAAAAAAAAAAAAAAGGCTGGCACGGTGGCTCACGCCTGTAATCCCAGCACTTTGGGAGGCGGAGGCAGGCAGATCACAAAGTCAGTAGCTAACACGGTGAAACCCCGTCTCTACCAAAAAATACAAAAAAATTAGCTGGGGGTGGTGGTGGGTGCCTGTAGTCCCAGCTACTTAGGAGACTGAGGCAGGAGAATGATGTGAACCCGGGAGGCGGAGCTTGCAGTGAGCCAAGATTGCGCCACTGCACTCCAGCCTGGGCAACAGAGCGGTGAGACTCCATCTCAAAAAAAAAAAAAATGCTTAACCTCCTGGGAATGCAGCCCAGTAGGTCTCAACCTCATTTTACCGGCCCCTATTCAAGATGGAATTGCTCTGGTTCGAACGCTTCTGGCAATCTCATTAGAGTCTCAACTTAAAATTCAAAATCTCATCATCTAAATCTAAATAGAATTATCTCATCAGCTCAAAATCCACAATCTCATCATTTAAATACTCCAAATAGAATATGGATGAGGTTCCCAGCTGTAATCTGCTAAACACAGCCCTTGAGTACAATTCTTCCTCACCTGTGGACCTATGAAATTAAAGAAACTTCCTACCCCAACATTCTGCACATACAATGACAAGATGGGCACAGCATAATGCTCAAAAGGAAGTTGGGGGAATGGACAGTAAAAAGCAGTTACTGGTCCGTAACAGCTTTTATATCCTTCTGGACAAACTCCATTAGGTTTCAAGGCCTGGGAGAAAATTCTCTGTGGCTCTCAGCTCTGGTCATCCTTCCTTTTTTATACAAAGTAGCACGTTTGCATCCAAGTAGTTCTATTGCCTTGCTTCCCGCAAGTGGAATTCTGGGGGCCTTCTTTCATGGTGTACTTTCTCTGTCCCTGTCAGTATGAGCTGGGAATGTTCTGCTGACATAAACATCTCAAGAACGTCATAGTCCTTGTAAGTGTGTTTCACCAGTTTCACTTCATTAGATAAAGTCACATGCACAATATTTTTGAGATAGTCCCTCCTCCACCTGGGCCTCCTGCTGAGATGGTAGCGGGCTTGGGGCCCTCTGTTGTGACTATACCTCAATGTCTTGAAAGGGCCCTTTGATCGACTGACTTTTCTGACCTCTTGGTCTTTCTGGGGTCTTAGCAGAACATTATAGTGTCGACCTTTTCTCTGTGCCGTGGTTTCGGTGACCATCTCTGACTTTTAGCATCTTTTGACATCTGGAGAGGCTAAGAATTTTCAAAACCCTCCAGTCCTGGTTCCTTTTGGTTTAGCAGTTCTTGCCTCAGTTTATCTCTCTTCCTTCACATTTTGCTATAAGTAGCAAGATGAAACCAGGTAGCACCTCAAAGCGTTGCTTAGAAATCTCCTAAGCCACATGAAACTGCCTTTGCAAAATTATAACTGTAAGAGAAATCTGACATAGTTGACTCCATCTTGCTTCTGACCTCCAAGCTGTCCTTGGTCATTCCTGGGGCTAAGCCAAGCTGACTTTGAGAAGAATTTAGTTTATAGTTTAATTTGAAAGCAAGGATAATAATAGCTCCTTCCGAAAACTAATCCCTTCCTTGCTCAGGGACTGAAAACCACCTTTGGTAAGACTAATGAAAGGCCACAAGAATAGGATTATGGGAGGGGACTAAATTCTGATAAGGTAGGCATAGTTTCTATAATCCCTTACAGCTCAGGAGTCAGATGGCCAGAGGTCACAAGATTTGTGACTCTTCCAATTGCTCCTATAATGTCACTATTGTAGAACCTAAGATCTTTTTTTTTTTCAGATTTTTCAGACTGACCCCACCTAGACTTGTGACTCATGACTCAAATGGCCCTGTGACCCCACCCAGAGGTGGACTCAATGCATGGGAACCGTTTTCCACACCTCTATAATTTCATCCCTAACCAATCAGCTGCACTTATTCCCTAACCCCCTGTCCATCAATTGTCCATAAAATCCCCTGGCTTCTGAGCCTGCAGGGAGACCAATTTGAGTGAGAATGCCAGTTCTCCTGTGTGAGGTGGGCTTGGTCAATGAAAGTCTTTCTCTACTGCAACAGCACAGTCTCAGTAGATTGATTTTGTCTGTGCAGCAGGCAGGAAGAAACTGTCTGGTGATATGTGATTACACATATGTGCAAACAGGCCCCTGAAAGTTTGCTCCCTACACAGCAGCTGGACACAATTTCTGCTGTGATGCCATCAGGACCTACCCCATTTCCAGTAGCATACCCCCCACCTGGTGAGCTGTCAACCATGGAAGCCTTAAATTCTAGATTTCTATGCACAGTCTATCCAAGGAAATAGAGGCTTTCCCTAAGGTAGTTTAAGTTTTTTAAATGAGGTTCCTCAAAATATTTCCAGGCCCCATCCACTGCCCAGTTCCAAAACTACCAGCATATTTTTAAATGTTTCTTACAGCAGCACCTCATTCCTGGAACCAAAATTCCTATTAGTGTTCTGTTGCCGTGCAACAAATTACCACAAACCTCGTGGCTTAAAACAACACAAATATATGACCATGCCATGCCCATGGGTGAGGAGTCTGGCATGGCCTAACTTGGTTCTCTGCTGAAGGTCTCATGCTCAAGGTGTCGACTGGCCACAAGTTCTCTGAAGGCTCTGCAGAAGAATTTGCCTTCCAGCCCATTTAGGTTGTTGGCAAAATTCCGTTTCTTGCAGTTGAATGACTGAGGCGCTCATTTGCTTGTTGGGAGCCACTGTCGACTCCTAGAGGCCACTTGGCTGCTTCCCACAGGCCCTCTCACAATACCGCAGCTTCCTCCTTCAGGGGTAGCCTCAGGATCTCTTGCATCAAATCCTTCCTAGGCTTTGAATCTTTGACTTCTCCTGTCTGTGACCTCTAGACCCAGATACAAAGGACTCCCATGATTTGGTCTGAACTTTCAAGGACATCACCCTTCCTTAATCAATAATCTCCCTTTCTTAAAGTGCTATATGGTTAACACAGTCACAAGACTGATAGCCCATTATATTCACAGTCCCTCCCACCCTTGTGGGGAGGAATTACATAGGATGTGGGTTGTTGAGGGTTAGCTTAGAATTCTCCCTACCACAGTCTCCTATGAGACAGATTCTGCTAACGCAGACACGAGATGCAGAAAAGTAAATTGATAATTTCCTTTTTAAATTTTTTTATTTTTTTATTTTTTATTTTTTTTGAGACAGAATCTTGCTCTGTTGCCCAGGCTGGAATGCAATGGCGCAGTCTCTGCTCACTGCATCCTCCACCTCCCAGACTCAAGCCATTCTCCTGCCTCAGCCTCCCAGGTAGCTAGGATTATAGGCACATGCCACCACGCCCAGCTATATTTTGTATTTTTAGTAGAGATGGGGTTTCTCTATGTTAGCCAAGCTGGTCTAGATCTCCTGACCTCAGGTGATCTGCCCACCTCAGCCTCCCAAACTGCTGGGATTACACGCATGAGCCACTGTGCCCAGTCCTTTTTTTTTTTTTTAATAGTTTCACTCTTGTAGCCCAGACTGGGGTGCAATGGTGCAATCTCGGCTCACTGCAACCTCTGCTTCCTGGGTCCTGGGTTCAAGGCTGGTCTTGAACTCCTGACCTCATGTGATCCACCTACCTTGGCCTCCTAAAGTGCCGGGATTACAGGAGTGAACCGCTGCACCTGACCAATTGATGATTTCAATGTACTGTGAAAAGAACCAGAATAAACACAGGCAAAAGAGTCTCAAGTTTACACATGGAACAATGGTGTATTTCTAACTTATCTACTTTTATTTACCCTTTAAAAAATACTTGATCTTTTTATACTCTCTGAACTGTTTTTTTCTTTGTAAATCATACATCTGATAAAAGGTTAATATACAGAATATTTTCTTTTTAAACTTCTACAAATGAACAACAAAAATCAAAGAACCCAATTCAAAAACGGGCACAGGACTTGAATAGACATTTCTTTTTTCTTCTTCTTCTTCTTTTTGAGACAGAGTTTCACTGTTGATGCCCAGGCTGGGGTGCAGTGGTGTGATCTTGGCTCACTGCAACCTCTGCCTCCCAGGTCCAAGCTATTCTCCTGCCTCAGCCTCCTGAGTAGCTAGGATTACAGGCGCCCACCACCACGCCCAGTTAATTTTTTTTGTATTTTTAGTTGAGACGGCGTTTCACCATGTTGGTCAGGCTTGTCTTGAACTCCTGACCTCAGGTGATCCACCTGCCTCGGCCTCCTAAAAGTGCTGGGATTACAGGCGTGAGCCACTGCACCCGGCTTTGAATAGACATTTCTCTAAAGAAGATATACAAATAGCCAATAGCATATGAAAAGATGCTCAACATCACTAATCATTAGGGAAATGCAAATGAAAACAATGAGATACCACTTCACATCCCTTGGGATGACTACCATTAAAAACACAGAAAATAAAAACCGTTGTTGAGGATGTAGAGAAACCAGAACCCTGCGCACTGCTGTTGGGAATCTGAAACGGTGCAGATGCTGTGAATGCCAGTTCCTCAAACAATTGAACATCAAGTTTAAAAATAAAACTTAAACTTCACTTAAAATTTAAACGTAAAATTATGGCAGTTCCTCAAAAAATTAAACAGAATTACTCTTTGGTCAGCAATTCCACTTCGGGGTATACACCCGGAAGAATTGAAAGCAGGGTCTCAAAGCGACAATTGTCTGCCTAGAAGCATCATTCACGAAGCCCAGAGGTGGAATCAACCCAAGCGTCCATCTGTAGATGAATGGATAAATAAAATGTGGTATAAACACTCAGTGGGATAGTATTCACCCTTGAAAAGGAATGAAATTCTGATGCATAGTACAACAGCTGAACTTTAAAGACATTATGTTAAGTGAAAGAAGGCAGCCACACCAGCACAGGCACTGTGGGGCTCCACTCCCAAGAGGTGCCTCGAGAGGCCAGAGTCCTAGAAACAGGAAGTAGAATGGTGGGGGCTGGAGGGAGGGGAACAGGGAGTTCGTGTTGAATGGGGACAGAGCGTCAGTTTGGGAAGATAAAAAAGTCCTGGAGATGGACGGTGGTGATGGCTGCACAACAGTGTGAATGTACCTCATGCCACTGAACTGTACACTTAAGACTGGTTAAAATGACAAATTTATGTTATGTATATTTTACCACAATTTAAAAAATACTGGAAAAAAGTAATGTGCCCCTCCCCAGTACAGCCAGAGGTGTAGAGGATGAGACTGAGAATTGTATAGGGAAGCTGGAGGGGGTGGGCAACGCAAGAAGTCTGAGGGTGGCCACAGAGGAGGCGCCCGGAGTGGAGTGTGGAGGTGTCACACAGGGTGGGTGACACTGGGTGGGGCCGAAACACACTAGGCGGGTGGGTGAGGACGAAGGTGGCCTGGCCCCAGGAAGCTGCAGGAACACTGTATTCAGGGAGGTGAAAGGGGCTTTGGAGAGCTGGGGTGCTGGAATGCACTGCTCACCATCTGGGCTGTTCCTCAGGCATCCAGGGACCACAGCTCCCACACCATGTCACCTCACAATCATGTGCATTGTCAGTTTGCAGATGAGGAGCCTGAAGCCAAGGAAAACCCACCTCATGTGGGGAGCATGGGCATGGGGAGCATGGGCGTGGGCAGGCCTGCTGGCCACCTGCCCCTCTGTGTCCTGCTGCTGGTCCTAAGCATGACCCCTCCTGCCTGGCCCAAGCTGCTCCCAAGTGAGCACAGAAGAAAGATATTGTTCAGTCTGGATACGGGACAGGGTTGCCACAGTCACAAGCTGGGTGGGCCTACAGAGTAGGAGGTTCTCAGTGACAGCCTGTAGTGCGTGAGCAGAGGTGGGACTCCAGGCAGGCTGTGGGCACCCAGTGGGGCAAGTGCCCTGAAGCCTCGCAGCCACCCCTGCACTCCCCCTCACAGACGAGGTGCCAGCATCACCCAGTGGCACAGTAACCTGCAGGCAGGTTCAGGGCAGCACTGGGCCTCAGCGGAAGGGCTCTGGTGACCAATGCCCTCACGGCCTCTCTCCACAGGCTCAAGGTGCCAAGGGGCTGTGCTCTCCCATGCCATGCCCTGCATGCCAGACCAGACAGCGCCTTCCTCTTCTCATTGCATTCTCACCACCAGATGGTTTTTCCTCTGTCTGTTTTCCAGGAATAAGTTGCTCTGAGCTTGCCACGAGGTGGCAGCATTAAACTGTTTTATAAGGGCCTAATCGGCTTGTAGGCCCGGGACCTAAAATCACAGCCCCAAACCCTGGACTGGTACCTACTGTTCCCTCCATCAGCAGCCTCAGTTTACCTGTGGCTCCCGCATCCCCTCCAAGCCATCCACACCACCCCAGACCCGCAGGAGCGTCCTGTTTCTCCTCCTCCCCTCGGGAGGGAAAGTTCACTCTTTCTGGGAATCCCTTTAGCACTCAGTGGGGACTTTCGAGTTCCCCCTCTCTTCCTCTGTGGGTCCCCGGGTGTGCCAACCACCTTTCTCACTGTATTCATCAGTGTTCTCCAGAGGCAGAGAACTAATAGGAGATATATATATATCTCATATATATATATATATAATACATAAAACATTTATATATATGTAAATATATATAAAAAAGGGTATTTATTGAGAATTGACTCCTTTATTAAGGAGAATTGACTCACGTGATCACAAGGTGATGTCCCATGATAGGCCGTCTGCAAGCTGAGGATCACGGAAGCCAGTAGTGGCTTAGTCTGAGTCCAAAAACCTCAAAAGTAGGGAAGCCAACAATGCAGCCTTAAGTCTGTGGCCGAAGGCCCGAGAACCCCTGGCAAACCACTGGTGTAGGTCCGAGAGTCCAAAAGCTGAAGAACTAGGAGCCTGATGTGCAAGAGCGTGAAGCATTCAGCACGGAAGAAGGATGAAGGCCAGGAGACTCAGCAAGTCAGCTTCTACCACCTTCTTCTGCCTGCTTTTTCTAGCCACACTGGCAGCCTACTGGATGGTGTTCACCCACATTACAGGTGGGTCTTCCTCTCCCAGTCCACTGACTCAAATGTTAATCTCTGCTGGCAACACCCAGAAACAGCCAGAAACAATACTTTGCATCCTTCAATCCAATCAAGTTGACACTTAATATTAACCACTAACCACCACACTCACCTTCCCCGCTGCTCTGCAAGCACTGTTGGGGCAGAGGCCACGTCTCACGTGTGTTGCTGACGGCATGGGCAATGGGAGATGTTGCTCCCTGAGGCCTCTGTGACTGCCTCCTCCTCCCCAGCTATGGTGATGGGGCTGGAGGAAGGCAGTGACTGCCATTCCAGAGAGATGTTGTTGCAGGATCAGGAAGAACAGAGGGGCAGGGCTGAGAGGCGCCATCTCACGCTGCGCACCCCTGTGCAGGGCCTCCCGTCTGAGACTGAGGTTGGTGTCACATGGTCCCCTGATGCCTTCAGATCATCTACAGGGGCGCAGACTGTGTTCCATTCTATGTTGAGAGTGAGGGGTGCCGCTACCCTGCCTGCATGTTGTCTGAGAGAGGAAAGTGCTCTTACTCTTTGGACATAGTTCCAGAGGACTCGGGTCACTGGTGTTGAAGGCAAAGCATCCCTTCCCTGTCTCAGCTGTATCTGAAGAACCTTCAGTGCCTGCCTTGACAGAGCAGGTTCCGGTAAGTGGCAGCTGAAGACACCTGGAGAAGTGAGGCTGTCCACTCCTGCTGGCATCAGATGTGCTGGTGCTACAGGGATGGTGACAACAGATGGCTGTCCTACCACATGACCAGGAGGGGAACACAGCTCCTTATGCTACCTACAACGCAACACATCTAGATCCAAACAAGAACCCGCCTCCTCCTCAGTGCCGAGGGTCCACTTCCAAAGTGGTGCCTGAATGAACTTAGCAAACCTCACAGCACTTGACGGGAGACCGGCCCACCCTGTAGGGCCTAGGCTCCTCTGAGGGTCCCGTGACCACTCCAGCAGGGCCTTCTCACACGCTGCTGGGGAGTGTAGGGTGGATGCTGTGGAGGGCAACATGGCGCATCTCGCACAGCTGACCATGTGATTCCTCCTGCTAGAGAAACATCCTAGGTGAACATTCAGACTCCACCTAGCAACCTTGTCACTGCCCTGCTTGTAAGACTGGAAAAAAGCAAAAACATCCATCAAGGAGCAGCAGAGAAATAAGTGGTGAGGTGCCCAGAGAAGGGAACGCTGTAGAGCATTTTCATAGAATGAACTAGGCCTGTGAATGGCAACAGCGTTGTCCCGGAAGGTGGGATGTTGAGTGGAAAATGCCAGCAGTAGAATGAAGCAACCATACCAAATATAGAACAAATGCTATATATAGTTCGGGGACCATGTATTTGCAGCAAAAGTTCAAAAATATGGGCAGAAGGAAGATACGGTAACTTCAGGGTGGATACTGTGCAGGGAGGGAGAGAATAGGCCAGAGGATGGTGACAAAGGGGTCTGTAACTGTATGTGAGAGGCTTTGCTGTGTTAAAAAATGTATACAATATGTACTATATGTTTACATGTAAATATATTTATATCTAGTTATGTGTAACATAAAACGTTATATAAAAATAATTAGAAGCAGGACAGACGCGGTGGCTCACACCTGTAATCCCAGCACTTTGGGAGGCCAAGGCAGGTGGGTCAGTTGAGGTCAGGAGTTCAAGACCAGCCTGGCCAACATGGCAAAACCCTGTTTCTACTAAAAATACAAAACTTAGCTGTGCGTGGTGGCACGCACCTGTAATCCCAACTACTTGGGAGGCTGAGGCAGGAGAATCGCTTGAACCCAGTTAGTGAACATTCGCTAATCCTGGATAGTGGGTCCATGAGCATCTGCTAATCCTGGTCTGCATTTCTCAGTGTATTTCAAATACTGCACAGTGCTAATAAAAGAACAAAGTGTTTGCTATAAATTTTTTTTTCTAGAGGTGGAGTCTCACTCTGTCACCCAGGTTGGAGTCAACCCCAACCTCCTGGGCTCAAGTGATCCTCCTGCCTCAGCCTCTCAAGTAGCTGGGACTACAGGCATGCATCACCAGGCACGGCTAAGGTTTTAATTTTAAAAATTGTTTTGGAGAGACAGAGTCTCACTATGTTGTCCAGGCTATTCTCAGACTTATAACCTCAAACTTCTGGCCTCAAGTGATCCTCCTGCCTCGGGCTTCCAAAGTGCTGGGATTACAGGTGTGAACCACTGTGCCCGGCCTTTTCAGTATATTTCAGATAGGTCACAGTGCTAATAAAAGAGTGCTTACAAAGCGTTTGCTGTCAATTTATCTTTTTTTTTTTTTTAGACGAGTCTCACTCTGTTGCCAGGCTGGAGTGCAGTGGCGCGATCTCGGCTCACTGTAACCTTCGACACCCTGGTTCAAGTGATTCTCCTGCCTCAGCCTCCCGAGTAGCTGGGATTACAGGCACGCGCCACCACACCCAGCTAATTTTTGTATTTTTGGTAGAGATGGGGTTTCACCATGTCGGCTAGGATGGTCTTGATTTCCTAACCTTGTGATCCGCCCACCTCAGCCTCCTTAAGTGCTGGGATCACAGGCGTGAGCCACTGCGCCCTGCCAATTAATCTTTAAAGTTAAGTGAACACAACAGGCCGGGACCTGCAGGAGTGCTCCAGGCAGAGGGGCAGCGCGTGGGTGGACTCTGGGCTGGGCATGGGCGGGGTGTGCTGAGCAGAGGACAGTGGGTGGGGCAGCTGCCACCCTGCAGGGAGGGTAGCCACAGGGCTTTGCAGACCAGGACAGCAGCTGCGATGACTTTAATTATCATCCAGACTTCATGGACCTTCGGGAGGCTTCAGCTGGGGGTGGACATGGTGGTCAGAAGAGAAATATGGTCATCGAATAAGCGGCTTTTCAAAGGCTTCACATGTGTGCTAAAATCCAATAAAATAAACTCCACCACTCAAGTCAGTGGATAAATAAAACGTCACTCTGCCATGAGGAGAAGGGTGATAGAGATGCTAGTGTGTGTAGGAGGAGAGCCTACGCACACTAGGAGGAGCAGGAGGCAGGCCAGTTGCATGCCAGGAAGAAGGACCAAACACCATTATCATCCTTGCCAGCACCCCCAGGTGCATACAATCATTATATTTATCCTTTCCAGAACTGACTGGGCACCGCTCTGAGCCAGCAGCCACCATGTGAAGTGGGACTGGGGCACGGGGCCAAAGAGACCCAGCCCTGCAAGGAGCTCAGTGTGGTAGAGGGGGTCTAGCCAGAAATTGAAAGAAAGGAGGGGGAAATATGGGGGACTATGGGAGCTGTCAGAATTAGTTTATCTTTAGCAGTATATATTATTTAATTATTTTTTAAAATCCAGGTTTAACCAAGAGATGCAGCAACATTCCAATATCCTTTGATATGGATTGGAAATCTAATTGCAAAGATGTCAATATGCTCAAGATCTCTCAGATCTCAAGGAGTGTTCCAGAAAAGCACCATACCTCTGACACTCCTGATCAATTTAAAACCTGGCGTTGGAGGAGCACTCCTCTTCCCTACCTCTGGCCCATCACAAGGACACTTCCCTCTGCTTCCAGGACTCCTCTAGCCCATCGTCTACCTGGATGTTCACTCTGTCCTTGCAGATGCTGAGTTTAGTCTTGTTGCTCTGCAGTTTAAGTTAAGTTGCTTCTCTCCACCTTCCTGTCACAGCCAAGGAAGCCCATGTGAAATGCCATGGCGTGGCCCTGGCCTCTGCTCAAACTGAGTCTTTGGCCTCAGATTTCCTCTTCATCTTTTTCCCCCATCTAAATCCGCTGGCCTTAAAGACAAGCCATTTAATAATCTTCGGTCTGGCATTTGCCTCTCTGCACAATAGGCACTGAGGGTACGCCGGTGGGCAGGACAGACACAGCCCCTGCCTTCATGGAGCTGATCCTGATAGCAAGGTTGGGCATAACATTAAACATTAAGAAAAATTGTAGTAAATGGTGTAAGAGGAATAAAGGGCAATATATGAGTACAGGCATACCTTAGTGCATACAAGGTATGTACCATAATAACTGATGAAGGTGGCTACACTAAACAACAAATTTTCCATGTAGATGAAACAGCTTTCTATCGAAAGAAGATGCCGCCAGCCTGAGCAACATGGAGAAACTCCTTCTCTACTAAAATACAAAAAAAAAAAAAAAAAAAAAAAAAGGCTAGGTGTGATGCATGCCTGTAGTCCCAGCTACTAGGGAGGCTGAGATGGGAGAATCACCTGAGCCTGGGAAGTCAAGGCTGCAGTGAGCTGTGATTACACCACTGCACTCCAGCCTGCATGACAAGTGAGACTCTGTCAAAACAAACAAACAAACAAAAAACAAAAAAAAAAAGAAAGAAGATTCCATCTAGGACTTTCATAGCTAGAGAGAAGAAGTCAATGTCTGGCTTCAAAGTTTCAAAATAACAGACTGACTCTCTTGTTAGGAGTTAATGCAGCTGGTGACATTAAGTTGAAGCCAATGCTTATTTATCATTCTGAAAATCAGAGGGCCGTTAAGAATTATGCTAAATCTACTCTGCCTGTGCTCTATCAATGCAACAATAAAGCCTGAGTGAGAGCACATCTGTTTACAGAACAGTTTACTGAATATTTTAAGCCCACTGTTGAGACCTACTTCTCAGAAAAAAAGATTCCTTTCAAAATATTACTGCTCATTGACAAGGCACCTAAGAGCTCTGGTGGAGATGTATATAAGGAGGTTAAGGTTTATGTACTTGCTAACACAACATTAATTTTTCAGCCCATGGACCAATAAGTAATTTCAACTTTTGTCTTATTAAGAAATACATTTCATAAGTCTATAGCTGCCATAAATAGTGATTCCTGTGATGGATCTGGGCAAAGTAAATTGAAAACCGTCTGGAAAGAATTTACTATTTTAAATGCCAATAGGAACATTCATTATTCACGGTAGGTATTCAAAATGTCAACATTAACAGGTGTTTGGAAGAAGTTGTTTTCAACCCCCATAGATAACTTTGAGAGGTTCAAGACTTCAGTGGGGGAAGTAACTGCAGATGTGGTGGAATTAGCAAGAGAGCTAGAATTAGAAGTGGAGTCTGAAGATGTGACTGAATTGTTGCAATCTCATGATAAAACTGTAAGAGATGAGGAGTTGCTTCTTATGAATGAGCAAAGAAAGTGGTTTAATAAGACGAAATCTACTCTTGGTGAAGATACTGTGAATATTGTTGAAATATTACATCCACTTCATTGATAAGACAGCAGTAGAGCTTGAGAGGGTTGACTCCAGATTTGGAAGAAGTTCTATTTACTGTAGGTAAAATGCTATCAAACAGCACTGCATGCCATGGAGAAATCTTTCATGAAAGGAAGAGTCAATTAATGCAGCAAACCTCATTGTCTTATTTTCAGAAATTGCCACAGCCACCCCAGCCTTCAGCAATCACCGCCCTGATCAGTCAGCAGTCATCAACATTGAGGCAAGGCTCTCCACCAGCAAAAAGATTATCACTTGCTGAAGCCTCAGATGATTGTTAGCATTTTTTAGCTATAAAGTATTTGAAAATTAGGGTATATACATTGTTTTTTTTAGACATAGTGCTATTGCACACTTACTAGACTACATTATAGTGTAAACATAACTTTTTTTATTATTATACTTTAAGTTCTAGGGTACATGTGCACAACATGCAGGTTTGTTACACATGTATACATGTGCCATGTTGGTGTGCTGCACCCATTAACTCGTCATTTACACTAGGTATATCTCCTAATGCTATCCCTCCCCCCTTCCCCCACCCCATGACAGGCCCCGGTGTGTGGTGTTCCCCACCCTGTGTCCAAGTGTTCTCATTGTTCAATTCCCACCTATGAGTGAGAACATGCGGTGTTTGGTTTTCTGTCCTTGTGATAGTTTGCTCAGAATGATGGTTTCCAGCTTCATCCATGTCCCTACAAAGGACATGAACTCATCCTTTTTTATGGCTGCATAGTATTCCATGGTGTATATGTGCTACATTTTCTTAATCCAGTCTATCATTGATGGACATTTGGGTTGAGTGTAAACATAACTTTTATATGGACTGAGAAACTAAAATTCATGTGACTTGCTTTCTTGTGAATATCAATTCACTTTATCGTGCTGGTATGGAACCAAACCTGCACTATCTCTGAGGTATGCCTGTATAAAGCAGGGAGCTGAGGTCCATTCTAAGCATCAGGAGACATTTTCCAGAAGAGTCATTCAAACTGAGATCTGGCTGAGCAGAAGTGAAATGTGCGAAGTGCAATGTCCCCAGATAACAAAGGTTGTGCATTCTTTAAGGAGTAGAAGAGGTGCAAGAGAGCTGGAGCACAGAGGATTGGTGTGGGAGGGACAAGGGATAGTGATATAGTTTGGATGTTTGTCCCATCCAAATCTCATGGTGAAATGTGATTCTGAATGTTGAAGGTGGGGCCTGGTGGGAGGTAATTGGGTCCTGGGGCAGATCCCATGATTTGGCACTATCCTTTTGGTGGTAAGTGAGTTCTCACTCAGTTAGTTCATGTGAGATCTGGTTGTTTTAAAGTCTAGGACCTCCCCCCACACCTTGCTTCCACTCTCGCCATGTGACACGCCTTCTCCCCCTTTGCCTTCCACCATGACTGTAAGCATCCTGAGGCCCTCAGCAGAAGAGGACACTGGTACCACACTTCCTGTACAGCCTGCAGAACTGTGAGCCAAAAATGAAACTATTTTCTTTATAAATTACCCAGCTTCAGGTATTTCTTTATGGCAATGCAAGAATGGGCTAACACAGATGGGCTGCTGTAGGGCTTGGGCATTAAGACCAAGATTTTGGTTTTTATCTTAAGAGTGATGAGAAATCAGTGGGGAGTTTGATTTAATATGGGATAATCACCATCACAACATGATATGATGGTGGTGATGATAATGGTGAAGAGGAGGATGATGATGGTAATGATGGTAGTGATGATGGTGCTGATGATAGTGATGTAATGATGGTGATGATGGAGTTGATGATAGTGATGGTGATGATAATGATGGTGGTGATGGTGCTGATGATAGTGATGATGGTGTTGATGATAATGATGGTAATGAAGTGCTAATGATAGTGATGATGATGATGTTGACAGTGATGATGGTGCTGATGATAGTGATGATGATAATAGTGATGGATGGTGCTGATGAAGATAGTGATGATAATGATGGTGGTAATAACAAAAGTGGTGGTGATGATATGGCTGCTATGGTTTGGATGTGTTTCTTAAAGTTCATGTATTGGAAACTTAATCCCTAATGCAACAGTGTTGAGAGGTGGGACCTCTAAGTGGTGATTAGGTAATGGGGGCTCTGCCCTCATGAATGAATTAATGGTGTTATAATGGAAGTGAAAGTGGGTTAGTTATCTTGGGAGTGGGTTCTTGATAAAAGGATGAGTTTGGCCTCCTTCCCTTCTCTTTCTCACATGGGCTGTCTTGCCCTTCCACCTTCCATCATGGCATGATGAGCAAGAAGACCCTCACAAGACACTGGCAGCTTGAACTTGAACTTCACAGCCTCAAAAACTGTAAGAAATAAATCTCTGTTTTTTATAAATTACCCAGTCTCAGGTATTCTGTTATAGTAGCATTAAACAGATCATGACAATGGTGATGGTGATGGTGGTGATGGTGATGGTGGTAATGTGATGATGGTGATGGTGATGATGATGAGATAAGGGTGAGGGTGATGGTAATAGTGATGAAGACATGAAGATAATAAAGACATGTTGACTGATACTGATGGAGACTATGATAATGATGAAGAGTCCAGTACCAATGCCAGCCAGGAAGGTAGAGGTAGAAAGATCATCCAGGGAACAGATGGAGTGACGATGGAAATAACACAGGATTTGGAGTGAGACGTGCCTATTCTCTGCCACTTATTTGCTAGGTGGCCTTGGGAAAATTAATTGGCCTCATATGCATGTCAATTTCCTGATCCTCATCAGGGTTCTGGAGGATGAAAGGAAATGTAAAATGGTACCCAGAATTTGCCACGTCAGTTCTTTGTGTATTACCTCTGCCACACATGCATGTACCCAGGTGCAATGATGAGGGCCCGGGGGTGGCAGGGGGGTGGAGATTTTCTCTGCTCCTGCAGCTAGGTCAGGTGACATGGCCAGTTGCTGAGGGACATTGCATTGCTGCCAGGAAACCAAGAGCCCCTGTTTAGATAATCCTTTTCAACCTGGTAGTCCTGGCTGCCAGCTGCCTTTGGGAGCTGCTGTGTGATGGGAGGCCCAGCTGGGAGTCTCAGTCACCTCTGCCAGTACCCACTGCCCACCCTCTGACCCCCCGAGCCTTGACCTGACACCACGGTGAGTAACTCCTGTCCTGCTGCCACCATTGGGGGCCATAGCAACAGGGTCTGCATGTCTCAGGAAAGAGAGCTTTTTTTTTTTTTTTTTTTTTTTTTTTGATGGAGTTTTGCTCTTCTTGCCCAGACTGGAGTGCAATGGTGTGATCTTGGCTCACTGCAACCTTCGCCTCCTGGGTTCAAGAGATTCTCCTGCCTCAGCCTCCTGAGTAGCTGGGATTACAGGCGTGTGCCACCACGCCCAGCTAATTTTTGTATTTTTAGTACAGACAGGGTTTCTCCATGTTGATCAGGCTGGTTTCGAACTCCTGACCTCAGGTGATCTGCCTGTCTCGGCCTCCCAAAGTGCAAAGTGCTGGGATTACAGGCGTGAGCCACCGCTCCCCGCCAAAAGATGGCTTCTTACTAACACTGAACTCTCTCAAAAGGTGACCTTAGGCAGGGCACTTAACCTCCCTGGGCTTCAGTTTCCCACAGAGCAGCATGTCATTTCTGTGAGATGTGCTCAGTGCCTGCACAGAAGGTGCTCCACGATGAGGCTGTGGGTGGTCACTGTTACGTCATCTCAGCCGGAGGACCCAGGAGCATGTCCATTCTGTGGTTTAAACATGTTTGCATTAGGCATGCCTACAGCCTCAGTTTACCTCCACCTTCCTAGAGGGCAGGGACACTCCAGCATCCCCAGGCTCTTGAAGTGCCACGGATGGCTGAGATTCAACTTCCAAAGTTATGTTCAGATTCACTAGCCTGTGCTGCACACCCACCCTGCGTCTGCACCCAAGGCCAGCAGGCCCGTCCTGACCCATAATGATTACAGGAACGGGGCAGAGGAGTTAAAGGCTGCGGGGTCCTAACCAGGGAGGCCAGCTCTGTGACCCCAGAGCTGGCACTGAGTGACCCCACATCTGGGGTTGATTACAGTGCAGAAACTAAGGGTGGTTCTGAGAAAGCCCATCTTCCCTTTCGGAGAAACCGCGATGCCATAGGGCGGACCCCGCCTCCCTGTCCCCGCGCCCTGGGCTGCACTCCCTAGGGCCCCGGTCTGCACTCCCTAGTACCCCGGTCTGCATTTTCCCAGGAGGGCAGCCTGGATAGGGGACCTCGGCAAGTGAGACCAAACTGATGTTCCCTTAGGGGCAGCACCCGCTTGGTGTTCTGAGATTGTTTTATGGGCTATTTAATTCCTAAGATGATTCTCAGCAGGAGGCAGGCTTTGTATCATCCCAGCGGCTTTTTCACCATGGGAGTTTCGCGCTTTCCGATTCCACGAAGTTGCTGCTTGTCACCCCGTCACCGGCTATAAGGATTTAGCTCACAACCACATTTTTACTGAGGGATTGTCATTTAACGAGTTTCCCTCTCCCAGGGAATCTGCATTCTAAGACCCCAAAGGCCGGCGAGGGTCGTTGTGCTGGGCTGCACAGCAGAGAGAGGCGCGGCCTTGGCCCTCAGCCCTGCAGCACACAGCGCACCCGCGCAGAGAGCGTGGCCTGCGAATGGCTCTGCTGCCTCTCCCGGCCTGGGGCCGATTAGACCGGTCAGGGCATCTGTAAAGTACAAGGGGCCCCTAGGGAGTGCAGGCCAGGGCAGCTGGGGCAGGGAGGCGGGGTCCGCCCTATGGCATCGCGGTTTCTCTGGAAGGGGTGATGGGCTTTCTCAGAACCACCTTTAGTTTCTGTACCGTAATCGGCCAAAAAGGCGCAGGCGCTGCTGCTCCTGGCAGCTGCGTAACAGACCCGCAGAGGAGGACGCGGTTCCGGGCTGCGGCGGGCGTGGTCCGGGGCTGTTTTGGGCGTGGTCTTTGGCTGTGATGGGCGTGGCCTTGGGCTACGGAGGGCGTGGTCCCAGGGCTGCGATGATGGTGGTACGGGGCTGTAGTGGGCGTGGCCCCGGGCTGCGGCGGGCGTGGTCCCCAGGCTGCGATGGGCGTGGTCAGGGGCGGTTCTGGGCGAGGTCCCTGGGCTGCGGTGGACGTGGTCTCGGGCTGTGACGAGCATGGTCCCTGGGCAGCAGTGGACGTGGTCTCACACCCAGCGTCTGAAATTTCTGCCTCTTCCTGGCCCTAAAAATATCCTGCCTGTTCCCACGCGGCTCCTGCCTTCTGGAGCAGTCTGCCAGGCCGGTGGTGGGTGTTGGGCAGGGGTCTCAGGCTGCCAGCAGCCAAGTGCAGCCCGTTCTGCAGTGATGACAGGGATCTGTGGGCAGAGGGGACCGAGCCTCGGAGGATGCTGTAGGTGGGAGAGCTAACATTGACTCAGCATTTACTTCAGGCTATGCACTGTGCTGAGTCCCTTACCTCTGGGCTTCCGCAACGTTTCCCTGAGGTCAGTGTGGTTGGCATTCGTGTTTCACAGATAAGGAAACTGGAACAAAGCTTTTCAAGGCCACGCAGCCAACACCTCGAGAGAGGGGGAGAGCTTGTTCACTTGAACTGGATCCCCGAACACCAACAGCCACCCTGGCCACTGGCTCTGACTGAGCTCACCCCATCCCCGACAAGTCAGGTGCCTGGGGAACCTGCCTTCCACTCCTCCCCACTAGCTCCTATGAGGTCTCTGCCTGCCAGGCCTCCTCCTCCCCAGAGGAAGGGACGTTTCTACCACACAGCGACCCCACAAGTCAGCTGAGGTTTTGGGGGCACCGAACACTCACATGGAGCCCTGAGTGGAAGGGGTGTAGGAGTCACACTCACACGCATGCACAGGGTCACCCTGAGCTGGAGACCATACCCAAGGCTCTGTGAGGAAATGTGAGTGCGCCCAGGCCCCTACAGCCTGGTCCAATTTGCTGAGCCTCTAGCTCGACAGAGGTCAGACCAGGTCTACAGCCCAGCGATCCTAGTTCCAGACAGCTGCTCCTTCCTTTCTAGGAGGGCAGCCCGGAATATAATCCAGTGTGGTGAGAATCCATTGCACACTCCCTGTGAGCCAAGCAGACAGGTTTGGGGGCCACTGAGATAGGGGACACTTCTGGAGGGGTCAGTGACTGCAAAATGGTGGCAGTGGGATGATCTGTTATGTCTACCCACGCACATGCAGCTGCACAGTTGCAGAGATGTGAATGCGGGAAGCCAGGTGTGAGTCTGAATTCACATTGGTTTTTTTATCTTTATTAAGCAGTCATTCCTAAGGCCTGCCCGAGCCTGGCATCTCTACAGAGGAGTGGTGCCATCAGGACCCCTGTGCGGCAGATCAACACTCAAGGCAGGTGCAGAATCAACAACCTGTGACAAAGCCAGCCATCCCTGCCAGGAAGCATGGGGGATGAGCTGGCACCTTGCCCTGTGGGCACTACAGCTTGGCCGGCCCTGATCCAGCTCATCAGCAAGACACCCTGCATGTCCCAAGCAGCCAGCAACACTTCCTTGGGCCTGGGGGACCTCAGGGTACCCAGCTCCATGCTGTACTGGCTTTTCCTTCCCTCGAGCCTGCTGGCTGCAGCCACACTGGCTGTCAGCCCCCTGCTGCTGGTGACCATCCTGCGGAACCAACGGCTGCGACAGGAGCCCCACTACCTGCTCCTGGCTAACATCCTGCTCTCAGACCTGGCCTACATTCTCCTCCACATGCTCATCTCCTCCAGCAGCCTGGGTGGCTGGGAGCTGGGCCGCATGGCCTGTGGCATTCTCACTGACGCTGTCTTCGCCGCCTGCACCAGCACCATCCTGTCCTTCACCGCCATTGTGCTGCACACCTACCTGGCAGTCATCCATCCTCTGCACTACCTCTCCTTCATGTCCCATGGGGCTGCCTGGAAGGCAGTGGCCCTCATCTGGCTGGTGGCCTGCTGCTTCCCCACATTCCTTATTTGGCTCAGCAAGTGGCAGGATGCCCAGCTGGAGGAGCAAGGAGCTTCATGCATCCTACCACCGAGCATGGGCACCCAGCCGGGATGTGGCCTCCTGGTCATTGTTACCTACACCTCCATTCTGTGTGTTCTGTTCCTCTGCACAGCTCTCATTGCCTACTGTTTCTGGAGGATCTATGCAGAGGCCAAGACTTCAGGCATCTGGGGGCAGGGCTATTCCCGGGCCAGGGGCACCCTGCTGATCCACTCAGTGCTGATCACATTGTATGTGAGCACAGGGGTGGTGTTCTCCCTGGACATGGTGCTGACCAGGTACCACCACATTGACTCTGGGACTCACACATGGCTCCTGGCAGCTAACAGTGAGGTACTCATGATGCTTCCCCGTGCCATGCTCCCATACCTGTACCTGCTCCGCTACCGGCAGCTGTTGGGCATGGTCCGGGGCCACCTCCCATCCAGGAGGCACCAGGCCATCTTTACCATTTCCTAGAGTTCTTGAGTCCGCAGTCTGGCAAGCTGAGGTTAAAAATCATATGTTGAATGCAGCAGTGTCCACTTATGACTAACTTCTTAGAACAGCACAATATAATAGTGGAATTGGGCCTTTCAGAAGACCTCAACTGATGATTTTCACCATTTTGACAGTTTTTAAGTAGAGAAAGCTCTCTTATGACACTGAAATCCTACTTGGAAACGGAAGCAAGTAAAGGCAATCAAGCAGGGCTCTGGTCTAAGTCAAGCCTTGATCTGCGTCCCTCCAATGGCTTGCTGCACACCCTCCCTGGCCACTGTGGATGCATCCTTGCTGACCAACACACAGAAGCCAAAATGTTGCTGACAGTGAGAACCACGGAGGTAGGCAAGCAGAGCGGCTGAGTCCTGGGACCATGAGCTCTATCTGAGCAGCCGCTCAGGATGTGGGAGGGAGGAGAGGAAGCCAACGATCCACAACAGTGGAGAGTGTCATGGAGATACCACTATAAAGCTGGAGTGTGCAAGGGTTACACTCTCACAATAAAGGTAAATGATAACCTAACCTTACAGAAGGGGTCAGCAAGGGAGTTTGCCTGCCTTGACATTCGTGCTGTGTAGAAGAAGAAGAAAATTCCTCGAGAATTCTTAAGTAGAAGCCACTCTTCAGACAGTTTTAGAGCTAGGCTTCAAATTATGTTAGTGGTAAAAAGACCTCAGTCTGTGGTTGGTGTGGTTCTCCTGGACGATCTGAGCTTCAACTTAGGCTGCGGAGAATTTCCAGAGTCAAAGAACCTCAAATAATGGAGTTGCACATGGTCAAATCTCACAGAACCACATAGGGAGATAAGGCACCATGAATGAGAGCAAAAAGAAACAAGAAGACAGCAGCGTCATACCACAGCTCCTTGAATTATCAACACTGGGTTAATATAAAAATGTTCAAGATGTTTTAAGACATTAATAATGACATGAAAATATGAGCAGGGATAATACTTTTTTTAAAATAACCAAGAAAATTTGGAAAAGATTTAAATAGAACTTCTTGAAACAAAAATATTAGAATTATGAGTTGAATTTAATATGGACTAAAGAGCATGTTAGACACAACTGGAAACAGACTCTGCAAATTGTGAGAGAGGTCCAGATAAATTACCTAAAATGCAGCCCAGAGGGGCAAAGAGACACATATAAAAGAGAGATTAAGAGACATTGAGGTTGGGATGGAAAAGACTAACACACATTTAATTTGGGAACACAATACAGAAAATGTAGGAGGGGAAATATTTGAAGCGATAACAGCTGAGGATTTTTTCAGATTTGTTTAAAGATATCAAACCTCAGATCCGAGAAATCTAACCAATTATAAATAAGATAAACGACCAATAACCCACGTTGAAGCACATGATGCGAAACTGCAAACAGCTAAATACAAAGACAAGATATTTAAAGCAGGCAGAGATAAAAGACAAAGGAACAGCAATTAAACTCACCTTGACTTCTCAAACAATGGAAGAGACCAGCCTGACCAACATGGTGAAACCCCGTCTCTACTAAAAATCCAAAAAAATTGGCCGGGCTTGGTGGCGGGCGCCTGTAGTCCCAGCTACTCCGGAGGCTGAGGCAGAAGAATGGCGTGAACCCGGGAGACGGAGCTTTCAGTGAGCCGTGATCACGCCACTGCACTCCAGCCTGGGCGACAGAGCGAGACTCCGTCTCAAAAAAAAAAAAAAACAAAAACAAAAAACAAAAAAACAAAAAAACAAAAAAAATTAGCCAGGTCTGGTGGCATGTGCTGTCAGCTACTTAGGAGGCTGAGGCAGGAGAATCGCTTGAACCCGGGAGGCGGAGGTTGCAGTGAGCCGAGATCACACCGCTGCACTCCAGCCTGGGTGACAGAGCGAGACCCCATCTCAAAAAACAAACAAACAAACAAAAAACATGGAAGCCTTGGCAACTGGAATAATGTTGCCAATGTGCTGAGAAAATAACTGTCTTCCTAGAATTTTATATACAGAAAAACCTTTCCAGACCTTGATAGAACACAAAAGCTGAAAGACAGTATTCCTAGCAATACACATTAAGAAAACTTCAAGGGATGTATTTGTTGCAGAAGAAAAATTATTCCAGGTAGAAGGTTTGAGATGTATGAAGAAATAGAAAAGTCACTGGAGACTATGCACATAAATAGGAATAGTTATTGTCTAGTTGCCTACATAAAAGCAATAAAAATGTCTAATTTCGGCCCGGCATGGTGGCTCAATGCCTGTGATCCCAGCACTTTGGGAGGCCGAGGCGGGGCGGATCACCTGAGGTCGGGAGCTCAAGACCAGCCTGACCAACATGGAGAAACCCCGTTTCTACTAAAAATACAAAATTTTGTATTGGCATGGTGGCGCATGCCTGTAATCCCAGCTACTCGGGAAGCTGAGGCAGGAGACTCACTTGAACCCCAGAGGCGGAGGTTGCGGTGAGCCAAGGTTGTGCCATTGCACTCCAGCCTGGGCAACAGGAGTGAAACTCTGTCTCCAAAAAAAAAAGTCTAATTTAACGGTTTAGAAAAAACGGAAAAAAAGAATTATATAACAGTGGTATATGTGTCAGAAAGGTGTAGTTGTACTTAAAGCATTCTAAAGTCTAGCAGTCTTCAGGAGGAAGATAGAGATATTAATCTAAGACTTTGTTAGGCATGCAAGTTAAAATGAGGTAACCACTAACAGACTAGACAAAACGAGGATCACTCTCTAAATAATCTAAGGAACAAATGAAATGAGTAAGAGAAAAGATAACTCATCCAAAAGAAGGCAAGAAAAAATATATAGAAAAGTCAGGACAAATAGAAAGCATAAAGTAGTGTGATAGAATCCAAACAACTCATTCAAATTTACTAAAACAATAAATTTAAATGACTAAAATTTGATGGTGGGGAAACAATATTGTCCATTTACTTTTAAATTGGATATATGTTATTTATAAGAGATTAAGCTAAACAAACAACAGAGAATGGGTGGAAGTAAAGCAATAGTTGGGAGTATAGAAAAAGAAAGCCTTTCCTGGATCCTCCAATCAAAACTTAACTCAGGCTGGGCACAGAGGCTCACGCCTGTAATCCCAGCACTTTAGGAGGCAGAGGCGAGAGGATTACCTGAGGTTGGGAGTTCAAGACCAGACTGGCCAACATGGTGAAATCCCGTCTCTTCTAAAAATACAAAAATTAGCCAGGCATGGTAGAGGGCACCTATAATCCCAGCTACTCAGGAGGCTGAGGCATAAGAATTGCTTGAACCCGGAAGGTGGAGGTTGCAGTGAGCTGAGATCGCGCCATTGTACTCCAGCCCAGGTGACAGAGCGAGACTCCATCTCAAAAAAAAAAAAAAAAAGATAGAAACTCGCTAAATGAAAGCCAATAGAAGAGACAAAGCTGAATTTAAAGCAAAACAGCCTTACTAAAGAGGGTGACTACATGATAAGTTCCAATTTATCAAAGGAGATAAAATTAACATAATAAGATAATGAAAATTTATAAAGCAAACATTGACAAAATTTTGAGGGGAAATTAACAAACCGACTTTCATAGAGAAGTTTAAGAGTGCTCTCTCCCTAACTGGTAGAGCAAACAGACAAAATAAATAAGGATATTGAATACTGAACAACACAACTGACAAGTTTGACTTAGTGAATAAATTTAAAATATGGCACTTGACTATTGGAAAATACATAATATATATAAGCATGCCTGGAATTATTAAGAAAATTGACCACATGCTACTCCCATAAAGCAAATCTAAGTAAGATTTCAAAGACTTGATTCCAATGCAGACTATATCATCTGGGTCCAGTGTAATTAAGTTAGAAATAAGTAACAAAAAGATAATTGAATAAAATATGCTTGGAAATGTAAAAGTCACATTCTAAGCAATTCATAGATCAAAGACTAATTAATTAAAAGCAGAAATCAGAAAATTGTTTAGAACTGGGTGATAATAAAAATAGTACACATCGAAATGCATGAGATGCAGCCAGCAACATTTAGAGGCAAATGTACACTCACGTGTGTTCTACCCAAAATGAAAAAGGCTCAAAATTAATGAGCTAGGAAGAAAGAAAGAAACTGGAAGAAGAACAGCAGGTATGTGTTAGTTAGCTCTGACTGTGCCCCACAGGGGCTTTACAGATATGACTGAGTGAAGGATCCTGAAAGGAGGGTTATCCTGGACTATCAGGTGAAATGATGCAACCCCAAGGGCCCTTGCAAGGGAAAGAAGGAGGCAGGAGGGTGGGAGAGATATGTGATAATGATGGCAGCCAGGTCAGAGACCAGGAGAGATGGGAAGATGCTGTGCTGCTGGCTTTGAAGATGGAGAAGGGGCCACCACCCTAAGAATGTGAGCAGCCTCTAGAAAAGGCAAGGAGGTGGATTCTCCCTTTGAGCCTCTGGAAGAACACAGTCCTGCCTGCACTGATTTTAACTCAGTAAGACCCATTTTTAACTTCTTATCTTTAGAACTGCAAGATAATACATTTGTATTGTTTCAAACCACAGATTTTTGGTATTTTGTTACAGCAGCAACAAGAAACTCATCCAGTGGCCTTGGCTTGGATGCTCTTCTCTGCTTCCCAATGTTGTCACTGCCAGCAGGTTAACCCAGGCTAGTTCACAGGCTTCCAAGAGAGGTTCACTGGTTTCCAAGAGAGCAGACGTGCCAGAAGCTTAAAAGCAGCACGCCATGACTTTGCTGCACTCTGCTCGACAAAGCACCACACAGCACAGCACAGCACCAGGCTCATGGAAGAAACAGTAGACACTACCTCCCATAAAGGGAGTTCCAAGGCCACTCAGCAAGGGATAAGGATACGGGGAAGGGGAATACTAGGGCTACTGTCGTAATCTTCAACCACAAATACAGCAAAGTTGAGGATGCCCTTACTTTAGCAATTACGTTCCCACTTATATTCCCTAGAGAAACACTTGTTCATTTACTCCATGTTCACAGAAGCACTATTAGCTAAAAATGAGAAACAACCCAAACAACCATCAATTAAAGAATGGGTCAATGCATATGGAAGAGTCATGTGATGGAATACTATACAGCATTGAAAAATAAACAGTTGTACACATCAGTATGGATGAATCTCATAAGTGTATGGTTTTTGGAAAAAGGCAAGTCCCAGAAGAATACATACTAATATGACTGTATTTGGAGATAGGGCCTGTAGGGAGTTAAGTAAGTTAAAAGAGGTCATGAGGGTGGGGTCCTAATCTGATAGGATTGGTGGCCTTAAAAGAAGACAGATATCTCTCCCTTCTACAGTGAAAAAGACAGCCACCTGCAAGCTGGGAAGAGAGGCTTCGCTGGGAACTAGTGCCGCCTGCACCTTGATCTCAGACTTCTGAAGCCTCCAGCACTTCGAGAAAGTACACTTCTGTTGTTTAAGCCACCCAGTGTGTGGTATTTTGTTACGGCAGCCTGAGTAGGCTAATATAGTGGGAAAGTATTAAAAAAATTAAAAAAAAGATAATAGTGAACACAAAATTCAGTACAATGTCTATTGATATGTGGTGGGAAGGACAATGCGGAGTTCTAAACTGTGGTTCATATATTTCTTCAGCGGGGTGATGGGCATACAGCATCTGTTCCTTTGTCATATTTAAAATTGTATAAAGAGGCCAGGCACAGCGGCTCACGCCTGTCATCCCAGCACTTTGGGAGGCCGAGGAGGGAGGATCACGCAGTCAGGAGATCGAGACCATCCTGGCTAACACCGTGAAACCCTGTCTCTACTAAAAATACGAAAAATTAGCCGGGCGTGGTGGCGGGCACCTGTAGTCCCAGCCACTCCCCCCTCAGTAGCTGGAGGAGTCCCAGCTACTGAGGCAGGAGAATGGCGTGAACCCGGGAGGTGGAGCTTACAGTGAGCCGAGATCGCACCACTGCACTCCAGCCTGAGCGACAGAGAAAGACTCCATCTCAAAAAAAAAAAAAAAAAAAAAAAAAAATTAGCTAGGCATGGGGCACATGCCTGTAATCTCAGCTACTGGGGAGGCTGAGGCAGGAGAATCGCTTGAACTCGGGAGGCAGAGGTTGCAGTGAGCTGAGATGGCGCCACCGCACTCCAGCCTAGGCGACAGAGTGAGACTTCATCTCAAAAAATAAATAAATAAATAAATAAAATATGAAATAAAATTGCATAGTTTATATACACCATTTAATGTGTGATGCATACCAAATAAAATAATTAAACCACATAGCCTACAGCCTCCCCCCAGCCCTCCCACTTTCCCTCTCCCCTGTGCACGGGAGAAAATAAGACCCAGGAGGGACAGAAGGTGCCCAACGTCATGGGCTGCTCATGAAGAGGCCAGCCTGCCAGCTCCTGGCCATGTGCCTTGCCAGCTTACAGCCAGCAGCAAGCTGCTGTGGCGTGGTGGCACTGTGATCATCCCCAGGCTCACCCTGCTCAGGAGCCAGCTCGGATCGATTTGTTAATTTCCCCACAAAATTCTGTCAATGTTTGCTTTATAAATTTTCATTCTCTTATTATATGTGTTAATTTTATCTCCTTTGATATTGGAACTTATCATGTAGTCACCCTCTTTAGTAAGGCTGTTTGGCTTTATTTATTTATTTATTTTTGAGACAAATTCTCGCTCTGTCGCCCAGGCTGGAGTGCAGTGGTGCGATCTTGGCTCACTGCAAGCTCGACCTCCCGGGTTTACACCATTCTCCTGCCTCAGCCTCCTGAGTAGCTGGGACTACAGGCATCCGTCACCACGCCCAGCTAATTTTTTTTTGTTTTTTTAGTAGAGACGGGGTTTCACCGTGTTAGCCAGGATGGTCTCGATCTCCTGACCTTGTGATCCACCCGCCTCTGCCTCCCAAAGTGCTAGGATTACAGGCTTGAGCCACTGTGCCCGGCCGCTCTTTGGCTTTAAAGTCAGCTTTGTCTCTTCTATCGCTTTCATTTAGTGAGTATTCACTTTCTTTCTTTTTGAGACAGAGTCTCACTCTGTTGCCCAGGCTGGAGTGCAGTGGAGCGATCTCGGCTCACCGCAACCTCCACGTCCTGGGTTCAAGTGATTCTCCCGCCTCAGCCTCCTGAGTAGCTGGGATTACGGCTCCCTTTACCATGCCCGGCTAATTTTTGTATTTTTAGTAGAGACGGGATTTAGCCATGTTGGCCAGGCTGGTCTTGAATCCCAACCTCAGGTGATCCATCTGCCTCAGCCTTCCAAAGTGCTCAGGAGCCAGCTGGGGATAATGTGAGTGAGCATTTCTCAGGCAACTGTTATTGGTCCAGAGTGGCAAGTACTGTAAGCAGTCCATCGACAGAAGTCTTCTCTCCCATCTGAGGGCTCCGTGGCCTGTGGCTGCCATCTGTGGCCACTAGGACAGCAGAGGTCCCAGCTCTCCTGATAAGAGGCCAGTGAGGTGCCCCACCCCAGACCCGGAAGCAGGAGCCGGTGATGCCAGAGCCGGGGCAGCCGTCGTGGTCGCTGCAACACCATCCCCCGGGCAGCAGAGCCCCTCTGAGCCCGCCCGTGTGGTCAGCCAGGCAGGCTGCAGCCTCACTGGCCAGCACCAAGGGTGGCACCGTGGTGACTCTGAGACCTACCCAGGATCTCTCGGTACACCTTTCCTTCAGTTAAACCAGCCAGGGTTGGATTGTTGCTTGTGACTAAGAACTTGGATTTATACAGAATTTGATATAGGAAGAGGCAGAGTCATTACATGTTTAAATAATACAGCTTAAATAATAGCAAAAGAAGAAATGAACTCATGAGAAGCCCTGTCCTGGTGATTCTACATGATAAACAATTCTCCCTAGCAACTTATAAATGTAACATGATCCCAATCCATACTTGAAGCAATATTGCTTTTACAAAAAAATGAATGAACAAGGATAGCCAGGAATATCCTGGAAAAGTAACAAGCAGGCACTGGCCTGCCAGCTACAACCATGGGGTACTAGCACAGGATGGAACGGGATGCTCAGAAATTGCTCCAAGACACAGGTCATGCAGGTATCGAGCCATGGTCTTCAGCAGAAGCTCACCTTCTGTACTCCTCCTTGTAGCACTGGGGCTGGGCTCTGCACACCCCGCTTGACCAGCTGTCCTCTGGTTAGGCTCTGCCAATAAAGGTCACAAGAAGCCAGCTGGAGGGGGGTGAGACGCTGGGCCTTCCTGTTTTGCCCCGTGTCTGTCTGCATCACCCAACAGCAGCCCTTCCCCTCAGCAGGAGCCACTGGTTCCAGCTTCCACCCTTCCATGTTCTTTCTCACTGTGGCAGCACCCACGGGAGAGCGCCCCTTTCTCTGGCTATGGTAACCACAGCCTCTTCCCTATGTCCCACAGTGCTTGGGGAAGAGCTGCTTCCTAAGGTATTATCTCTGCGTTACTCTCTCAGGGTCCCCTCCCACCCGTTTAAACATGTTCAAACAATTCCCTATGTCTAGTTCTTTTTTTTTTATTTTTATTTTTTGAGACAGAGTCTCACTCTGTCGCCCAGGCTGGAGTGCAGTGGTGCAATCTCAGCTTACTGCAAGCTCTGCCTCCCGGAGGTTCACACCATTCTCCGGCCTCAGCCTCCCGGGTAGCTGGGACTACAGGTGCCTGCCACCATGCTCAGCTAATTTTTTGGTATTTTTAGTAGAGACGGGGTTTCACCGTGTTAGCCAGGATGGTCTCGATCTCCTGACCTCGTGATCCGCCCACCTTGGCCTCCCAAAGTGCTGGGATTACAGGCGTGAGCCACCACTCCCAGCCTAGTTCTATTAAAAGAATAGTGTGGTTTTGTTTTTCTGGCTGGTCCCTCACTGATAGAATTAAAGAGATGATAGATACATAGCTTGACAGACACCATTCCATAGCAGTGGGAAATGATGGATTATCCAGTCAATCATGTGGAACGCCCAGGAGACCATCCAGACAAAGATAATTTCCAGGCTAATCAAATATTTAAACATCAAAATACAATCATAAAGAGCTAGAAGTTTTTACACTCTTTTTTTTTTTTTTTTTTACGGAGTTTCACTCTGTTGCCAGACTGGAGTGCAGTGGCATGATCTTGGCTCACTGCATCCTATGCCTCCCAAGTTCAAGCGATTCTCCTGTCTCAGCCTCCCGAGTAGCTGGGACTACAGGTGCGAGCCACCACGCCTGGCTAATTTTTTGTATTTATAGTAGAGATGGGGTTTCACCGTGTTGGCCAGGATAGTCTCAATCTCCTGACCTCATGATCCACCCACCTCGGCCACCCAAAGTGCGGGGATTACAGGCTTGAGCCACTGTGCCCAGCCAGTTGTTACACTCTCACAGTATGGAAGGTTTCTCAGTACAATAAAGAATACTGAAGTGTTATAAGGAAATATTAACTGATTTTCCCATAGAATACTAGAGAGTTCTGCAGAAGGGAAAAATGCCGTAAGTGAAGTAAAAAGGCAAATCAAAAATTGTGACAAAATATTTACTACTGATATGCAAAAGGGCCAGTTTTCAAAAATATATAAAGTCAATAAGTTTAAGATGAATAAGCCAATTAAAATTGTCAAAGAACACACACACAGTCCACATAAAGAGAAATGGCCATGGCCCATAAACATATGAAAAGATGATTGGCCTCACTCATACAAGAGACGTGGAAAATAAGGCCACATGGACATGCCATTTCTCACCTCTTGGTTTAGTAAAGACTTAGTAAATTTAAGAATACTTTCCATTGACAAGTGTGGTAAGTCTGGCTTGTGAGAATGTAAACTGTTTAAACTCTTAGGGAGGGCAATGTGCAATAACTAACAATATTTTAAATATGTACAATAATGATCCTATGCGATAGATACCATATCGCTTCTCATTTTACAGATTAGGAAACTGAGGCACACAGAGGGTTAGTATCTTCCCCAGGGCCATAGATCTAATAAACAGTAGAACTGGAATTCAAGTTCAGGCAGTCTGGCACTGAATACAATGTGCAGGAACAGTCCACCACACGAGTGATCCACTCATGTGACCCAGGGGTTCCACTCTTAGGTCTTTATCCTACATCTCTCATTGCACATGTACAAACTAAATATGTTCAAAGATATTCACTGTAGCAGAATACTGGGAAATAACCTATTTCGCTCCTAGAGATATGTTCATATAATTACACTGCATCCATAAAATGGAATACAATACAGTCATTACATAACTGAAGCTTATACCAAAAAAATAGACAAACTGTTGAGTGTGAAAAACAAGGAGCAGAGGGCTTCCAGTTCTGGCAGCAATGGCGCGGCCTCTCCAGGTCTCCCCCTCACCCCATATGATTGATAAAAGCTGGACAAATCCCTTGAAACCATAGTATGCATTACAAAGAGCAACCAAAGCAGCCGAGACAAGGGTCTGAAATCCTTGAATGAAAGGAAACTCATCAGTTGCATTCCATATCTAGTCTGGCTCTTCCCCTGGAAGTTATTCCGCGGCCCACAGGGAACAGAGCCCAAGCACAGCACAACAGCATAACTGCGCTGAGGGCAGAAGGGCCAGCAGCACAGACAGAGGGGAGCTAGGGAGAGGGAACCCCAAAGCCTGCATGCGCATTCTCTTCCAGGTGTGCAGCGGCAGGGCTGAACTCCAAGAAACTAGGCAAAAAGCAACCACTGGGAGGAAAAGAGCTGGTGGGAAGTTGTTGCCGACACGGTGCAGGGGAAACAGAAGCTGGAGTCAAGTCCGGCCGTGGGGGAGAAGAGTTGCGAACATCCCAGGCTCTCTGTGGCATGCCCGAGGAGGGAGGCCATGCAAGAGGTCAGGTAAATTACAGCGGCCTGTCCAGTGGACAGTAGAACATATTCAGACTGAAGCGCAGTGAGAAGGATAGCAAATGCAGAAAGGGCACGGGAGAGATATGGGATATGGCAAAAAAAAAGACGGAATATATCTATATCTGGAATCCCAGAAATAAGAGATTGGGAGAGAAGCAATATCTAAAGAAACACTAAGTGGCCGGGAGCAGTGGCTCACGCCTGTAATCCCAGCACTTTGGGAGGCCGAGGCAGGTGGATCATGAGGTCGGGAGATCAAGACCATCCTGGCTAACACAGTGAAACCCTGTCTCTACTAAAAATACAAAAAATTAGCCGGGCGTAGTGGCGGGCGCCTATAGTCCCAGCTACTCGGGAGGCTGAGGCAGGAGAATGGTGTGAACCCGGGAGGTGGAGCTTGTAGTGAGCCCAGATCATGCCACTGCACTCCAGCCTGGGAGACAGAGCGAGACTCCATCTCAAAAAAAAAAAAAAAAAAAGAAACACTAAGCAAGAATTTTCAAAATCAATAAAAGATGTCAAACCACAGATTAAAGAAGCCCTGTGAACACCAAAGGGGATAAACACAAGGAAAACCACACATTATCCTAAAACTGCTAAAAATAAAGGATAGACAAAATATAAAAGTAACCACAGAAAAAAAGACATGTTACTTTAAAAGGAGCAAAAAGGAGACTGGCATATCTGAGAAATAATGGAAGCTAGAAAAAAATGAAGTAATATCTCAAAGCTCTGAAAGAAGAAAAAGACTGCAAACCTCAAACTTTATACCTGAGGAAAATACGCTCCAAAATTAAAAGTGGAATAAAGCATATTTTGTTTTTTAAAAAAATAATAAAATTGTTCAACAAACCTGAACAAGTAACGAACAAAAATGTCATCTTGAACAAAGGGCCCTTCAGGATGCACAGAGCACAGAAACGAACAAAGGAAACCGGAAAAGAAAAGTAAGCAGTAAATGCACTGACTGCCTACAACAACAATAATAAAAGTATCTTTAGGGCTTAAAATACACACGGGAAAAAGACAATAGTCATTACATTAAATGACGATGAGTCTTTAACTATGACTATTTAAAGTCATTTCCACAGTTAATTGCTTAATTCTGATGCAGTTTCTGATAACTTCACAAGCACACAAAAATCCTATAATATATGGTATCTTTTAGGAGTTCCATAAAAGGATGGAATAAAATAAAAACATATTTTCAGACTGGATAAAAAAATATAAAGTCAACTACGTGTTAAAAAAACACACATGAAATGGAGAAACACAGAGACTGAGCAGCTGGACCCAATCGAGGGTGGGGAAAGTAAGGTCTCAGATCCCTCAGGGGTGAAGCTCTGGGCCACCTCTACCTGCAAGGCTGAAAGGATCTAGAATGGGTGACAGGGCAGGGAGATGATTAATACTGTCTACAATCTTGGGACCAGCTAAAACCCTAGGATTATAGCTCTTGTTTGGTCTTGCTGCTTTCTTCAAGTTACTTATTTATTTATCGTTTGTTATTATTATTATTTTTTGAGATGGAGTCTCACTCACTCTGTTGCCCAGACTGGAGTGTAGTGGCATGATCTCCACTCACTGCAACCCTGCCTCCCAGGTTTAAGCAATTCTCCTGTCTCAGCCTCCGGAGTAGCTGGGATTACAGGCACCTGCCACCATGACTGGCTAATTTTTGTATTTTTAGTAGAGACAGGGTTTCACCATGTTGGCAAAGCTAGTGTTGAACGCCTGACCTCAGGTGATCCACCCGCCTCAGCCTCCCAAAGTGCTGGGATTACAGGCATGAGCCACCACGCTGGGCCTATTTATTTATTTATTTATTTATTTATTTATTTATTTGTTAATGACAGGGTCTGGCTCTGTGGCCCAGGCTGGAGTGCAGTGGCATGATCATGGCTCACTGCAGCCCCGACCTCCTGGGCTCAAGCGATCCTCCCATCTCAGGCTCCTGAGTAGCTGGGACCACAGGCATGCACCATGTCCCACGAATGTATTTTTTATTATTTTTAGTAGAGATGGGGTCTCCCTGTGTTGCCCAGTCTGGTCCCAAACTTTGGAGCACAGGAGATCCGCCCATCTCGACCTCTCAAAGTGCTGGGATTACAGGTGTGAGCTACCGTGCCCAGCCTGGTTCTGCTTTTTTTAACTCCCCTTGTTGATTCTCTTCAGAGACCATCGCTTTCCACTCCATGACAGGGGCTCTGTGGCTTGCTGGATTTGTCTCTTCGCCGTCAGGGAAGAAATGACATTGTGTTCCCAGATCAATGCAGTGTAGCCACCGTCAATGACTGGACAGAATGAGAGGGCATGAGCCAGCCAGGCAGTTTCAGGGAGGCCTGCAGGAGACACAGCCTAGCTGCCGCCACGGCTGCCCAGGGTCCTTGGACGCCTGCTGGTCCCCACTGGGCTACAAGCAGCTTTGTGAGAGACATGGGGGCGGGAGGATCCACTGGCTCGGTACCTCTGCAGCCTGGAGATGGAGATGTTAATGTTCTGTGGGTTCTTCCCCTGTGAGATGCGGCAGTTCACAGGTCTTTCAGAAAATGAAAGGTGAAATGGGAGCTTAAACACAGTATGCATGTCCTACCACGCAGCCGCCAGCTCTTTGGGGCACAATTCCCGGGCCCTTTCCTTGCTTGTCTGACTCATTCTCCTTTTCTTCTCTCCTGCTTCCCTGGAACTGCGTTCTTCAAAAGATATAGCATATACATTTTATCTGAGACTCTGCTTTCTGAGGAACCCCATGTAAGCAAAGGTCAAAGAGGAAAATCCAGACCACTGTTCTGAGAGTCCAAATATCCCTATGTTTTACCTCTTGAATAGAAAAAACATCTGAAGAGGAAGTCAAATCAATCTCTGAAAATGTAGTTGCATGTAAAGGTAAAACTCTTGGCTCCAATGGGTTATATGTATAAGATGCCATTCCAGGAGAGAGGCCGTGCTCTACACACTGTTGACATAAAAAATAATGTTTAACCTTCTTCAGGTTATATTTTAGTAAATGTTAACATATGATCCAAAATTCTATGGGATTTCTAAAGTTCTAATATGCCTGAGTATATGCTATCAATCATAATTATGGTTATGTTGTTATTGTAGACCACAGAAATAACCAAATTTCCTTGTCAACTGTGTCTTTAAGACTATTTAAAGTCATTTCCACAGTTAATTGCTTAATTCTGATGCAGTTTCTGAAAACTTCACAAACACGCAAAAATCCTAGAATATATAGTGTCTTTTAGGAGTTTCATAAAAGGATGGAAAGAACCCTGAAAAGCACTCATGAACAAAGTCCGGGAGCAATCCAGGGAGCCCAGGCCCAGACCCAGCAGGCAAGAGGCAAGGCTGCAGCAAGCAACTCTGCAGGAAGGACGACCTGCGCATGCCACCACCTACTGACTCCCTAGCACAGGACGCGGCTTCCCCTCCACCTTGGCATAGGTGGCAGGGGCCCAGGATCCCTTCCAGGGAAAAGGTGTTCCCTTGGAAGGTGCAGAGGCAGGAGAAACAATCCCTTCCTTGACTGGCTCCAGGGCCGAAGTCCTCTTAGAGCTCTTTGTGCTTCCCTGACAACCCCCCATGGCTGTCCTGTCGCCAGAGCCTTACAGAGCAGCAGATGGTTGTGCGCTTGATCAAACACAGGCAGAGATAAGACAGTGTCTGGGATTGCTCCAGAGGTGCCATGGCTGGCAGGAGTCAAAGGACACTTGAGACAGTGATGTGCTCTCGCAGAATCTACTGAGCTGAGCTGACTGAGTGGTCTGTTTTTCCTCCCGAGGCCAGCAGGCCAGCATGGAGACTGAGAGGAGAAGAGCACTTAGCCTAGGGCGGCCGGGGAGCAGCAGACCCACCACCCTTCCCGAGAGGCTTAGCTGGGGCCGGGGTGAGGCCAGGGCCCAGTCCGCTCTCCAGGCTGCCAGGAGCTGAGGCTTCACCCCGAAGGGCATGAACCTGAGGATCCGTCTCCAGAGAAGCTGAGTGGGCCCAGACTCTGAGTGTGTGGGGGTGTCAGCAAGCAACGGGCTGCACACACTGCCAGTGGAGCCCCCGCAGGGCTCCTCACCCACCATCCGTGGGGGAAGCCTCCAAAGCGAAATGCACAGATCAAAGCAAACACAAGACAGGATGGAACACAGAGGAAAAAGGCAATGCAGGGGCAAAAGGAAACTGGAATCTACAGAAGGGAAATTATAGGAAATAGGGAATCCGGGACTCCAGGAAGAGGGGCTCTGAGAAAAGGAACAACTGGGGCCCCAGAACAATTCTAACACCTGCCAGGAGCTCTTAGAAATAAAAAATTATGCGTGAGAAATGAAAAGCTCAAATAGAATAGGAACATGAATTTGAGAAAATCTATTAGGAAGTAGAGAAAATAATAAAATCAAAGAATCAACCCAGGAAGTCCAACTTATAAATACTAGGAGTTCCAGAAGGAAAGAAGAGGAAAGGAATTACAAAAATATTCAAGAAAATTTCCCAAAGTTTCGTTTTCAGATTTAAAGAGCCCACTGAGTTTTCAGCATAATAAATGCAAAAAAAAATCCCACTAAGTTATATTACCAGCACATTTCAGAACAGCAGGAATAATGCTAAAAGTTTCCAGAGAGAAATGGGGCAAATAGGTGACAGAGAATTTTCTTTTAATGGAAGAAAGAAGATCAATTCCTTTATAATTCTGAGGGAGTTATTCCCAGCCTAGAATTTAGCACTCAGTCAAATCTAAGAGTAGAATAATCTCAGATATACAAAGTCTCAAAAAATTTACCTAAGGAAGCTACTAGAATACAGATTACAGCAACACCAGTGAATTAGCCAAGAAGTAGGAAAATGACCCATTCCAGGAAAGGAGCCAGAATCCCCCAGGTGATAAAAAGAAATCCTCGGGCTGGGGCTGTGCGGCTGGTCCCACAGGAGTAGGAGAGGGAGTGACAGGGAGGAGATATTCACAAAGAAGTAAAAGAAATTGATAGATGAGGAATGCGTTTGACCATGTGAGAAATATAGATTATTTACATAGTTGTTGAAGAGTTTGAGCAGCCACAGATACATGCCTGGCTAATTTTTGTATTTTTAGTAGAGACAGGGTTTCACCATGTTGGCCAGGCTGGTCTCGAACTCCTGACCTCAAGCGATCTACCCGCCTCAGCCTCCCAAACAAAACCTAGGATTACAGGCATGAGCTACTGCACCTGGCCCCTCACATTTTTAATTTGTGTTTCTCTAGTGACCCAAGATAGATACCTCTACACATGTATAAAAAAGACTGAGGTTTTGGTTGTCGTTTTGTTTTTTGGCCTAACTGAAGAGAGTCTGCTCATCCTTAATCTTAAAGACCTGCTGGACCATAGAAGGGTCCCTTGGATTCCTATAGTTCAGCTGAGCCTAAACTAAAATTTTAAAATAAACCTGACAAAAGGAAGTGATCACAGCCGAACTACAGCACTGGATGTGGTATCGGGGGCTCATTTCTGTTCAGCCTGACGTGCAGTGCTGCTCCTGAGAGCTGACTGTGAGCGAGGAAAGAGGTTCTGGGAAAAGCGAGTGTGCATCCCCCCATCTCTGAGAGATGGTAGCAAACACTTTAAGCCACCCTCCTCTTGAAAATAGTTTACATAACAAGATTCAATATTGAAAACGCACCTTAAATAAGTCATCGATCAAGACCAAAAATGAAAAGAAACATGGATTCCTGGAAAGTCAGTATCAGTTTTGCCCTAAGGGCATCTGCAAAACCTCAAGGTCTAACCACTGAGAGGGGCCTGGAGAGGGGACACAGGGTCTCAGAGTGAGAGTCTGGGAGGAGGCATTGGCAGAGAGCTGGAAGACTGTCTTAGATCATTCTCGCTGCTAGAGCAACAAACCACAGCCTGGGAAAGGTATATGGAATAGAAATTTATCTCTCATAGTTCTGGAGGCCCAGAAGTCTAAAATGAGGGCACCAGCAGGTATGATGTCTGGTGAGGACCCAGTCTCTCCGTGTCCTCCAGAGAGGACAAATGCTGTGTCCTCACACAGCCAAAAGGACAGAATGACAAAGGGGGTCACATGCTGTGGGAGGCCTCCTTGATAAAGGCCATCTTCCCACCCACAGTGAAGGGGCCCTCACGACCTAATCATCTCCCCAGGGACCCACCTCTCCATACTGTTGCGCTGGAGATTACATCATTTCAAGAGGAATTTGAGAGGGAACACAAACATTCAAACCTTAGCAGAACCTAAGTGTGAAACAGGACGTAAACCTTGGGAATTGAAGGAGTCCGCAAAGGCACCTTCCTGTGTTGAACAGTGGCTCGAGGAGAAACTCAGCTGAGACTTTATGAGCGTAAGTCAGTCACTGTGTGGATTTGCACACCAAAGCAGAAAAAAATTTGATTTTTTCTCAAATCATAAAATTTGATTTTTTTTTTTTTTTTTTTTTGAGATGGAGTTTCGTTCTTGTTGCCCAAGCTGGAGTGCAATGGCACGATCTCAGCTCATTGCAACCTCTGCCTCCCAGGCTCAAGCGATTCTTCTGCGCTAGCCTCCTAAGTAGCTGGGATTACAGGCATGCACCACTAGGCCCAGCTATTTTTTGTATTTTTAGTAGAGATGGGGTTTCACCATGTTGACCAGGCTGGTCTCAAACTCCTGACCTCAGGTGATCCTCCTGCCTCGGCCTCCCAAAGTGCTGGGATTACAGGCATGAGCCACTGGGCCCAGTGGATAAATTTTAAATTTAAAAGGTGATGCCAGATGGGTAGAGCCCCTAGAAGACTAGAGGAAATGAATTCAAATGAAGGAAGTCAATCCCAACTAAAGCTTCAAGAAATTTCCAGATAAAAGTTCAAGGAAATTGGTCAGCTTACTGTGAAAAAAATGTCAAAACTCACAAAGAAATAATATGACAGAGAACCAAGAGTAAAGCCAGAATCAGACCCAGACTTCAGATCAGACACAGAATGTGAAGTAAATTTAAAGAATTTAAAGGAAATAAAAGAGAGACTTAAAAATATGAACAATTAACAAGACACTATAAAAATTAACAGGCAGACATGAAAGGGGAACGGATGGACGAACAACACTTCTAAAAATGAATTATATAGTAATTGAAGTTAAAAACTCAATGGACAGCAGAAAAGCTGCCACAAAAAAATAACTGAGGAAACATAAGATATATCTAAAGAAATTATGCAGAATCCAACCAAATAATAAATCAAAAAGATTTAAAAATATATTTTGAAGAGGGAGAGTCATGGAAGGCAGATTGAGAAGATTTAACATAACTAGATTCCAAGAAGGAATAATAGGGAAATGAAGAAAAAGCAAAATTTGAAGAGATAAAGCCTGAGATATTCTACAATTATTTGAAGGTGGTAAGCCTCAGATCCAGGAGGCAGTTGGCCCTAAAAAGGGATAAATAAAAAGAAATCTGCAATAGACATGTTACCAGGGAAGTTGGAAGCAACAGAAAGAAAAGATCAACCATTTACAAAAGATCAGCAAATAATCGATGACAGGTATGTATTTTTCAGAAGATGAGCAAACCACCCAGTGACCTTTCACGTTGTTAGGGGTCTCTGCCAAGACCTTTTTCTGGGCATTGCAGCATCCTCAGTTCATTCTCAGGATAGGCCAGGAATGCGTGACGCTTACAGCCTCTGAAAGCAGCCCTCAGCCCATGATGAATGTTAAATATATGGCCCAACTTCCTTTCCCCAGGTGTGGATAACTCAGGAATGCTCTAGATAGCCTCTTGGAGCCTCACAGGGAGACTGAGGGCCACCCCTGATAGGAGCAAATGGCCTGATAGTGTCCCCATCCGCTGCCTCAGCCCCACTCACTGCTAGCGCTTCCTGCCATCACATCCCAAACTAGTAAGCCCCCACATCATCAGGGCCGGCTTCTGGGGGAACCCAAACAGGACAGGCTCTAGCACAGTGGCGTCCTGCACCCCTCATCCTCTCAGCAGGCCACTTTTCCTAAGGAAGCCCTCCTTCCACCTCATTTTTTTTTTTTTGACAGAGTATTGCTGTTGTTGCCCAGGCTGGAGTGCAGTGGCATGATCTCGGCTCACTGCAACCTCCGCCTTCCGGATTCAAGCAGTTCTGTCTCAGCCTCCCGAGTAGCTGGGACTACAGGCATGTGACACCATACCCAGCTAATTTTTTGTATTTTTAGTAGAGACGGGGTTTCACCATGTTGGCCAGGCTGGTCTCGAACTCTTGACCTTTAAAGTGGATCACTTTAATCACTTTAAAGTTGACTTTTAAAGTGGATCACTTGCCTAGACCTCCCAAAGTGCTGGGATTACAGGCGTGAGCCACCACACCCAGCCCCCCTCATTCTTTAGAGTCATGGCCTGGCCGTGACACCAGCCCCCAAAGGCATGGTGGCCAGGTCTGTACACATCCAGCCCATTCCCTGCATAGAGACCCCAGGAAAAGGTGTCCCCACTAGTGCCTTCTTCTGAGGAAAACAGTCATGCTGGGTGAGAGCTTAACTAAGGACATCAGGGATCCGCTCAGCCAGTAGGGCTCTGGGCAGTTGGGGCAGGCGTCTGCCTCTTCTTTCAGTGAGCTGCAGGGGCCCAGTGAGATGATGCGTATGGACATGCTCAGACTTTCCAGGAGTGTATGCTCCTTCACACATGAGCCAATGCTGGCTGCACATCCACTATGCACACAACACTGTTGAGAAGAAAGAAGAGCAGTCACTTGACCCAAAGCAGAAGCAGATGACAATGATCGTGACAATTATTACAGCAATTATGAGAGTAAAGCAAATTGTAATTAAAATCATAGGTAAAAACTACATGGAATACGTCGGGAAGGGCTGGAAGGAAGTTAATGTATGTGAAGGCATTTGCGCTTTCAGGAAGGGGGAGGGTATATTATACCTCCTAGCCATCAGGAGATAGGAATTTTTCAGCTCCATTATAATCTTATGGGACTAAGTCTGTCATTGACCAAAATGCCATTATTATATAGCACACGATTCTGTGTGTGTGTGTGTGTGTGTGTGTATTGTACATGTGTTTTTAGGTTTTTTATATTAACCATGTTGGTTTATAAAAACTTTGAAAAAAATTACAAGGCCGCTATAATTCCACCACTTGAATACAATCTTTTAAATATTTTAGTATACATTTTCAAGTTGTTTTGTTAAATATATTTATTTTACAGAATTAAAACCAGATTATATGTATTTTTTCTATGCTGCCATTTATTTAGAAACATTTCGTGAATATCATTTCATTTCCCAGGTTAAAAAATATGGTGTCCAACATATTTTCAATGGCTGCATAATTCCCCACTATATGGATGTAACCAAAACTTATTTAACCATTATCAGTTTGGGGGCCAGAAAGCTATATTATGTTTTAGACTGCATTATAAGCAAGGCCATCATAAGCATCCTCAAGGTTTTGTGTCTAATGGTTTCCCAGCCTCTTAGCGACCTCATTTTTCTCCATAACTAACCAACCATCTTGCTTATAACCAACTTACTATACATTTATTTTACTTATTGTCTATCTCCCTCAATCAAAATCTAAGCCCCTTGAAAGCAGAGCTTTTTATCTGATTTATTCCCAATGCCAAGTACAGTGCCTCGGATGTCATAGTCACCAAATAAATACTTGTTGGATGTGGATGGATGCATGAATGGATGGATGGATAGACAGAGGGATGACATCAGAGAAATACAGAATATGATAAAATCCTGGAAAAATGGGCCAACAGAGCCAAATGCTTTAATGGAGGGATTAGGGAGAGGCAGGAGTTTGTGTGAGTTCTCTTGGTGACAGGAAACAGTTTATACTTGTGGATGCCAAGTGTGGGTGGGGTTGGGAATCTGTGCTCGTTGGCCAGGGGCTCTTTCAGGCCCCTCCCCCTCCCCCTTGTTGGAGTAGACAACCTCCAGGTCCAACCAGTTTCAGACCCTATCATTTTGCTAACCCAAGCCTTTTTTTTAAGACAGAGTTTTGCTCTTGTTGACCAGGCTGGAGTGCAATGGCGTGATCAGCTTGCTGCAACCTCCACCTCCCAGGTTCAAGCAATTCTCCGGTCTCAGCCTCCCGAGTAGCTGGAATTACAGGTGCATGCCACCACACCCGGGTAATTTTTGTATTTTTAGTAGAGACAGGGTTTCACCATATTGGTCAGGCTGGTCTCGAACTCCTGACCTCAGGTGATCCACCCGCCCTCAGCCTCCCAAAGTGCTGGGATTACAGGCATGAGCCACTGCACTTGGCCCCCAAGCACTTTTATAGGTTAAATGAGATTGTGCCAAATAAACTGTATTTCATTATTTTTTTTCCCAGTGTTTAAGGGCATGGTTGTTAATAAGAGTGATAAAAACAAGAAACATAGCTAAGCCAGAGAGCCTCCACATAAAATTTTAAAATAAAAGGGTTAGGGCCCGGCGCGGTGGCTCACACCTGTAATTCCAGCACTTTGGGAGGCCGAGGCAGGCGGATCACGAGGTCAAGAGCTCAAGATCATCCTGGCTAACTCAGTGAAACCCCATCTCTACTAAAAATACAAAAAATTAGCCGGGCGTGGTGGTGGGCGCCTGTAATCCCAGCTACTTGGGAGGCTGAGGCAGGAGAATGGCGTGAAACAGGGAGGCGGAGCTGGCAGTGAGCCGAGACTGCACCACTGCACTCCAGCCTGGGTGACAGAGCGAGATTCCATCTTAAATAAATAAATAAATAAGTAAATGGGTTTGAATGCTTACAAAAGTAGACTGGGACAAAGCTACAGTAATCGAAACAGTGTGGTACAAAGACAGACATACAGACCGATAAAATAGGATAGAGAGCCCAGAAACAAATCCTCAGGTATTTAGTCAAATGATTTTCAACAAGGATGCCAAGACCATTCAATGGAGAAAGGACAGTCTTTTCAACAAATTATGCTGGGAAAACTGAATAGTCACATCAAAAAATGAAACTGGACTCTTACCTTCTGCCATATACAAAAATTAACTAAAAATTGATCGAAGAGCTAAAAGTATAAAACTTTTAGAAGAAAACCTAGAAAATCTTTGTGACATTGGATTTTGCAATGATTTGATATGACACCAAAAGTTCAAGAAATAATACACAAAATAAATAACCTGGACTTTATCAAAATTAATGAAAGCCACTCATCAAGAGTGACAAGGCAATCCACAGAATGAGAAAAAATATTTGCAAATCATCTACTGGGTAGGGGATTAACATCCAGAATATATAAACAACTCCTAGAACTCAACAATAAAGACAAACAATCTAATTAAAAATGGAGAAAGGACTTGAATAGATACTTCTCCAAAGAATATATACAAATGGCCAATAAGCATATGAAAAGATGCTCAATATCACTAATCATTAGGAAAATACAAATCAAAACCACAATGATATATGACTTCACAGCCATCCTAATGGATGGCTACTATTTATAAACAAATAACAAACAAACAAAAACACACAGAAAACAACATGTTGGCGAGGATATGGAAAAATGCTCTACATTGCTGGTGGGATATCAAATTGTACACACTGGAGAACAGTATGATAATTCCTCAAAAAATTAAACATAGAAACCATTATGACTCCAATATGGCACTTCCGTGGTTTATATTCCAAAGAACCAAAAGCAGGAACCTAAACAGATATTTGTACATTGCTGCTTATAATAGCATTATTCACAATAGCCAAAGGTGGTGCAACCCAAACAGTCCATTGACAGATGAATGGATAAACAAAACGTGGTCTCTACACACAATGGAATAATATCCACTCTTAAAAAGGAAGGATATTCTGACGCATGCTACAACACGGATACACCCTGAAAACATTATGCTAAGTGAAATAAGCCAGCCACAAAAAGACAGATACTGTATGATTCCACTTCTATGAGGTACCTAGAGTGGTCAAAATCAGAGAAAAGTAGAATAGTGGTTCCCAGCAGCTAGGGGGAGAGGAGAATGGAGTTTTAGTGCTTAATGGGTACAGAATTTCTGTTGGGGTCAGGAACGTGTTTTGGCAATAGACTGTGGTGATGGCTGCACAACAGTGTGAGTGTAAATGCCACTGAACTGTACACTTAAAAAGGGGTAAATGGCAAATTTCATATTATGTATATTTTACCACAATAAAGAAAAAGAAACCGGCCGGGCGTGGTGGCTCACGCCTGTAATCCCAGCACTTTGGGAGGCCGAGGAGGGCAGATCACCTGAGACTGCGAGTTTGAGGCCAGCCTGACCAACATGGAGAAACCCTGTCTCTACTAAAAATACAAAATTAGCCAGGCATGGTGCTGCATGCCTGTAATCCCAGCTACTCAGGAGGCTGAGGCAGGAGAATCACTTGAACCCGGGAGGTGGAGGTTGCAGTGAGCCAAGATCACACCATTGAACTCAGAGCCTGGGCAAGAAGAGTGAAACTCCATCTCAGAAAATAAAATAAAAAATTTTTTAAGAAAAAGAAACCAACTGTTCACTGTTTAGAAAATATGAAAGAAAAAAGTTTTTAAATATTGAAAATTTTAAAAGAAAAAGAAACAGCTCAAAGCAGTAGGTCTGATGGTACCCCACAAATGAAGCTGACCTGACTGGCACAGTGGATGGCCGACTCATTTGTGCCCACAGTCAACTCTTTGGCCTGCCAAGAAAGCAAGGGGTGGTGTGGCCAGCAGGTCTGAGACCCTGGGGACAACCAAGTGATCAGAAAGCTAGTTCCAGGAAAGAAAAGGTTTACAGCCACTGCTCAAAAACACAGATGAGAAATCTAAATCAGTGTTTTGTGTGTGTGTGTGTTTTTGTTTGTTGTTTTTTTTTTTTGAGACGGAGTCTCGCTCTGTCGCCCAGGCTGGAGTGCAGTGGCACGATCTCGGCTCACTGCAAGCTCCACCTCCTGGGTTCACGCCATTCTCCTGCCTCAGCCTCCTGAGTAGCTGGGACTACAGGCGCCCACCACCATGCCCGGCTAATTTTTTTTTGTACTTTTAGTAGAGAGGGGGTTTTGCCGTGTTAGCCAGGATGGTCTTGATCTCCTGACCTCGTGATCCACCCACCTTGGCCTCCCAAAGTGCTGGGATTATAGGCTTGAGCCACAGCGCCCGGCCAGCCAAGATGGTCTTGATCTCCTGACCTTGTGATCCGCCCGTCTGGCCCCCTCAAAGTGCTGGGATTACAGGCGTGTAAGTCAGTGTATTGTAAAAATAAAATGTGAGTTCACATTAGAATAATATTTAAGAAAAATCATTCAGTGGTATCTGAACTGGGTAGCCTAGTGTAAAAGATTTTTCCAGGAGTCCCTGGGGAAGACCTGATCCCACATCTTGTGGAAATAAAAAATTTTAAATATATATTTTCATGTTACCCAAAAGTTAGGGGTGTTTGAAAACTCTCTGAAATGACAAAGTAGAAGGGTTGGAACAGTTTGCACTGGCCGAACGATGACCACGTGAGCATCGAAAATGAGCAATTATCACTCACTGGAAGAAGCTGAATCTGTAATTATCCTCACAATTACATGATTTTATAAGACACATTAAAAAAATCCTTAAATGCAAAAGAGGGGAGAGCCTAATAAGGAAGGCTAATGCTTACTAATTTTAACAAGAGGAGGACTGTGGGGTCTGCGGGAGTCCTACCCCTGACTTGGGGTGTATGTGGCAACGAGGCAGAAACCGCCTTGTGTCCTACCTGAGGGAAAGACAGGGAACTCCCACAGCCAGGATCTGCCAAAAAAAGTCAAGACTACCAACAACATGGGCGAGGAGGCCTCTGGGGTCACGTTGAGTTAGTCGCTGCATAGAAAGAGGGCTCAAATCTAAAAAATGCAAGAGGGTAGGTCACCCAAGGGTGGGGAAGGTCTTGGCTGGAGGATGAAGGGGCCTCTTGGCTCTGGGGCGAGGCGATGTCAAGGGGAATGACAAACCAAACCAGTCCAAAGCAAGGGGACTCTGTGTCCTGGGTTCTCAGACAAGGTGACTGGGAGGGAGCCCACCAAGCTCAGGGAAAGGCCTGGCCTCCGTCATCCACCTGAGCTCTGCCCTCCCTTCAGCTTCAGCCTCAGCCTCAGCGTGGACCCGGGACTCCTGCATCCTCCCGTCCTGCCCCGCCTGGGCACACCACGGCCGAGAGCCTCCTGTTGGCATCAGCCTCTCCCCAGCACCGACTGAGCGCTCTCGCTCCCCCCACCCCCCCCCCCCCGCCACACCCCCGCCCCACACTACTGGCACTGCTGCCTGAGCCTTCCTGGAGTTACTTAATCCACCCTAGCCCCAGGCACTGAACCACGCGTGCAGACCCCTCGTCCTCAGTTCTGCGGAGACAGGGTCCCCACAGCATTTCTGCTCCTCCCCCAAGATTGCGGCAGAGCACAGCACCAGTAGACCCCACACAGTGAGTACCTATAGGGCAAGTGCCTCTTTCGTTCGCTTAATAATAGAGTCAGGTCCCTTCTCCAAGGGAAGACCCTGCCTTGCAGCCCCAGCCTGGCCTGCCCCTTCTTGCAGACCCGCTCCGAACCCTGGGTAAGACTCGTGACGAGGCTCCGGGTGGCCGAGCCCTTCCGAGAGTGTTGCGGTCGGCAGGGCTGGGCTGGCTCTCTGGGCTGAGGGGGAGGGGCTCCCACACCTGTGCGCTCCCGGAAGAGGGGACAGTGGCGGGGGCGCCGTGCGCACGGGGGCGAGGGGAGACGACTGAGCCTGAGGGAGGCACAGCCGCAGCCGGGTGGGAGGCAGAGACACCCAGAAACAGAGACGGGGCGATACGAACAGACAAAGCCGGCCCGAGCGCGGCCCGAGCGGCGGCGCAGGGAGGCGGCAGCCTGGCGGAGCAGCCCCCACCGCGGCCGGCGCGCCCCCTCGCCACCCCTGCGCGCCAGCGCCGGCCCGCCCCTCCCGCCGGCCTCTGGCGGCTTAACCCTCGCCTGCCCGACCCCGCGGGGCCCCTGGAGCCGCGGTGGGTGGGTGCGGGCGCCGGGCCTCCCCCTCCCGGCCGCGGCGCGCGGCGCCGGGAGCTGACCGTGGTGCTGAGCGCGGCTCGCGCTCCGACGCGGTGCCCGAGCCTGTCGCGGCCGCGCCCTGCTGCACTGCCGGCCCCCAGCGGTAAGTCGCCAAGGCCCCGAGAGGCTGCGTCGGTCCTGCCCCGCGGATGTGGACCCCGGGGGAGGGCAAGGATTGGGGAATTTGGTGCATTCTCTGGCGCGATGGAAGGGCTGAGGGCAGGAAGCAGGGTCGACACCCTCCACCCAGCGGTTCCCGGCGCAATCAGGGGCCTGGGAGCGGTGACCCTTTTAGGTCTGGGCTAGGGAAGCGAAGAAACCCTCCGCCGGCGGATGCAGGAGCTGAGGGAGAGCCAATACCGCTGTGAGGCCCATCTCCTTGCCCCTGGGCAGGCCAGGACCGCCCAGAGGCGCCCTCCAAGGAGGTGGGCCAGGACCTTCCCTCCCCAGAGGCCCTTTTGTCTCCCCAGTGTGGGGGTTGGGTGGCTTGGTGGTGCTCTCACAGCAGTTTCTATTTCTGTTTTATTCCCCATTCCCACCCCCACCCCAGAGCACGGTCGCTTTCCCTCCGCACAGTGGCCCTCACTCCAGCCCTCCCATGACAAGGCAGCCTACTACCGAGAACGCCATTGCCCCATAGCTCTGCCACCAGCCCAGTTTCCAGAGGTCCCTGGGCCTGCGCTTTTTTATCACCATACACTCCTTTGTATCACACTGCTGTGACTTTCCTGCATTCCGGGGAAGGCATAGAAATACCAAAACTATTAGCCAAACGTTTTTTTTTGTCTCAAGGCGTTTCTGTGGCATGTGTATTCCTCCAGGGTTTTTATTTTGCTCCATGAAATCAAACACCGAGACACTTTCAGGTTAAGAAAGGAAAAAAAAGCCACGGAATTACCTTCTCAAAGGAAAAAGAAAAAGCTGGGCAGGTAAGCCTGAGTTGGTCATGTAGAAAAGCAACCAGTAGAATAACTTCATTTGCCCAATTTGCAATAAATTCATGTCTGTGTGTGCCGTGTAAAACACTGATGGGAGGTGCACAGACAGAGGAGTCTCTGCCATCACCTTCTCTCCCCTAAACCCTGCTTGGGCTCCTAACTCGCCTCTGTGTCTCCGCTGTCCATTTTCACCTGCATCTTTGAAAGTGAGAATTGGCCCCTGTCACTCGCGCTGGAAGGTTGGCTCCCTGTGGCTTGCAGATAAAAGCATGGCCCTGGCTGAGACTTCAGGCCGGGTGTGGTGTGCACAGCCCATCTCCAGGCCTCATCCCTCCGGCTTGCTGCTCTGGTCACTTGAGCTGCTTTCAGATCCTTAAATATTCTACTTCTCTTGCTCCTCAGGGCCTTTCTGAAGGGTGTTCTCTCTGCCTGGAATATGTGTCCAGTGTCTTTTGCCTGGCTGTCCTCTTCTGTCTTTTTGGTTTAAATATCACATCCCTGTAACAGAATTAATTAAGTAAATACATTGTGTGGTCCCTGTTCCCATGGAACTTGCAAGTTCGTCTTAGACATGAAAGACTCAGCCCAGGGTCCTGGTATCAATGAACTGTCTTAAAAAATGATGCACATAGGCCGGGAGCGGTGGCTTACGCCTGTAATCCTGGTACTTTGGGAGGCCGAGGTGGGAGGATCACGAGGTCAGGAGATCAAGACCATCCTGGCCGGCTGGGCACGGTGGCTTACACCTGTAATCCCAGCACTTTGGGAGGCTGAGGCGGGTGGATCACGAGGTCAGGAGATCGAGACCATCCTGACTAACACGGTGAAACCCCGTCTCTACTAAAAGTACAAAAAAAATTACCCGGGCATGGTGGCGGGTGCCTGTAGTCCCAGCTACTCAGGAGGCTGAGGCAGGAGAATGGTGTGAACCCGCGAGGTGGAGCTTGCAGTGAGCCAAGATCACGCCACTGCACTCCAGCCTGGGCGACAGAGCGAGATTCCATCAAAAAACAAAACAAAACAAAAAACCCACCATCCTGGCCAACATGATGAAACCCCATCTCTACTAAAATTAAGAAAAAAAAAATTAGCTGGGCGTGGTGGTGTGTGCCTGTAGTCCCAGCTATTCAGGAGGCTGAAGCAGGGGAATCGCTTGAACCCAGGAGGCGGAGGTTGCAGTGAGCCGAGATCACACCACTGCCCTCAAGCCTGGGCAACAGAGCGAGAAAAGAAAGAAGGAAAGAGAGAGAGAGAGAAAGGAAAGGAAGGAAGGAAGGGGAAAGAAAGAAGGAGGGAAGGAAGGAAGGAAAGAAGGAAGGAAGGAAGGAAAGAAGGAAGGAGAGAAGAAAATGATTCACATAAACTATCATAGAATTAAAATCTCAGACTCTGCATCCTGTTTAGGGAACTTAGGTGTAAACATTTGACTGAGATATCTCAAATATAAAATAGTTTATTTAACTAAGTAATAGCTCACCACCTACTATAGTTGGAGTCCTGGACCTTAAAGAATTTTCAATCTCGTTGGGGAGTGCAACCAAGCACCAGAATGAATAGTTGGTGGTTGCTGAGCCCTGCAGACAAGAAGGCACCCGAAGGGTAGGGACGGGTCTGAACCCTCCTTGGGGGAGGGATGTGGCACTTGTGGGAGTGGACCTGTCATGTTTCTTGCTGGGGTTCCACTGACAGGGGTCTATAGCCACAGGGTTACAAAACAGTGTGCATTTTTGCAACTGAGAACCTGGACACATTTGGCCTCTGCCCTCAGGCAGTGACAAGGCCAGCATCTGGCTGTCCACATAAATCCCATTCTGCCCCAGAGAACTGTCACAGGAGTTGACTTCTCAGCCTGCCTCCAGCCAAGCAGTGGGCCCTCCAACCACCCAGGGAGTTCCCACCCCCATCATAGGTCACACATTTCCAAAGAGACAGGTTCCGATAAAACATTTTAATATGGATTTGGACTGGACCGAACACAGACTAGAGTTCATGGGATGCTCCAGTATTGCTAAGCCTCTGGTTCCTCATTCTGTATCCTACACTTATTGTTCTGTCTCTATGCAAAGTGCTCAATAAACTCAGGAGATGGGCTTGGCATTGTTAGTGTCACTGAGTCCAGCCATCTATAGCAATGACAGTTATTTTAAAGGATCATTTTTCAAGTTCAGAGTGGAGTGAAATTTCCAACTGTTCATGATTTTAAATCAGTTGACTGTTATGAGAACTGAGAAACTGGTAGTTTTATTTATAGACATCTATATCAAATAAAACATTTTTGTTCTTGCAGTTGCAAAATTCTGCACGCGGTGAAATAATCCTTGCTGTGCCTGGCTGAAGTTATTTCCAACAGAATGTCAATCAAAAGATTTTTCCAAAACATAGAAAAGAATAAGGGAAATAGAGATCTCATAATGAATATTTCCAAAATTTCCTGCCATAGGAATTATTATTACCTTCAATTATAATTTTTCTAAATCTGTGTGAGCTACCCTTCTTGCTTTTAATCTTCACTTTCATTGTGTTTTACAATATTTTTCATGAAAACACATTTATTATTCTACTTTTAGATTTCCCACAAGAGTCTGAGCTGTCGGTTTATAGACTGTCAGGTTCAGAATCAGATAGACCTGGGTTCAGATCCCAACTCTGTCACTTAACACCTGTGTGACTTGGGTCAGTTCATTGACTTTTCTGAATCTGAATTTATCCTTTGTAAAATGGGGGTTACAGTAGTTTGCCCCTCATACAGTTATGGGCCAAGCTGTCCGCCTGGTTAGGTGGGTGTAACCAAGACTCCAGCCAGGGTCATCTGAGCCACAGCTTGGAGAGTAAGCCCTGTGCTATCTGCAGCAAAGCCTAGCAGAGCTTCAGAGGCCTTATCACGGCTGCAAAGGATTGTGCAGAGTAGAAAGTCTGCAGGTGCAGGGTGGGAAAGGCTTAGGCATACACCATCTGGCATGAGGCAGAAAAGCCAGTGTGGCTGCTCAGGGCAGTCTCCCTCTGTCCAGGGTGCCACTAGCAACAGCTGAGCTGCAGCTGGAGACCAGCCCAGGTTCTGTGGCTCTCCTGGCATGGTGCCTACTTCTTCTCATCCTCCAACCAAAAGTCTGAGGTGCTTCCTCGAGGAAGCACTTCCCTTGGGTGGGAGCGGGTGGAGCCTGGTCGGCTTGCCCCTGCCAGCCCCTGCAGTGCCAGCTCTTCCACCCCTTCCCATCTTCCTGGCCTCAACGTGCCCACTGGGCTATGAGGCAGTCCCTCGCCCCCCTGGGTCCTCATGAAGAAGCATTTCAGGGTCTCTGGCAGGTAGCTGCAAAGCTTACTTGGGGTGGGGTGTGAAAAGCACACCGGCTGACGGAGCCCCAGGTCATGTTCATGCCTGCTGCAGGCTTCCTCACAGCCAGGAGCTGGGGGATGAGTGCAGGTTTGCCTCCGTGTAGTCCTTATGGAGAGGCGAAAGAGCCAGCCGCAGTCTCTCCCTGGCCAGACTGACAGAGGACTGACTGTCAGGCCACTCACTACCAAGAAAGGTGGAGACCCTGGCAGACAGAGGTATTTTGGGTGATAGGAGCAGGCTGAGTCCAAGGCCTGAGGACATGGTGAGGGGAACAGAGGGGAGGGACTCAGTCTGCCCTCTCTTCCTGGGTACTGAAGGTCTCCACAACACACCCCAAGGCAGCATGTTTAAAAACTAAACCCTAGCTCTTCTTTCACCTTGGCTCAGCTCCCTCGTCCTCCCCTCATTTCCTTCCTCGAGCTGTCCCACGCTGTTGGTGTAGATCCAAGCCTTGGCCTTCAGAACTCCCTGCCTGCTTCTCTATCCCTGCTGTCGGTGAACCCTGGCATTCTTCCCTTTGGAAGACCCTACATTACCCCTGCAGCCTCCATCTGCCTTGCTCCCCATCCTCAGTCCATTTGGACTGCCTCTGGCAAGTCCTCTCTGCTCACAATTCATTTTTTCTGTCTTCCACTCGGAGGTCAGGTGCGTGGCCCTAGACCGCCAACTTCATTAAAGTCCCTGCTCCTACCCACCCATAGGAAGATGGCTGTAGCTCCCCACTGATCTCGGTGTAGGGCCGGATGCCCTAACTGGGCCGGGACAGTCAATTGGCTAGCACTGCTGCCACCTGTCCACCTCCATGCCCAGGGCAGATCCCAGGACCCTTTCCCACTGAACTCAGACCAGGCATCAGAAACCTTCTCTGCATGGCACTGCAGGCGTCAGTATGCCTCGGTGATGTGTGCACAAAAGGTGGTGGCTGCCTACCCTTGCAGCTCTGCCTGCCCACCCTGTGTCCCATGCTCTCCTCCCACCACGATGCTCTGGTTCCTCTGTGTCCATGCTCTTGCACCATGAGGTTCTGGGTTGTGTCTTGCCTGATGGCATCTGTAGATAGAGTCTTGCCTCCCTGCACAGGCACACAGTCCTGGAGTCTGCAATATGCACACCCCCATAGCCCCAGCTGAGGGCCAGCTGCCTTCAGCCCAGGAAGCAGGCAGGTGTGGGTGTCCCTTTAGCTGCCTGATGAAGGAGGCCACTGCCCTAATTGGATCCTCCGCCCATACACTCAGAAGGGCCATGACACCCACTCCTAAGGACATGCTACGGATACACTAAGGAGCTGTTTGTAGAACGCTGGGCACTCTACACAGAACACGGGAGTCTGAATGGGCCAAATGAGCTAAAAGGGGGATTGGGAGAGTCAAGCACTCATGGGTGCAGCAGTCACCAGGCCCCAGGCAGCTCTCATTTTGGCGCCTACTGTGTGCTGTTAGGGCTGCTCCCATCCTTCTCCCCCACCTGCAAGGAGGATCTCCTGGGACAGAGGCCCCTGCAGAGAGTGAGCTGTGTGAGAGGGGTAGGCAGGGTCTTCCAGAGCCCAGGGCTCTCCCGTCTATGATACTGAGTGCCTCCTGCTTTCCTCCACAGCAGCCGGGGCACTGGCAGCATGGAGCTGAAGAGAGGAAAGACCTTCATCAAGTCCAGCCTGCAGGTTTCCCACGAGAAACCCCCAGACCCAGCAGCCGTGGCTGCAGCCAGGGAGGGGACAGGCCCCTGGTCAGTCCTGCCAGGAGGGCAACAGAGGCCCCACAGTGAGAAGGGCCCCCAAGCCAGCCCCAGTACCCAAGAATACGACAGATGCCCCAACAAAGGGGCGCAGCTGGACCCCAAAGGGGGACCCGCAGCCCTCTGTGGAGCCACCTTCAAACCGGTGCGAAAGAGCAAGACTCACGACAGCATGTCTGGGGCAGGCAGGGCCACGGCTGCCACAGGGCAGCTGGTGGGCAGTGCAAGCTTCCCGGGCTCCCCGGGCAGCCGGCGCATGATCGACTACCGCCACTTTGTGCCCCAGATGCCCTTTGTGCCGGCTGTGGCCAAGAGCATCCCGAGGAAGAGGATTTCCCTGAAGAGGCCCAAGAAGTGCTTTCGGAACCTATTCCACATTCGGAGAAACAAGACTGAGGACTTGGCCTCACTGGCGGCCGAGGGGAAAAGCCTGCCCTCCCCAGGGGACCCGTCAGACCCTGGGGGGCGGCGAAGCAAAGCCTTCCTCCCCTCGGGTGAGGGGCCGGGGCTGGACGGCCTGTGCCAGGACCTGTTGGACAGCGAGCTCCTGGCTGATGCATCCTTTGGTCTCTGCAGGGCCCTGTGTGAGGACGTGGCCTCACTCCAGAGCTTCGACTCGCTCACGGGTTGTGGGGAGGTGTTCGCAGATGAGAGCTCGGTGCCATCCCTGGAGCTGAACGAGGGCCCGGAGAGCCCAACCCAGGCTGCTCAGGGCCTGGAGAGCAAGGTTCCCAGGGGCCCTCTCCAGGGCGGTGTGGAGCAGCTGGCCTCACCCGCCCAGAATGAAGCCTCTGACTTCACCAGGTTCTGGGACAGTGTGAATCGCTCAGTGCGTCAGCAGCAGCGTGCCCTCCTAGGCCCGTGGCTTTCAGGCCCCCAGGGGACAGACAGGGACCAACCCCGGCTGGACACAGCTGGGCTCGCTGAGCTGCCCCTCTGCCCCTGCAGGGACCCTCGCAGCGGCTCCAAAGCCAGCTCCATCGACACAGGCACCCCCAAGAGCGAGCAGCCCGAATCCGTGTCCACAAGTGACGAGGGCTACTATGATTCCTTCTCGCCAGGCCTTGAGGAGGACAAGAAGGAAGCTGAGAGCCCAGGCACTCCTGCCGCCACCTTCCCACGGGACAGCTACAGTGGGGACGCCCTCTATGAGCTCTTCCACGACCCCAGCGAGGGTCCTGTTGGCCCTAGCCCAGATGATGACCTGTGCGTGTCTGAGAGTCTGTCAGGGCCGGCCCTGGGGACGCCACTGTCCATATGCAGCTTCCGAGTGGGGGCCGAGGAGAACTTGGCCCCAGCACCAGGCCCTGACCTGCTCAGCCAGGGCTTCCTACAGAGCTCCTGGAAGGGCAAGGAGTGCCTGCTGAAGCTGTGTGACACTGAGCTCGCCATCACTATGGGCATCGTCAGCTGGCTGCGCCGAGGCCCCACGCCCCGTGCCCCACCCACCCCTGGGCAGCCTGCAGCTCCACCTGGTCCCCAGGGAGCCCCTAAGGCACCCACAGAGAAGCTGGGGGGCAGGGAGGGCCTGGCCTCAGATGCAGGGGGGGCGACAGTTTGCTCAGCACCCAGCAGGCAGGAGCTGTGGGCACACCCGGGCACCACAGGCCTGCTCGCCGGAGAGAGCAAGGCCCTCGGAGGGGCCACACAAGGGACTGGCACACTGTCCAGGGATGCCTCTCGAGAGGAAGAGACACGAGGTCACTCTGAAGGCTTGTTCTCCTCTATGGAGTCTGCAGCCACTTCGACAACAGATACTTCCGGTAAAAACAAGGCCCCAGTTCCTTCTGCCTGGCCCTGCTCCCAGAAGGAGCCTGGGCCACCAGGGGTCCTGGGGTGTTTCCGAGGCCCCTGGAGGCCAGGTCACGGGGGTGACACTCTGGATGCAGAGCCCATGCTGGCAGGCTGTGTGGCCCGTGTGGCAGCCCTGAAGATCAGCTCAAACGACCAGCCCCCAGCCGCATGGCCTTCAAGGCAAGACATGGGCAGTGGGCTCTTTGGGCAGCGCTGGGCCAGGGGCCCTGACATGCTGGAGCAGAAACAGTCCAGCAGCTCCCCCAGCATGACCACTGTCCATGGCCTACCCTACTCAGCCAGCACACAGGACCAGAGGTGTCGAGATCGTGTCCAGGACCTGAGCTGGCTCAGGGTGGAGCCCACCGGGCTAGGTGTCCAGGCCTGGGCCTCTGTGGAGGACCAGCCCTTGCAGCTCAGCACAGAGGCTGTGGAGCAGGTGGCACACGGCAGCCAACTGGACTCTGAGCCCCCCTCAGCCCCTGCTGCCCGGTGGAGTTCCCAGGGCCACCATCCAGAAAGCCTGGGCCTCACTTTGAACAGCCAGCAGGAAGGGGGAGTCTCTGCAAGTGCCCCAGAATGCCGCTGCAGCCTCCTGGCCCGTGAGGGCCTCCTCTGTGGCCAGCCAGAAGTGGGGGCCTCTGGGCCAGCCATGGCTGAGCCCCATCTGTAGGACAGGCTCACATGCACCGGGAACTGCATGTGTCTTCACGACCACTTTCAGGAGAGCCTAGGACTCAAATCTCTATCTTTTGTCCCTGATGTGGGGACTGTGTTGGGGGTGGGGGGTGGCAGGACTCAGGCATGCAGAGGGTAGCATGTTCATGTGGAGGCATCCTTGCCTGAACCCACCAGCTCAGGCAGCCCACCGCCAAAGACAGCGCGAAGCTGCAACCACCTAGCTGCTCCTCATGCAGGGGCTGGAGAGAGGGGCTAGGGCTTGAAACTGATGGGGAGAAAGAGCTGCACATTCTAAATGGGAAGCAGAGAGCCAATGAGTCTGCCTGGGATGTGTGTGAATCCCAAAAGGTGCAATCCCAAATGCCATAGTCCCAAGTGTTGAGAATCCAAAATATTAAAATTACTATACTCTAAAATCCGAAAATCACAATCCCAAAAGATCTAAATCCTGGAAATATAATTCTGGGAAAATTTTTTTTTTAATTTTTTAAAAGATACTTACATTTTAAAAGGATTTATTTGAGAAACATAAAAACACAACAGAACACATCATCAGCCACTTCACACAATAAAATAGGCAATAATACATATTTTTGGAAGCATAAACAGGTATACAGACAGTTAAACGGGTGTGAGTTATTAACAGACAAACTATATTCATGAAGAAATAGGTCAAAATGGGAAATGTATACATGCATGTCACTATGCTTGGTAATTGTGTGCACCTCGCTTTATACCTGCAGTCATATCATGACCAACAACCTAAGTCTTTTGACGAAGTCAATCTGTGGTGCGTCACCACCACACACACAGTTGCCCAAAGAGCGGAGATGGCAAGAACTTTCATCTCTCACAATTGCAGATGTACAAAAATTACATCTCTTCATTTATTGAGGAAGTTTTGACGTTTTTGTACACACGCACAATGCTTACACACACAGTCAACCTGGGTTGCCGGCAGGGTGGCTCAGGACGAAAGCCTTAGGACCCAGGAGGGCCATGGGTGTGAGTCCCAGAGTCCAAAGGCCAGCGAGCCTGAAGCTCTGATGTCAAGGCAGTGGAAGAAAAGCCTGTCCCAGCTCTCAGAGAGAGACCAGTTTGCCTTCTTTATTTGTTCTCCCTGGGCCTCAGCAGATTGAATGCTGCCCACCAACATTGAGGGTGGATCTTCCCCACCTAGGCCCCTCAGACTCACACACTAATCTCTGGAAACACCTCACAAACATGCCCAGAATAATGATCTCCCAGGTCTCTAGGTATCCCTTAACCCAGTCGAGTTCACACCCAAAATGAAGTCCACAGGTCTACCCCTTGTCAACTTGGCATCCATCCGCATCCCCTTAAACCATTTTCAGTCTCCAAATAAAGCCCCAAGCAAGGCAGTAGCTCCACCTAACATGATGCAACTATCCCGGGATTGTGATTTTCAAGACTTTAGATGTTAGGGATTTGAAACTTTAGAGATTTGCGTCTTTCAGTATTTCAGTGTTGGGGACCAGTGTTTGGGATTATGTCTTTTAGAATAATGATCCAAACTTGTGTGAGGACTGTGAGGCTCAGGGTGGGAGACGGGTGGGGGAGCCGACCTTAGGAGGGCCCACTGAACTGGCCTCAATCTGGCCCCAGTCTGGCCTACTCGCTGCCCCAGGACAGGTGGCTACAACATGCTGAGGGCCTGAAGGGCGTCCCCTCAGGAACACTGTATTACTGTTTTGTGTTGCTATAAAGGATAACTGTGACCAGGTCATTTATAAAGTAAAGAAGTTTATTTGGCTTATAATTCTGCAGGTGTAGAGGCATGGCACCAGCATCTGCTGCTGCTTTTTTTTTTTTTTTTTTTTGAGACAGGGTCTCACTTTGTTGCCCAGGTGGGAATGGGAGTGCAGTGGCACGGTCTTGGCTCACTGCAGCCTCTACCTCCTGGGCTCAAGCAGTCCTCCCACCTCAGCCTCCCAAGTAGCTGGGACTACAGGCGTGCGCCACCTTGCCCGGCTAATTTTTCTATTTTTTTGTAGAGACGGGTTTTCGCCATGTTGCCTCAGCTAAAATGTCTCAAAATCTCCTCAATTAAAATGTCTCAAAATCTCAGCCTCCCAAAGTGCTGGATGACAGGAGTGAGCCAGCCAGCATCATGGATCCCTGTGCGCCCTGCCAGGGCTGGCTGGACCCTCCCACCCTTGTTGATGGGCAGTGCTAGATTATTTGTCACGAATCATCCCCTACAAACAATGATTTCCCTCTGCTTGCACTCTCTAACTAGAGCCATGGATGGCCAAATGCTTTTTGGGAAGAAGCCAATGGATTCTCCTCGGCTCTGCCTGCAAGTAACAAAGGCTTTTGACTCCACTCCCTCCACGCTGTCAGATCGCCATTCCCCTTCGGGAAAACTTCGAATGGGGCTGTGGACCTCACTCCCCAAAATGTCACAACACATGTGCAGCACCCCAACATCCAGAACCATGAAGGGAGAAGGTGGCTGGTGTCTGTAGGAGGGACAGGTGTCCGTCCTGGGCCAGTGTCAGGCCAGCAGGTGCAGGGACAGATGGGCCATCCACATTCTCCAAGATTAGCTTCTGCCTCAACCAGCACACCTCAGCAAGATGCCAGGATTGGGCTCCACAGGCAGCCGCGAAATGGGTTTCTGGAAGAAAGATCAGCACAGGAAAAGGGGTCAGTCAGGTCACAGGCAAACTGCTAGGGAAATCCTATCTCATGCAGAGCTCCCACCAAGAGGAGCATGAGTTGTGCTGCCCTGGCTCGAGAACAAGGCAGCACAGGATCTGTAGCTGAGGGTGGCCCTCCCACCAGGGGACGCTGGTCAGTGCCTCTCCTGACTGCCTGACGCTTGGTCTCCGGTGGCCCTCTCTCACCAGGGCTCCCTGAGGCCTGCAGCGAGCAGTACACAGGCTGCACGTCACAGGTTCCAAAGTGTGCAGCAAGGCTTCTGACCAGGCCCGTCCGGACCTGGAGCCCCTGTGGAGCCACATCTGAGCCCTCTTCCCCAGACTCACACACAGGACCACAGCAGCATCACTGAGCCGAGCTGGGGGCAAGTTTCACCAGATTCGCTTACCTGATCCTTGCATCAACCTTAATGCAGCTGTCAGCCCCATTTCTCAGACCTGGACACGGAGGCACAGGGTGCTGGTGTGACTTGCCCACAGTTAGTGTGTGAGGTGATGGGTTTTGTCCCGTCCCAGCTCCAAAGGCCCTGCTCTTCCTCAGGCTCCAGAACCTCTCACTGAGCTCCTGCAGTGAAGTCCCCCCTCAGAGCCCTCAGCCCTTCCTGCTTTCAGGCTCCAGATGTCAGAGCACCCTTGGGTGCCAGCCACAAGTGGCCCTCCAGCAGGCTGAGCACCCAGGGGGAGGCTGCCCTGACTCAACCCCAGCCTGGGGCTTTGTGCTGCACCTGAGGGAGTAGCCGCTCCGTAAATCCTTGTTGAAAGAATGAAGTGTCAAAAGGTTGTGCGTGCTTTTCTGGTTTCTTGTTGACCGTGAGCCTTGTGTCTGGAGGGCGACTCTGGCCTGAGTGCCAGCCGCCTCCCCCCTGGCAGAGACAGAACACTCCCTTGTCCCATGCTGTGATGCGGTGACTCGTGGTGATGGAGAGCCCAGCCAGGCCCAACGGCGCTGGGAAGGGCAGGAATCCAGGGGGTCAGGGAGTGGTCAGGAGGGCCTGGGGTCCAGAGAGGAGCAAAGGGTGCCCAGGACCCAGGCCATGTGGAGGCGTGGTCTACAGTGACCCGGCTGCAGGGCCATGCCTCCTGGGAGGACCCACTGGCCTCGGCTCTCCACTTGGGGGCACTATAGACAACCTCAGAACCCCAGATTCGAATTCAGCATCTGGGCCTGGGGTCCCAGGAGTGGCCTGCTAGGCACCCTGCTGGGGGATGGAGGGGGCAGTGTGAGCTCCCTCAGGGTGATCTCTCTCTGTCTACACCCCAACCTCAGCCTGTTTTTCCCTGCAGGCCTCAGGGTGACCCACTGTGGATAAAGAAGGGAACTTCAAGCCCAGCTCCCGGGATACGTGCCTAGCTCAGTGCTGGGAGCAGAAGAGGCTGGCTGGGCATGTTCAGACCTCCCTGGTCATTTCCAGCCCTCTCGTCCACACATGGATAGCTGTAGAGGTGACAGCAGATTTCCCCACGTGAAATAAAATCCTGAGAAGTCGGTCCAGTTGCCCTAAGCTCACAGCTGTCCCACAGAGCTTGAGTGGCTCGCCCAGGCTCCCAGAGTCCCACAGGTTGCGGAAAAGGGGTTTGCCCAGGGGCCGCGCACTGGGGCTTCCAACCTGCCACGTTGTGCTGGGAAGCTGGGAACATTGGGTAGGGCCAGGAGGGAGAGAGGGAGGAGGACAGGGAGGACGGGCAGGAGGCGCTGAAAAAGAGAAGGGGTGAAGGCCAGCACAGGCAGGGAGAGACTGCAGACCACATCCCAGGATGCTTCATGTCTTTCTTGGTTTCCTATTTTATTTTATTTTCTGGAATGGGAATAAATACACAGGATACAAAACTCAGAAGGCACAGCAGGGAAACAGTGAAAGTCGAATCTCCATCCTTCCTTCCTCAGCCCTCTGTTGTTACAAAATTAATCCACTCTGACAGAAGACAAAATTGCAACAAATTTCATTACAGATCTAATTGGCTTTTATTTGTGATTGGTGAATGCGGCAGCCTCCATTCTACAAAACAGAATGAGAGCTGCTCCAGGCAATGACAGAACACTGAGTTTTGTAAGGTGGGGGCAAAAAAACAGTAACAGGAAAGAAGCTGATCAGTTAACAACAGGCTACTTCAGGTGACTTCATTATAAGGGCTGAAGCAGAGGGGCTTGCTTATCACACGGACTGCAGGACACTGGAATCTCTCATTTCCAGGAAAAACTGGTCTGTTTTGGAATCTATCTGCTTAAAGTTTCAGTTTGGTGATGTGGCATTTAGCATGAGTGACTGCATTGGGGTTTGGTCTGGTCTGTTGGGATCTGGGGCAGGAGCTCAGTCCAGAGCCAGGGCCACCTGGGATTGTGTTTTCACAACAGTGACTACACCCAATCCAAACAGCCCCAGTGCACAGGCCCCTTCCCTCCTTTCCTCCAGCCCTGGTGGGAGACGTCAGACTCTTTGCATTCCCGTGACATACATACTGTTAACGGAGAAACCATATTCTGTGGAATATCTTCAAGAGGCTTACCCTGAGCCAATATGAGTGACTGCGGGCCCAGGAAAACACAAACCCAAGAAGTCTGGAGTCAGTGGGCCTGAAGCAGTCGGATTACAGTTTGGTTTTACGCATTTTAGGGAGGCAGTGATTACAGGCAAAGACATAAATCATACTTGCCTGAAAAATCTACCTAAAATAATAAAACATGAAAAAAGAGGGGGGGGGAGATATAAATCAATCAGGGAAGTATACATTGGTCCAGCCCAAAAAGGTGGGATGTCTTGAAGTGGGAAGGAGGGCTTACAGGTTATAGGTGGCTTTAGAGATTCTTTAATTTGCAATTGGTGAAAGGAGGCAGGCTCTGTGTAAAACTTTGAGTCAGCAGAAAGGAAAGTTTTCAGTTCAAGTAAGAATGCTATCTATGTAGCAAGACTGCTGGCCTGCAGGCTGACTTAACCCTGGCCTTGCATGGCCTTAGGTCTTGCTTATAATTTGGCATCTTATTGCCCCAAAGAGTCTGTTTTGGCTGGTGCAGTGGTTCACACCTGTAATTCTAGCATTTTGTGAGGCCAAGGCAGGAAGATTGCTTGAGTCCAGGAGTTTGAGACCAGCCTGGACAATATGGCGAAACACCATCTCTACAAAAAATACAAAAATTAGCCGGGCATAGTGGCTCTCACCTGTGGTCCCAGCTACTTGGGAGGCTGAGGTGGGAGGATCACTTGAGCCCAGGAAGTTGAGGCTGCAATGAGCCATGATCGTGCCACTGCACTCCAGCCTAGGGGACAGAGTGAGACCCTGTCTCAAAAAAAAAAAAAAAAGTCTCTTCTGTCAGTTTTATGGTTTCTGTTTCAACATTAATGCTGGTCAGTTGTACCGAAACTCCAAAAGGGAGGGAGTATAAAGAGGTGTGTCTGCCCTCCCTTCTTATCATGGCTGATAATTTAGATTTTATGGGTTTTCTGGGGTCCCTTTGGCCAAGTGGATTCCGTTCAGTCAGTGGGGGGCTTAGGATTTTATTTTTAGTTTACAACACGTGAACTTTAATGAATTTTTACTGCCCAGGACATCCTCCCTAGCTTAGCAGGCACCGCAGTGGGCAGCTCCCCCATCCTTCTGCACAGCTGCTCTCCTAGAGGGAGCAGTTAATTTAAACACTCCCCTGTTGATGGACATTCAAGTTACTTCCCATTTGCTGTTAAAATAATGCTGCACTCACTCCTTCATTCCTGGAGTGTTTACCACTAAAGTCCTCTTCGAGATTGTAAAAATGAAACTGACTTGTCAAAGAAAAGACGCATTTTTTTTTTTTTTTTAATGAAGAGCGCCTCTTGCCTTCACCTCCCACCCACTGACCACTGTTTTGGGGCCCTGGCGTAGATGCCTGGACCGCAGGCCTATACAAACATCACACACCCTGCCTTTGGGAGGGGAGATGTTGTTTTTTATTATTACATGTAAAGACTTTGGAAGTGGCCATTCTCATCCTTCAACAAGAAAAAGCTGGACACACCAGCTTTTTTTCTTGACCCCTCTGAAAAATGAAGTCCCAGGGCAAACAACCTTCCAGAAACCTGGAGAGACAGACCATCCAGAGAAATTCAACAACCAAGGCCTGTGGTTGGGAGCAAAAGTCTCCAGATACCCAAAGCTGGTAGAAACACTGAAATTACAATGTTGACACATTGTTGCAGGCTGAAGAAGCTGGGGGATGGGCAGTAAAAGGGGTCAAGTGTCAGAGGCTTTTCCTCCAGGAACCACTCCACATTTTCAGTGAGGATCAAACAAAGACCCTTCCTTCCACCCCTACCCCTGCAAGGGGAGGTGGGGGAACAGGGTCCTCTTTTTTTTTTTGAGACGGAGTCTCGCTTTGTCGCCCAGGCTGGAGTGCAATGGCGTGATCTCGGCTCACTGCAAGCTCCACCTCCCTGGTTCACGCCATTCTCCTGCCTCAGCCTCCCGAGTAGCTGGGACTACAGGCACCCGCCACCACACCCAGCTAATTTTTGTATTTTTAGTAGAGATGGGCTTTCACCTTGTTAGCCAGGATGGTCTCGATCTCCTGACCTCGTGATCTGCCTGCCTCGGCCTCCCAGAGTGCTGGGATTACAGGCGTGAGCCACTGCGCCCGGCCGAAGAGGATCCTCCAAACTTCTCCTTAACAAAGGCTTCCCTGAGGGCTATTCTGAAACCTTTTCAAGCTAAAGGGGTTCTACCCCACTCCAGTCCTCTCCATCCTTCAGGTCTCAACTAAGGGAAAATAAAGCGATAGTCAACAAGGGAGAGGACTTCAAGAAAGCCAGCAGGAAACACTGGCCAGGGAAGGGACCAGGGCTATGAAGGATTAGCCCCACCCTGAGGCCGAGGCACAGAAACTAAAAGAATGAGGCCTGATTGGAGGTTAGAAGACAAGGGAGGCTGGGCGCAGTGGCTCACACCTGTAATCCCAGCACTTTGGGAGGCCGAGGCGGGCGGATCACGAGGTCAGGAGATCGAGACCATCCTGGCTAACACGGTGAAACCCCGTCTCTACTAAAAATACAAAAAGCCGGGCATTGTGGCGGGCGCCTGTAGTCCCAGCTACTCAGGAGGCTGAGGCAGGAGAATGGCGTGAACCCAGGAGGCGGAGTTTGCAGTGAGCCGAGATCGCTCCACTGCACTCCAGCCTGGGCGATACAGCAAGACTCCATCTCAAAAAAAAAAAAAAAGAAGACAAGGGAACACCCCTCTCCCCACTTGCCAGCACATGGTGCCACCACACTAACAAGGCTCCAGTAATAACAGTGGGTTACAGCTAACAGAGCTAAGAGACAAACTCTCTCTCTGAGGACCAGAATGAAAGGAAGCCACAGAGACAAGAAAGAAGAAAAAGTAAGCCCTTTAGGGTGATTTGAAGCAGCTGGTGGCCTAAAGCTATGACAAGTATTACAACTCCTAGCCAGATTAATAAACCCTAACATTGAAAGCCTATTGACCTCAGTGCCTATGGCCCAATATGTACAACATGTCTGGCTTTAGACAAAAAAATTACAAAGCCTGTTAAAAGCAAGAAAAACCAAAGTCTAAAGAGACAAATCATTAGAAGCTGATTCATATATGACACAGATGTTGGAATTATTAGATGGAATATAAAATAACTATCATTAATATTGTACAAGCTTTAATGGAAAAAGTAGACAAGTTACAAGAACAGATGGGTAATGTAAGCTGACAGAATTCCAAGAAAAATAAAAAGGAAATGTTAGAAATCCAAAGCACTGTCTTAGGAATGAGTAATTACTTTGATGGGCTCATCAGTACCCATGACATGGGTGAGTAACGGACCAGTGAGCTTTATTAGAAAATGCCTTGAAATGAATGAAAATGAAAACACAACATACCAAAACCTGGGATGCAGACAAAGCACTGTTAGGAGGGAAATTCATAGCTGTAATGCATACATTAAAAAAAGAAGAAATCTCAAATTAATAACCCAACTTTACACCCTAAGGAACTAGAAAAAGAAAACTAACCCAAAGCCAGCAGAGGAAAAAAATAATAAGAATTAAAGTGGAGATAAATAAGATAGAGAATAGAAAAAAAATAGAGAAAATCTTCAAAACCAAAAGTTGGTACTTTGAAAAGTCTAAGTTGACAAACCTTCAGCTAGATTGACTTAGAATAAAAGAAGACTCAAATCACTAAAATTAGAAATAGTGGAGACATTAACACCAATTTTACCAAAATAAAATGAATTATAGAAGAATGTTACAAATATTTATATGCCAACAAATTGGATAACTTGATGGAATGGACAGATTCTTAGAACGCACATCTATCAAAAGTGACTCATGAGCCAGGTGTGGTGGCTCATGCCTGTAATCCCAGCACTTTGGGAGACCGAGGCAGGCAGATCACTTGAGCCCAGGAGATTGAGACCAACCTGGGCGACATGGCAAAACCCCATCTCTACTAAAAACTACAAAAATTAGCCAGCCATGGTGGTGCGCACCTGTAATCCCAGCTGCTTGGGAGACTGAGGCAGGAGAATTGCTTGAACCCAGGAGGTGGAAGTTGCAGTGAGCTGAGATTGTGCCACTGCACTCCAGCCTGGGCAACAGAGTGAGACTCTGTCTCAAAAACAAAAACAAAAACAAAAAAAAAAGGAATAATGATAAAATCGAAAATCTGAATAAACGTATAATGAGTAAGGGGATTAGATCAGTAATCCAGTCTCCCAACAAAGCAAGCCCAGGGCAAGATGAGTTCACTGGTGAATTCCACCAAACCTTTAAAGATTTAGCAGCAATTCTTCTCAATCTCTCCAAACAAAATTAAAAAGGAAGGAATACTTCCTAATTCATTTCATGAGACCAGAATTACCCTGATACCAAAGCCAGACAAAACCACTACAAGAAAACTACACACTAATATTCCTTAAGAATACGTAGATTCAGGCCAGGCATGGTGGCTCACGCTTGTAATCCCAGCACTTTGGGAGGCCGAGGTGGGCAGATCACGAGGACAAAAGTTCGAGACCAGTCTGACCAACATGGTGAAACCCTGTCTCTACTAAAAAAAAATTAGCTGGGCATGGTGGTGAGCACCTGTAATCCCAGCCACTCAGGAGGCTGAGGCAGGAGACTCGCTTGAGGCAGAGGTTGCAGTGAGCCGAGATCACGCCACTGCACTCCAACCTGAGCAACAGAGTGAAAATCCATATCAAAAAAAAAAAAAGAGTATGTAGATGCAAAAATCATCAACAAAATACCAGCAAAGCATACTCGGCAGTATATTAAAAGGATTACACACCACGACCAAGTGAGTTTTATTCTTGAAGTGCAAGGATGATTCAACATCCAAAAATCAAACTATGTAATACATCACTCCAATAGGATGAAGCAGCAAAATCACATGATTATTTCAAAAGCAGAAAAACATTTGACAAAGTCTAACACCCTTTCATGATTAAAAAAAATAACGTACCAGGAATAGAAGTAAACTTCTTCACCATGATAAAAGGAATTTCTGAAAAATCCACGGCTAACATCACTCTCAACGGTGAAAGACTGAAAGCTATTCCCTAAGATAAGGCATAAAACAAGAATGCCCACATTCACTACTTACACTCGACATAGTATTGGAAGAGCCAGAGCAAAGAGGCAAAAGAAATAAATACAATACATCTAAATCAGAAAGGAAGAAGTAAACCTATTTCTGTTCTCAGATGACATGATTTTATACGTAGAAAACCCTAAAGACTCCCCAAAAAACTATTAGAGCTAATAAATTAGTTTAATGGAATTGCAAGATACAAAATCAACACTCAAAAATCATTTGCATTTCTATACACTAGCAATGAATAATACAAAAAGGAAATTAACAAATACATTCCATTTATAATAGCGTTAAAAAGTACTTAGGAATAAATTTAACCAAACAGGTGAAATAATTGTACACTAAAAACTATAAAACATGGGCCGGGTGCGGTGGCTCATGCCTGTAATCCCAGTACTTTGGGAGGCGGAGGCGGGCGGATCACGAGGTCAGGAGATCGAGACCATCCTAGCTAACACGGTGAAACCCCGTCTCTACTAAAAATACAAAAAGTTAGCCGGGCGTTGTGGCGGGGGCCTGTAGTCCCAGCTACTCAGGAGGCTGAGGCAGGAGAATGGCCTGAATCTGGGAGGTGGAGCTTGCAATGAGCCGAGATGGCGCCACTGCACTCCAGGCTGGGCGACAGGGCGAGACTCTGTCTCAAAAACACAAAAGAAAACAGAACTATGAAACAGGCCAGGCGCGGTGGCTCACGCCTATAATCCAAGCACTTCCGGAGGCTGAGGGGGGCGGATCACCCGAGGCAGGAGTTTGAGACCAGCCTGACCAACATGGAGAAACCCCATCTCTACTAAAAATACAAAATTAGCTAGGTGTGGTGGTGTGGTGCATGCCTGTAATCCCAGCAATTTGGGAGGCTGAGACAAGAAAATCGTTTGAACCCGGGAGGCGGAGGTTGCAGCGAACTGAAATCACACCATTGAACTCCAGCCTGGGCAACAAGAGCGAAACTCCATCTCAAACAAACAAACAAAAAACTATAAAGCATTGCTAAAAGAAATTTCCTTTTTTTTTTTTTTTTTTTGAGATGGAGTCGCGCTCTGTCGCCCAGGCTGGAGTGCAGTGGCGCCATCTCGGCTCATTGCAAGCTCCGCCTCCCGGGTTCACGCCATTCTCCTGCCTCAGCTTTCTGAGTAGCTGGGACTACAGGCGCCCGCCACCACGCCCGGCTAATTTTTTGTATTTTTAGTGGAGACCGGGTTTCCCCGTGTTAGCCAGGATGTTCTCCATCTCCTGACCTCGTGATCCGCCCGCCTGGGCCTCCCAAAGTGCTGGGATTACAGGCGTGAGCCACCGTGCCTGGCCTGCTAAAAGAAATTTAAAAGACATAAATAAGTGAAAGACATCCCACATTCATGTACTGGAAGACTAATATTGTTAAATAACAATGCTAACTAAAGTGATTGAATGCAATCCCCATAAAAGTCCCAATGGATTTTTTATCCAGAAATAGAAAAACTCATCCCAAAATTCATATGGAATCTCAAGGGATCCCAAATAGCCAAAATGACCACAAGTGTGGACAAAGCTGGAGGACTCACACTCACGGATGTGAAAACTTACTATAAAGCTATGTAATCACAACAGGGTGCTATTAAGAGAAGCATTAGCCAGCTTCCAAGCGGGAATCTTCATAGTGTGAGTGATAAAGGAGAGAATTTCACAGGAGTAACGTAGTAAAAGGCAAGAAGATTTTGCTCACAAGGGTACCCAGTGCCACACTGTGGAAAAAAGAGGCAAGCACAGACTGGGCCAGAACTCCATGGGCTCTGGGCAGCAGCCAGGTCAGGCCATTGGATCCTCTTACACAGACGCCAACAGAACACAGCATCACCTGGGGAGAGGAGACACCGGTGGAGTATTTGAAGAATCCAGAGAATTACATCCTTGGAACAAAAACAGTCTTCACTGGCATTAACAAGAAGGTAGAAAGAACAGACTTGATAACTTATCTCAAAAAAGCCACTAATGAGTAATAATTGGCCACTGCCTTTATTTATTACAAAACAAAGGTCTCATAACTTCATGTGCACCAAAATTTAATTGATCTCATACACCAGAATTTAGATCATGAATGAGTGACAGGCCTTTTTTGTTGGACAGTCCTGATTTAAGTCACACTAGCTTGTGGTTAAATGAATATGACTGTTTTTTTGAACTTTGATAGTAATTTCAATTCAGTAAATGTTATCACTGTTTTCCCCTTCTGAAGATATGACTGGACTTCATTGGTAACGTTCAACTTTTCATAAAGGTGGTGAATGCCATCTCAAAACATATTGGGGGTTGGTTTTATATTTAGATTTCTATAACTGTCTTTATGAATATATTTAAATACTGTCTCAGAACCAAGCTAGACTCACCTATGTTTTAATTTGTGTTCATTACCCTGTTAAAGGCAAGGGCTGAAGATAAGACAGCAATGTCTACTTTATATTTTTGGTCTTAACTATGCCAATCCAATTAGAATTCCCTGGATCTAAAATGCTGCCTTTTACTAATTGAAATGCATTTTGTGTGTAATATCAAATAAAGAATAGTTAAAACACTTCTCAAATTTTATAGATGATCTATAAAGTCAGATGCTTCTGAAAATCAGTGTAACAAGAAATAGTAGTAAGTTAAAATTTACTTTTGAATTCTTTGCTATCTAAGTCTGTCTAAGTTATAATTTAGGATTGCCTTTAAATGGTTCAAGCACATAAAACTGTAGAAGTACTGTGTACGTGTGATTGGTAATGGTGCTTTTGTCAATGTATTAGAAGGATTAAAGTGAAGATATACATTAATTTAGAAATTGTGTGTGATCATAAGACTTTGATAATTATAAACAAAATGACAGATTATAACAAAACCAGGGTGTTACTGGCATAAGGACAGACATAGTGGCCCTCAATTTATAGTCAGTTGGTGTTTGACAAGGTTGCCAAAACCATTGAATGGGGAAAGGGCCATCTTTTCAACAAATGATGCTGGGAAAATTGGATATCTGCATGAGAAGTATGAAGTTGGACCCTTAATTTATGCCATATACAAAAATTAACTCAAAATGGAACTAAGACTTAAACATAAGAACCAAAACTATAAATATCTTAGAAGACAACAGAGAGGGAAATCTTTATGATGTTGGATTTTGCCATGATTTTTTGTATATGACACCAAAAATATAAGCAACAGTAAAACAAAACAGTTATTGAATTTCATCAAGATTAAAAACTTTTGTGCATCAAAGGACACTATCAAGAAGGTGAAAAGACAACCTAAAGGATGGGAAAAAATATTTGCACTTCACGAATCTCATAAGAAAGTAATATTCAGGATATGTAAAGAATTACTGCAACTCAACAACAAAAAGACGAATAATTCAACTTTAAAAATAGACAAAAGCCTTGAATAGACATTTCTTCAAAGGAGACACACAAATGCCAAATAAGCACATGAAAACATGCTTATTTGCTTATCCCTGATTACTAGGGAAATGCAAATCAAAACCACAATGAGGGCCTGGTGTGGTGGCTCACGCCTGTAATCCCAGCACTTTGGGAGGCCCAGGTGGGCAGATCACAAGGTCAGGAGTTCAAGACCAGCCTGGCAAATATGGTGAAACTGTCTCTACTAAAAATACAAAAATTAACCAGGCGTGGTGGTGCATGCCTGTAGTCCCAGCTACTCGGGAGGCTGAGGCAGAAGAATTGCTTGAACCCAGCAGGCGGAGGTTGCAGTGAGCAGAGATCATGCCATTGCACTCCAGCCTGGGCGACAGAGTGAGACTCCTTCTCAAAAAACAAACAAACAAAACCCACAATGAGGTACCACTTCACACCCAGTAGGATGACTGTTGGAATAAAAAATGGAAAATAATTGTTGGCAAGGATATGGAAAGATAGGAACGCTTGTTCATTCCCGTTGGGAAGGTAAAATGGTGCAGCCACTGTGGAAATCAGCTTAGCAGTTTCTCAAAAATGAAACATAGAAATTATCATAATCAGCCGGGCGCGGTGGCTCATGCCTGTAATCCTGTCACTTTGGGAGGCCGAGGCGATTGCCTGAGCTCAGGAGTTCGAGACCAGCCTGGGGAACATGGTGAAACCCTGTCTCTATTAAAATACAAAAAAAAAAAAATTAGCGAGGCGTGGTGGCATGCGCCTATAGTCCCAGCTATTTGGGAGGCTGAGGCAGAATTGCTTGAACCTGGGAGGCGGAGGTTGCAGTGAGCCAAGATGGCGCCACTGCACTCTAGCCTGGTCAACAGAGCGAGACTCTGTCTCAAAAAAAAAAAAAAAAGAAATTACCATAATCTTGGACGTAGAAAATATACGATACTATACCATAAACATAGAAAAAACCTCATCTATTCTATCCCTAAGTATATTCTTAAAAGAAATGAAAGTGGAGACTCAACACAGATATTTGTACTCCATTCTTCACTGCAGCACTAATCACAATAGATAAAAGGTGGAAACAACCCAAATGGTCTTTGACACAAAAAAGGATAAATAAAATGTGATATAAGCACTCAAATGGAATAGAAAAGAATGCAATTCTGATATATGCTAGAACATGGTTGAACCTTGAAGATGTTATGCTAGGCATTAAAGGACAAATGTATGATTCCATTTACATGAGGTACCTAGAATAGGCAACTTCATACAGACAGAAAGTAGAATAGTGGTTACCAGAGGCTAGTGGGGAGGGCAGAATAGAGTTACTTTTTAATGGGTATAGAGTTTCTGTTTGGGGTGATGAAAAAGTTCTGGAACTGGATAGTGGTGATAGTTTGACAATATTGCAATCACCCACAGGTTCATCTTGTCCACTGCCTGGAAAAGGCAAAGCACTGAGAACAGCAAGGTTTTGCAGCAAAAATAAAATAAATAATTTTAAAAAGAGTTTAATTAACACAGGGCTAGCCAATTGGAAGATGGAGTTTATTACTCAAATCAACCTCCCTGAGAATTCAGAGGCTAGAGTTGTTATGGATAAATTGGCAGGCGGGGGGCTAGGGAATGGATGATGCTGACTGGGGATGAAGTCATAGGGATGTGGAAAATGGTCCTCATGTCCTAAGTCAGCTTCTGGGTAGGGGCACAGGACCTGTTGAGTCAGGAATCACAGGTCCAGGTGGAGTCAGTTGGTCACCAGAATGCAGAAGTCTGAAAAACAGTACAAAAGGCCAATCTTAGGCTCTACAATAATGATGTTATCTATAGGAGCAATTGGGAACATTAGAAATCTTGTGACCTCCAGCACAGTAAATGACTATAGAAAGGCAATTTATGCCTACATCTTAGCAGAATTCAGGCTGCTCTCATAATCCTAATCTTGTGGTCTCTTTCAATAGTCATAAAAAGGTGGTTTTTAGATCCCTGAGCAAAGAGAAGGTTAGTTTTAGGGAGGGACTGTTATCATCCTTGCTTCAAAGTTAAACTATAAATTAAATTCTTCCCACGGTTAGCCTGGCCTACACCCAGAAATGAGTAAGGACAGCCAGCCTGTGAGGCTAGAAGCAAGATGGAGTCAGCCATGCTAGACTTCTTGTGCTCTCATAATCTTTGCAAATTCAGCTTCAATATTGTGAATGTACCTAATGCCACTCAATTGTACACATATAGGTGATTAAAATGGTAAATTTTATGTCATGTATATTACACCACAATAAAAAAGAAAGCAAAAAAAATCAGTGAGTATGAAGACAGAGAATTGAAACTTCCAAAATTGAAATGCGAAGAGAAAATTAACTGGGTAGGTGGGTGCAGGGAGGAGCAGAGAAGAATACAGCATCCAAACTGTGAGACAGATCAAAAAGTGTAACATATATGCAATTACCAGAAGGAGCAGAAAGAGAAAATGGGACTGTATTAGTCTATTTTCACATTGCTATAAAGAACTACCTAAGACTGGCCGGGCACGGTGGCTCACGCCTGTAATCCCAGCACTTTGGGAGGCTGAGGCGGGCAGATCACCAGGTCAGGAGATCAAGACCATCCTGGCTAACAAGGTGAAACCTCATCTCTACTAAAAATACAAAAATTAGCCAGGCGCGGTGGCGGGTGCCTGCAGTCCCAGCTACTTGGGAGGCTGAGGCAGGAGAATGGCGAGAACCCGGGAGGCAGAGCTTGCAGTGAGCTGAGATCACGCCACTGCACTCCAGCCTTGGCAACAGAGGGAGACTCCGTCTCAAACAAACAAACAAAAGCTACCTAAGACTGGGTAATTTACAAGGAAAAGAGGTTTAATTGACTCACACTTCTGCAAGGTTGGGAGGCTTCAGTAAACTTACAGCCACGGCAGAAGGCAAAGGGAAAGTAGGCACATCTTATAGGGCAGCAGGAGAGAGAGAAAGAGGCAAGAGGGAAGAGCCAACCACTTATCAAACAAACAGAATGTGAGAACTCTATGACGGGAACAGCACGGGGGAAACTGCCCCCATGATCCAATCACCTCCCACCAGGCCCTCCCCTGTCATGTGGGGATTACAATTTGAGATGAGATTTGTGTGGGGCCACAAAGCCAAACTATATTAGGCATATAAAGAGTTTTGGGCTGGGCGGGGTCTCTCACGCCTGTAATCCCAGCACTTTGGGAGGCCGAGGCGGGTGGATCACAAGGTCAGGAGATCGAGACCATCCTAGCTAACACGGTGAAACCCCGTCTCTACTAAAAATACAAAAAATTAGCCGGGCATGGTGGTGGGCGCCTGTAGTCCCAGCTACTCAGGAGGCTGAGGCAGGAGAACGGCGTGAACCCCGGAGGCAGAGCTTGCAGTGAGGCGAGATCTCGCCACTGCACTCCAGCCTGGGCGACACAGCAAGACTCCATCTCCAAGAAAAAAAAAAAGAGTTTTGAAGAAATAATGGCTGAGAACTTTCCAAAATTAATGATAGGCAAAAAACCACGGATCTAAGAACTTCAGAGAACATCAAACACCCCCCACCCACACACACACCCTGGACATGTGTGTGTGGGATTCTGGATTCGGTAATATCCAAATTGCAGAAACCAAAGACAGAAAATTTTAAAGAAAGCCAGAAGTTATTGAGGGTGGACACCTTAACCACAAAAGATCAAGAATAAGAATTATAATAAACTTCTCATCAGAAACCATGAAAGAAATATTAAAATGAAGCTGGGCGCAGTGGCTCATGCCTGTAATCCCAATACTTTGGGAGGCTGAGGTGGGTAGATCACTTGAGGTCAGGAGTTTGAGACCAGCCTGGCCAACATGGTGAAACCCCATTTCCACTAAAAATACAAAAATTAGGCTGGTGTGGTGGCGTGCACCTGTCATCGCAGCTACTCAGGAGGGTGAGGCAGAAGAATTGCTTGAACCAGGGAGACGGATATTGCAGTGAGCTGAGATCGTGCCACTGCACTCTGGTCTGCGTGACAGAATGAGATTCCATCTCAAAAAAAGAGAAATATTAAAATGAGTTATTTAGACAGAAGAAAAATAATATAAGGTCATATACTTGGATCTACATAAAGAAAGATGGAGCCCAAGAAAAGGAATAAATTAGGGTAAAATAAATAGTTTTATTTTTATTATTCTTTACTGATCTAAAAGATAATTGTCTGCTTAAAACAACAATAGTAACAATGTGTTGGTTTATAGCCCATGGATAAGTGACACGAATAACTGTAATGTCATCAGGCACAGGAGGGAAGAATTGGACAACCCTGCTGTACAGTAGCTGCAATCCACAGATAATGTGGTTTGAAGGTGGTCGTAGACAATTTTAAAATGTATGTTGTCAATCCTAGGGAAACCACTAAAAAACATTTTTAAGGAGTGTTAATGATGTGTGAAGATAGAGCTAAAATGTAATCATATAAGATACTTAAAACCAGAGAAGGCAGAAAAGAGAAGGAAAGGCTACAAAGAGCAAATGCAATGAATATATATACTTAACAAAATAGTAGATTTACTCCAACTATATCAACAATTACTTTAAATGAAAGTGATATGTGATTGGATTTTTTTAAATGTAAAAGACCCATCTACATGCTGTCTATAAGAAACACACATGAAATATCCTGACACAGACATGTGAAAAGTAAAAGTACAGCGAAAGACATATAATGCTAACACTAAGCAAGAGAAAATGGAGTAGCTATATTAATTTCAGACAAAGTTGACTTCTTTTTTTTTTTTGAGACAGAGTCTCAGTCTGTCGCCCAGCCTGGAGTGCAGTGGTGCGATCTCAGCTCACTACAACCTCCTCCTTGCGGGTTCAAGCAATTCTCCTGCCTCAGCCTCCCGAGTACCTGGGACTACAGGCATGCACCACTATGCCTGGCTATTTTTTGTATTTTTAGTAGAGACAAGGTTTCACCATGTTGGCCAGGCTGGTCTTGAACTCCTGACCTCAGGTGATCCACCCACCTAGGGCTCCCAAGTGCTGGGATTATTGGCATGAGCCAATGCGCCCAGCCTAAAGCTGACTTAGAACAAGGAAGATTATGAAAGATAAAAAGGACCATTAGATAATTATAAAATAGTACAGCATCAAAATATGTCAGGTAAAAACTGATAAAACTGAAAAGAGAATTAGGTAAACCCACTATTATAATCGAAGCCTTCAACAGTCCTTTGTCAATAATTGATAGATCAAACAGGCAGCAAATAAGTAAGAATATAGATAATCTGAACAACACTGTCAATCAACTTGGTCTAATTGAGTTTATAACATACTCCAGTCAACAGCAGCAGAATACATGTTTTTCTCAAGCACACATGGAGCATTCACAAAAACAGACCCACACCTGGACCATGAAATACACATTAAAAATTGAAAATAATAATAATCATGCAAAGTATGTTCCTGTGGGGGCACAAATTAACAATTCTGAACTCACTGTACTTGCATACTGGGATTAAATTTTGGATTAACTAGTAAAGGGATGGTGGTATGGCAGATGCGGGAGCCAGGTTTCTCACTGCTGAAGGTGGAGGTCACAGATAAACAAGAAGGGAAGGCTACAGTGAAACATTTGGTCATGGATTAGAATCAGAGACAGCAGAATGAACTCATGTTTAGCTTAATGTAGATACTGATGGGTAAATGTGGAAGTAGTTATAGGTATATGTGTATATTTGGGTCAGTGTACATACATCTATTTCCTAGCTCAGTCTACTAAAACAGGCTAGAAGCAGTGACACCCTGTAGCAATAAGCACACCCAGCCTCCAGATCTCTTGTAAAAGGAATAAGGGTCTTTGGAGATATGGCTGATTGTAGAATATATGAGATGAGCCTGGAGCATCTGGTAACGCCAGGAATTAAGAAAGTGCTTAAACACACACACACACAATAATGAGAGTATGTTAAAGGGACACAGGCGCCGACTGAAAGAACGTCCAATGGCCAAATGAATGGCTGGAGCGATTTAAGCAGCAACAGAAAATAATGTGATATTGAGTTATGCCCAAAGGGTGTCTGGGCTGTACTTGGTTACTTTCTTCTAGAGTACAGTGAGGAAAGGGGATAAAAAGTAGTTTTACCATAGATAAACCTGGCAAAGATGACCTCAGCTGGGCGAACAGGGCCAACATTAACAGTGATTGAGTCATGTTGAGCTATCCTTGATATGATGTGGGGAGAATGGTACCTCACCTCTATGGTCTTCCTCCCAAAACCTGTAAGCCCAGTCTAACTACAAGAAAAATGTCAAACCAACCCAAATTGAGGGGCATTCTATAAAATGTCTGGCCAGTACTTCTCAAAACTGTCAAACTCATCAAAACATCATTTTAGGCTGAGAAAATGTCACAGCCCAAAAGAGAATAAGGAGATATGACCACTAAATGGAATGTGGTCATTTGGATAAGATTTTGAAACAGAAAAGGGACATTAAGGAAAAACTAAGGAAGTGTGAACAAAGTATGGAGTTGAGTTACTAATAATGATGTATCAATACTGGTGAATTAGTCATGACAAATGTACCACAGTAGTATGAGATGTTAATAGCAAGAGAAATGCGTGAGGAGTGTGGGCAAACTCTGTGCTATACTCATAAGCTCTTTTGGAAACTTTTCTATAAATCTAAAACTTCTAAAGTAAAAAAAGTATTTATACATATATGTGTGTGTATATATATATATATATATATTTTTTTTTTTTTTTTTGAGACAAAGTCTCGCTCTGTCGCCCAGGCTGGAGTGCAGTGGCATGATCTTGGCTCACTGCAACCTCCACCTCCCAGGTTCAAGCTATTTTCCTGCCTCAGCCTCCTGAGTACCTGGGACTACAGGCGCCCACCACCACACACGGCTAATTTTTTGTATTTTTAGTAGAGATGGGGTTTCACCATGTTAGCCAGGATGGTCTCGATCTCCTGACCTCGTGATCCGCCCGCCTCAGCCTTCCAAAGTGTTGGGATTACAGGCATGAGACACTACGCCTGGCCTATATATGTATTTCTAAGTCAGCACTGGTGCCGCCCCCACCCACCCAAAAACGACAACCAAGAACAGCTTTGCGACACTGCTCACCTCTCCTTATGGCTCCGTACTTCTCACCGATGCTCCAGGCAGGTTGGGCGTGATCCCTGTGGCTGGTGTGGGCAGCTGCTGGGAAGCACAGGCAGGAGCTCAGCCGAACGTGTCAGCACAGCCTCCTCCTCCATCGCCATCTGTCCAGTTAGGTCAGTCAAGAAGGCCCCAGTTTTCCACAATGACAGGCAGCTCAAGGTTGGCGTTCACCCTGAGTGCTAAGGGAGATTGTTTTCTTTTTGGCTTGATTACACTTCTCTGAAACAAATGGTTCACTTCTCATGGCTTCAGTGTGCTTGTTGGCCAAACTCCAGTGGCTGTGCTAGTTCACTCCAGCTGCCATAACAACATACTACAGACTGGGAGGCTTAAACAACAGAAATGTATTTCTCACAGCTCTGGAGGCTGCAGGTTCACAATGAAGGTGCCGGCAGAGTCGGTTCCCCCGAGGTCTCCCTCTGTGGCTTGCAGATGGTCACCTTCTCGTGGCCTTTCTTCTGTGCACACACAGCCTGTGGTCCTGTGTCTTTCTGAATGCCCAAACATTGTCTTCTTTTCAGGACCCCAGTCACACTGAATGGAGGGCTCACCCTGAAGGCCTCGATGTAACTGAGTCACCTCTCTAAAGGCCCTACCTCCAAACACAGCCCCATTCTGAGGTACTGAGGCTAGGGCTTCAACATGTGAGTTGGGGGACATACAATTCCAATCATAATGGTGGCATTTACAGCTAGTGAGCAGGTCGCTGTGTGGTCCCTGTGCTTGTTGGCTGGTGGCATTCACATGCCACCCTTGATTGGCCAGGCAGGCAAGGGGCCACCTGGGCTGCTGCGGCCAGCGCACTCCTCACATCTTCAGTGAACAGCGACCTTGGGAAGAAACAGAACCCAGATCTTGTTTTAAAATAATCGACAATACTGTCTTATTCACAGGAGTTATTGAACAGACATAGAGGGCTCTTAGGACTGAAGACTATTGTATTAGTCCATTCTTGCACTTCTATAAGGAAATACCTGAGACTGGGTAATTTATAAAGAAGAGGGCCTGGGCCAGGCACAGTGGCTCACGCCTGTAATCCCAGCACTTTGGGAGGCCGAGGCGGGCAGATCATCTGAGATCAGGAGTTTGAGACCCACCTGGCCAACATGGTGAAACCCCGTCTCTACAAAAATACAAAAATTAGCTGGGTGCAGTGGTGGGCACCTGTAGTCCCAGCTACTTGGGAGGCTGAGGCAAGAGAATCACTTGAACCCGGGAGGCGAAGGTTGCAGTGAGCCGAGATCGCGCCACTGCACTCCAGCCTAGGTGACGGACGGAGACTCTGTCCCAGAAAGAAAGAAAGGAAGGAAGGAAGGAAGGAAGGAAGGAAGGAAGGAAGGAAGGAAGGAAGGGAGAAAGAAGGAAGGAAGGAAGGAAGGAAGGAAGGGAGAAAGAAGGAAGGAAGGAAGGAAAGAAGGAAAGAAGGAAAGAAAGAAAGAAAGAAAGAAAGAAAGAAAGAAAGAGAAAGAAAAAGAAAGAAAGAAAGAGGGAAAGAAAGAAAAGAAAAGAGGTTATTGGCTCAGGGTTGTGCAGGCTGTACAGGAAGCATGACCCCTTCTGTTTCTGGGGACACCTTAAGGAGTTCAGTCATGGCAGAAGGCAAAGGGGGAGCAGGAGCAGCACATGGCTGGAGCAGCAAGAGTGTGGGCGAAGGTGCTGCACACTTTTAAACAACCACAGATCTCGTGAGAACTGTATCATGAGAATAGCATCAATGTGGATGGTACTGAACCATTCATGAGAAATCACCTGTGTGATCCAATCACCTCCTACCAGGCCCCACCTCCAACACTGGGGATTACAATTAGACATGAGGTTTGGTCAGGAACACAGACCCAAACCATGTCAGCTATCCACAGAGGTTGCCTTTTGTACTAGTCTAAGAAGTCAGCGACTCAGGCAGGGTGCTGCCCTGAGCTCCCGTCTACACTGGCTCCCAGGTGCAGGCCACTGTTGAGCACTAAGCACCCACTGACTGCACTGCCCTCCACTGCACCGGATCCACAGCCGCCTCTCCATCTTCAACCCTGGCCCATTTGTTTTGAAAATCTATATACTCCCCTGAACATTTTTAAACAGCAGCCCCAACTTCCTTTTATCTCAAGAATGTCTAAATGGTTGTAAAGGATATACTCACCCATGTATCCTAAAAATTAATATTTTAAAACAAAAAGTGAATATCATGCTTCTAAATTTATTCAACAGAATCTAAGCACCGTAGCACTTTGGTGACCATTGTCCGATTCTAAAAAGCAAGCAAACAAGCACTTGTTTCCTTTTACATTGTTTCTTTTTCTTCCTCCACTTCCTTGACAAGACTCTATTATAAAGTCATATCTTCTAATTGCTCTCAGTCTCACAGGCATTCTCAGGCAGTTTTAGAGTAGAGACCCATGGAGACTAACCGCCTGGGCCCACCCCGGGGAGGTGTGCATTGGTTGGTACTGGTCAGCGTCCGACAGGTGGCTGCAAGCCCAGGCGACAGAAAAGTCTGTTCAGGACTCCCCACGGTGAGGTTAAGGCAAAGAACCAGAAGAAAAGGCACGGTGGTGCGGGGAGGCAGTGTGCCAGGCGCGGTGGCTTGCACCTGTAATGCCAGCACTTTGGGAGGCCGAGGTGGGCAGATCATGAGGTCAGGAGATCGAGACCATCCCGGCCAACATGGTGAAACCCTGCCTCTCCTAAAAATACAAACATTTAGCCAGGCATGGTGGCACGTGCCCGTAATCCCAGCTACTCAGGAGGCTGAGGCAGGAAAATCACTTGAACCCAGGAGGCAGAGGCTGCAGTGAGCCAAGATCGCGCCACTGCACTCCAGTCTGGGTGACAGAGGGAGACTCTGTCCCAAAATAAATAAATAAATAAACATTAAAAAAATAAAAGAAAAAGAAAAGGCACGGTGGGGGGCACTAGTTTCAGGCAGAAATAAATTTGGAGAGGAGGGCAGAGAAGGACTGGCACAGGGGTGGTGCTCCTGCCATGGGGAGAAGACAGCATCATGGGAGAGGACAAGAAGAGCCAGGCTCGGGATGCTGGTAGAAAATGGACAGAAGGAAGCCTAGTTCTAAGCGGCATCCTGTCTGGGGCACCCCGTGGCTGTGTTCGCATGTGTGTTTCTGTGCTCACGGAGAATGAAGATAGAGATGGTGCTGCGCTTTTACAGTGAATATCTGGTAACTGGGGAGAAAAACCTGAAAGTACATTTCCTAAGAAGCAAGAGTATTTAAGCAATTTAAATTTACAAGGAGGAAATGATAACAAGAACACGAGGTGATGGTCAGTGGGTTAATTACAATATAGGCGCTGAGCAAATTCAATTTCTGGAGGCAAACATAGTTGCTGCCTTGGAGGGAGCTGACAAATATTCTATAGCAAACAGTGACAAGTAAATTTCCTGTAACAATCATGCAGGGTTTCATGGATACAAGTTAGAGGCCATGGAACCTGAGTATACATGTAATAATAATCGTTATTACCAGGGACTTCCCCGTCCTTCCAGCAAGACATCCGGCCTGTATATCAACTTTACGATGGCAGGATGGGAAAAACATTAAAATTGACGTCAAATAGGTCCTTCACCCCACGAATTAATACTTGTACATTTCTTAAAATAGTGCCTAACTTATAATAAATACTGTATAAGAGTTTGTTAAATAAGACACAATTATACAATAAAATATTTAAAGGATAAACTTTTTATCCCTGTGCCTTTATAGCAACTAATCAATATTCCCCACCCTGTACTTATTAAAGAGGGCTGGTAATTTGGGCTGAATTGTGTTCCCCCAAAATCATAGGTGGAAGCCCTAACTCCCAATGTGACTGTATTTGGGTTGTTTTGTTTTGTTTTTGAGACAGAGTCTTGCTCTGTCACCCAGACTGGAGAGCAGTGGCCCGATCTCAGCTCACTGCAAGCTCTGCCTCCCGGGTTAACGCCATTCTCCTGCCTTAGCCTCCGAAGTAGCTGGGACTACAGGCACCCACCACAATGCCCAGCTAATTTTTTTGTATTTTTTTAGTACAGACGGGGTTTCACCGTGTTAGCCAGGATGGTCTCGATCTCCTGACCTCATAATCTGCTCGCCTCGGCCTCCCAAAGTGCTCAGATTACAGGCATGAGCCACTGTGCCCGGCCTGTTTATAGCTGTTTGTATATAGCCGTTCATAGCTGGTCACGTTCTTTTTTTTTTTTTTTTTTTTTTTTTTTTTTTTAAGACAAGGTCTCACCTTGTCACCCACACTGGAGTGCAGTGGTATAATCACAGCTCATTGCAGCCTCGACTTCCTGGGCTCAGGTGATTCTCCCATCTCAGCCTCCCAAGTAGCTGGGACAACAGGTGCACACCACCATGCCTGGGTAATTTTTGTATTTTTTGTAGAGATGGGGTTTTGCCATATTGCCCAAGCTGGTCTCAAACTCCTGGGCTCAAGTGATCCACCCACCTCAACCTCCCAAGCTGGTCACATTCTGTGACACATGATTATTATGTATTATTGTGTGTACATACCTATGAGCTCCCTGGGAGAAAGGTAAGTGTCCTAAAACTCCTGGCATATTGCATCAAGCTGAGATGCTGCCCAAGAAATGGATGCTGGATGTCTGCACAGGTGGATGGATGGATGGATGAGTGGATGTATGGATGGATAGATGGGTAGGTGGGTGAATGGATGGATAGATGGATGGGTGAATGGATGGATGAGTGAGTGGATGGATGAATGAATGGGTGGATGAGTGGGTGGATGGATGGATGGATGGATGGATAGTACTAGAGAAATCTAACTTGAGTTCCTTGGGTATGCCCATCAGAAGCACAACTAGAGGACCCCAGCCCAATCCTCAAGGGGAATCCCTGGCACTTTGCTCATACATCTTTTTCTCCCATCAATAAGATGGAACAGGCTTTTCTGGCCTTCTGGAAGCCCTAAGCCATTGTAAGGGGCCTCCCTCAATTCCTGCCATCCTCAGGCTTGAGTAACGACAGCAGTGACTCAGGGTCAGGGTGACAGGGAAGAGGGTATAGGAAGTAAATCATCTCATAAGTTACTGTCTACACTTGCACACAGATCCCTAGGTTTCTCTGAGGACAGCATAAACTTCATTAATAAAGGCTGATCATCCACACCCACTGCTACGATCCAGGGATGAATGATCAAGTATCAAACAATATGGAAAGGGGCTGGTGCTGAGGGAGGGAAGAGAGCTCCTAAGGGTTCCAGGAACTTCCCAGCCAGAAGCACAAGTGCTAAAGACCTCAAGGCTCATTGGACAGAGCAGGCCCTTGGAGCCTGGAGCAGGGCCTGCCTTCTCTGACTCTAACTTTCTTTACACACTGAGCTTGGTCTGAAAGCAGAGAAGATGAGAAGAAAAGGGTGAGAAGAATAAGGAGCTGTGTTTTATGGAAACTCTCATCTAGGAATAACTACCACTCCCTCTTGTACTGAGCATCACGTGCCTGGCCCAGAGCATGCACTTGCTGTCTCTTAGCAACTGCCTTGCAAGGTAGCTGTTCTTAGCTCCATTTTGGGCTCAGAGATTGTGGAACATAGCTCACTGACATGCTCCAACATCTGACTCTTCCTCCAGCCAAGGAACATGCCAGCTGGTCACCCAGCCACAGTGGATGCTTCAGCTCCAGCCTGATACCACAGGAATTAGGTGGAGGCCTGGATCCACCTCTGCCTGTACTTAGGTAACAGGGAAGAAAAAGTCCTCACATGAGTCCATGTTCAACCTCTGGGAGCACTGAGGAGGCAAGCCTGCGGTGTGTCTTCCCTGGTGCCTCACACTGGTTCCTCTGCATCCCTCCAACTCCCGTGCATGCATTCTCCCATACGTGCAGTCTCTCTGACATGCTGAGTCCTCACAGCTTCCCCTCAGGCTCAAAGTGGTAGAGTGTCAGGCTTCATAAATGCTCAGCGCCACTGCCCAGGGTGGCACATTGCCACTCAGGAGGCAGGTGACACTTGTCCCCTCATGGTGAATGGCCAGCAAACAGCACACTGAGAGGGAAGCTGGACAACAAGCTCTGACCACCAATCAAGACAAGAGTTGTTCCTGGGGAATTCCCAAGCCACAGAATTGGCAGCGAATGCCTGTTTACTGCCACTTGGACTCCTTAACAGTCACCTCTGGCCATGTGGAGCTTGTTTACTAAGTGGGCTTATCAGGTAAAAGCAAGCAAGCCCTGCAGTGGAGGAGGTGCTCATCACCCAACTGTCACGTGGACCTCAGGAGGGCCTGCTGACTCTGGGGCTGCTCAGAGAGGATGTTATGTTCCTCAAAAGTACGGGTCATGTGTGGGAGCCTGTCTCAGCCAGACACAGCAGTCAGCAGGCCTGTGGCCAGGCCACAGGAACCCCTGCACCTGCCCCATGCTCTCCTGGGCTGCTGCACAGGCAGCTAATATTTTAATAATAGTTTTATTGAGATATAATTTACATGTCATACAATTCACCCCTTTTTAAAAATTAACATCCTCTTGAATACCAAAAAAATCACCCTTTTAAAGTGGATAATTTAATGGCTTTAGTCTATTCACAGAATTGAGCATCCCTCCCAGTTAGTTCTTTTATGTAATTTTAGAACATTTTCATCCCCTCTAAAAAAAACAAAAACAAAAACAAAACACCCATACTCCCCATTCTTTCTTCCCCCAGCCTCTAGCAACCACTAATCTATTTTCTGCCTCTATAGATTTGCCTATTCTGAGCATTTCATACAAATGGAATTATACAGTAGATACTCTTTTGTGACCATCTTCCTTCAGCGAGTATAATATTTTCAAGATTCACCTATGTTGCATGTGTCGGTAATTCATTATGTTTTATGGCTGGATAATATTCTACTTTATAGACATGTCACACTTTATTTATCCATTCATAAACTGATGGACATTTGAGTTGTTTCCACTTTTTGACTATTATGTATCATGCTGCTATGAATATTCATGTATAAGTTTTTGTGCGAACATATGCTTTCATTTCTCTTGGCTTTATACGTATAAGTGGAATCACTAGGCCAAATGGTAACTCTTTAATATTTTCAGGAACTGCTGAAGTGTTTTCTAAAACAGCCACAGCATTGTACTTTTCCACCAGCAGTGTAAGAAGGTTCCAACTTCTTTAAATCCTCTCAAACACTTATGCTGGCCATGCTGGTGGGTGTGAAATGCTATCTCATTGGGATTTTGATTTGTATTTCCCTAATGACTATGGTGTTGTGCGTATTGACCACTTGAAGAAATGCTTATTCAAACCTTTGCCTGGTTTTTCACTGAGAATTTTGTCTTCTTACTGCTGAATTTTAAGAGTTTTTAAAAATATGTGTTGGTTACTAGACTCTCATCAGATACATATTTTGCAAATATTTTTCTCATTTTGTGGGTTATCTTTTCACTTTATTGATGGTGTTCTTTGATGAACAAAAACTTTCGATTTGATGACATTCAGTGTATCTGTTTTTTTCTTTTGCTGCTTATGCTTTGGGTGCCATATATAAGAAACCATTGCTTAACCCAAGTTCATGATTTACTCCTATATTTTCTAAGAGTTTGATAGTTTTAGGTCTCGCATTGATGTCTATGATCCATTTAGAGGGAATTTTTGTATATGGTCTGAGGTAGGGTATGACATTATTCTTTTGCTTGTGGACATCCATTGTCCCAGCACCATTTATTGAAAAGAATATTCTTTCCTTCATTGAATTGTCTTTGCCCACTTGTCAAAAATTAATTTACCATAATTGTAAAGGTTTCTATTTGAACCTTTGGTTCCATTTGATTCCATTTCTCTTGTGTCTCTCCCTATGCCATTAACACACTATCTTGATTACTACAGCTTTGTAGTAGGTTTGTAATAGGGAGATATGAATTTTCTTTCAAAATTGTTTTGGCTATTCTGGGTCCCTAACCTTCCATATGAACTTCATGTTCAACTTGTCAATTTCTTCGAAAAAGCTAGCAGAGATTTTGATAGCGATTGTGATGAATCTATAGATCAGCTTGGAGAGTATTTCCATCTTAACAACATTAAGTGTTCCAATTCATGAACATAGGATGTCCTTCCATTTATTTCTCTTTAATTTCTTCCAACCGTGTTTTAGAGTTGTCAACGTACAAGTGTTGCACTTCTTTTATTAAATTTATCTTTAAATATTTTCTTCTTTTTGATGCTGGGCAGTACATTTTTAAGGAAAAGAAGCAGTAGACACTGGGACTGAAGGCTGTAAGGAAACACTTCACTCCATTGCCAAGCTGCTCTCCTCTTCCAGGTGATGGACAGAGAACAGGGCTTTGCACATTGTCAGACACTCTCCACTGGAGCCATTTAGAGGGTGTCAAATAATATGTTATTATGGTTTCACTTGGCATTTCTCTGTGACTAATGAGGCAAAGCATCTTTTTAGGTACTTCTTGCCCATCCACACTTCCTCATCTGTGAAATGCTTTTTCATATCTTTGATCCATTTTTTTAATATTCTTATTGATTTTTGTAAATTCTTTATGCATTGTGGATACTAATTTACTATTTTCTTCCTATCTATGGGTTTTCTTTTTGCTTTTGTTTGTTTGTTTGTTTTGTTTTGTTTTGAGACAGTCTCGCTCTGTCACCAGGCTGGAGTGCAGTGGCACGATCTTGGCTCACTGCAACCTCTGACTCCCTGGTTCAGGTGATTCTCCTGCCTCAGCCTCCCAAGTAGCTGGGATTACAGGCGTGCATCACTATGCCCAGCTAATTTTTTTTTTTTTTTTTTTTGAGACGGAGTCTTGCTCTGTAGCCCAGGCTGGAGTGCAGTGGCGCGATCTTGGCTCACCGCAAGCTCTGCCTCCTAGGTTCATGCCATTCTCCTGCCTCAGCCTCCCAAGTAGCTGGGAATACAGGTGCCCGCCACCACACCTGGCTAATTTTTTGTATTTTCAGTAGAGACGGGGTTTCACAGTGGTAGCTAGGATGGTCTCGATCTCCTGACCTCGTGATCCACCCACCTCTGCCTCCCAAAGTGCTGGGATTACAGGCATGAGCCACCACGCCCAGCCCGCCCAGCTAATTTTTGTATTTTTAGTAGACACAGGGTGTTGGCCAGGATGGTCTCAATCTCCTGACCTCGTGATTCGCCCACCTCAGCCTCTCAAAGTGCTGGGATTACAGGCGTGAGCCACTGCATCCGGCCATCTTTTTGTTTTTTCATCAATATTTTTGTATATGATTTGTGCTTTTGTGTCTTGCTAATGAAATCCTTACTCACTGCAAATTTATAAATATAGCCTCCTACCATTTCTTCTGGCAGTTTCAAATGTGGTTTGTTACACTTAGGTCTTTAACCCACATGCAATTTATTTTTGTTCATGATTTAAAGCAAAGATCCAACTCTACTTGATTTTCTAAATGGATAAGCAATTGTTCCAGAAAATTGATTTACCAGCCCATACTTTCCCCATGGATCTGCAAGCTCTGTCACAAACCAAGTCTCACTATGTGGGAGGGGCTGCTACTGGGATTTGGTTCCTTGGTCAGTTTTTTCCCTGTGCCAGTACATTCTGCCTTAATTATGACATCTTGAATATCTATTGGGCAATGCTTACCATCTTGTTCTTTATTTTTATAATGGTCATAGCTCATCACTCTTCCATATAAATTATAGAATCAGTTTGACAAGTCTCCCCCTAAAAGCTGCTCAGATTTTAGTAGAATTGCAGGAAAGTGCATGAATTTGAAGATAATTGACATTTTTTTACATATATTGCTCCATTTATATAAACTTTCTTTAATGGTTTTCTTTTCAGTTTTGCCATTTTCTCTATGAAGGACTGCATCCATTTTACTTTTTATTCATAGAAACCTTATGTATTTTATTGCTATTATAAGTGAAATTTTGAAAATACATATTCTAAGTTTTTCTTGCTAGGGCATTTTCATTTTAGGAGGGCTCAAACCCCACAGTGTGGAAGAGAACCACTGGCTTGTGTGGTCTGGCAGCTCTGCCTCCCACTGCACTGGGAGCCCCACGGTCAGGCTATCCTCAACCCAGCAACTCCCTGTCCTTGCCTGCTTAGCAGCCAGGGGCCATCTCAGAACAGCCTGACTGCTGGCTCCTCTGACTGTGGCTGGTTACACTTCCTGTTGGGTCATTGATTCAGTGTGAGGACAACAGCTCCAAGAGGCCTCTGGGTGCTATAAACTGACCAGGAGGTGAATGGCAGGGTTTCCTGACAGCAGGAGAGATTCGGGAAAGACAGTGTGGTCAGAGCCACCCAGGAGTAACCTACAGGCCAAGGGACAGAGCAAGTGTGCCATGGGGCCAAGTGTCTATGACAGCATGCCCTCCTTCCTTCTCTGAGCAGGGGGCTAGGGTCACCAAATCAGCTGCCCAGGACTGAGAAGTTTATCCAGATGAAGGACTTACAGGGCTAAAACTGGGAAATCCCAGGCAAACTGAGACCTGCTGATAACCCCACAACAAACATGAGCTGAACAAGATGAGTCCACAGAACCAGCTACAAAATTTGTGCAAAGCCTCACATACTGGGACCATCTGTGATAACCCAGGCCCCATCCTATGCAGCCAGCCGGTCCCACCTGTCCCTGCTCTCCAGAAGTGTGATGGCTCATGGGCATGTGTGGGAACAGTGTAAGCCCCACATCCGGATGAAAGGAAGGAGGACTGCTAGAAGAGCAGTTCCCCATAGAGATGGCCCATCGATTCCTGCAGCATGTCCTGCTGGAACCTCCACTGGCTCCCATTCCCTCAGTCTCTGAATTGGTCTACCCTTTCTTCCAAGTCCTTCCCTCCAGGGCCCAGGCCCATCTCTCCATTGTGTAGGCCAGTGGTTCTCACACTTAACAAAAGCACCAGAAGAATATGACAGAGGCTGTATGCAGTGACTCAACACCATTGCAGTCCCACCCCAGAGTGTGGGGAGAGCCAGGCTGCAGGGTGCAAAGCCCCAGGCCACTTCCTGCTGACTGTGGCTGCCAGACCACTCAAAGCCCTCGGCCTTCCACAGCCTTCTCCTCTGTCACCTCTGTAGGTGTGCTTGCCTCTGTCCCCCTCCCACTCTGCATTCCTGAGCTCTGCAGGGCCCTGTATCCTCTTACAGGGGAGTCATGCATGGGAAATAGACCCTTCCAGCCTCCAGGGCCCTGAGAGCCATGCATTTTCTTTCTTTCTTTTCTTTTTTTCTTTTTCTTTTTTTTTTTTTTTTTTTGAGACGGAGTCTCGCTCTGTCACCCAGGCTGGAGTGCAATGGCACTATCTTGGCTCACTGTAAGCTCCGCCTCCCGGGTTCATGCCATTCTCCTGCCTCGGCCTTCCGAGTAGCTGGGACTACAGGCGCCCGCCACCACGCCCGGCTAATTTTTTTGTATTTTTTAGTAGAAACGGGGTTTCACCGTGTTAGCCAGGATGGTCTCGATTTCCTGACCTCGTGACCCTCCCGTCTCGGCCTCCCAAAGTGCTGGGATTACAGGCGTGAGCCACCGCGCTTGGCCCATTTTCATTGATTAACTGTCTGCTGGGGACCCTGGCTAGACCCGACTCTGGGGGCTTTTTCTTTCTTTTTCCTTTTTTCCAGACAGAGTTTTGCTCTTGTCGCCCAGGCTGGAGTGCAGTGGCTCGATCTCGGCTCACTGCAACCTCCGCCTCCCGAGTTCACGCGATTCTCCTATCTCAGCCTCCGGAGTAGCTGGGATTACAGGAGCACGCCACCACACCCAGCAAATTTTCGTATTTTTAGTAGAGACGGGGTTTCACCATGTTGGCCAGGCTGGTCTCGAACTCCTGACCTCAGGTGATCTGCCTGCCTCAGCCTCCCAAAGTGCTTGGATTACGGGCTTGAGCCACCGTGCGGGGCCTCTTTGGGGGCTTTTCATAAGGGTGTGTAGAATGTCAGTAAAAGGCTGCTTCTTCAGAGCCCTCTTCGTGCTACATAAGCCGGGCAGGGTGGATAGAAGTGGGTCTCTTGCTGCCTGTGGCCCTGAAACCCAGCCACGGCGGGGCCTGGCTTCTTAGCGCAGTCCCCCTGCCGCGTGGAGGACCCTGCTCTCCGGCCCAGCATAGAGCGACTCCCTCCTGCCAGCAGGGGGCGCGCGGAGCCGTCTCTCCGGAGGCTCCCGGCGGCTCAGTCTCGGGACCCGCAGCCGGGAGCGCAGGGCGGGCCACACAGGGCGCCAGCACCTCCCACGAGCTCCGCGGGCCTCGCATCCGGAAGACGCCCCGGCTGACGGCGCGAATGGCTCGCGCTGCCTCGGACACCCGCCTGCCAGGGACGGGGCCTCTCTCCTGGGCCGTTTCATCTCACCGAGAGCGAGATCCGCTTTCCTAGAGGCTGGGAGGACCAGGCCCGGGCACAGGACTGGCTTCGCACCACTGGCCCCGCAGTCGGGTCCCCGGGGACGCGCCACGGGTCACTGCTGCCTGCTAAAGCGACACAAGGCGCCTTCATTCCTCAGGCCGAGGCGGCCGAACGCCTTGGCTCTGGCCGACAGTGAGCAACCACTGCGAGTCCGCACACACTGCAGCGCCCCCGGGCACGCCCCGCAGTCCGCCCAGCGTCCCCCGGGGCGGGGCACAGCGAGAGGACGGCCCGAGAGCCCTGCTGTCCCCGTCGGCGCCGCAGGAGGGCGCGCCTTCCCCGCTGGGCCGAGGCCTTTGCCGGGCCCTCTACTGTACGCCGGCCCTAGGGCTGGGACCGCCGTGCTGGACCGACCTCAGCCCACTGTTCTGCGGAGGCCGCGTGTTGGGCGACAGCAGCCACCCAGCCCGGAAGCAGCCGTTCCGAGCGCAGGGGCGCCAAGAGCCCTGCGCCCCGCCTGTGCGCCGGCCCTGAGACTTGGAACGGTGGTGCAGGCAGGAGGGGTCACCGGTAGGGATGCCACTGGAGGGACTGGGCCGTCCACACGGACCAGCTGACACACTAAGTGCTGGGTACACAGCAGGACAATGGCAAGGGCTGCTCAGACTGCGTTTTTAAAATCGCGTCACCACGAAAGACAGAAAGTAGGGAAGGGTACCTTGCTGTGGCCAAGGCCGCCCTCGCTGAGTCAGCTGGCATTCCCACGACTCCACGAGTCCCCAGAGGGCTTGTCAGAGCCCAGCGGCACCCTCGCCCTGGAGGTGCCCTGCGTCCTCCTCAAGAGCCTTATTTGGGACAGAGATCAGATCAACCGCGCCACCACCCTCCCACCCCCACCTTCCACATGTGATAGGGTCGCAGGAATGGGGAGCCTCGCAGAGGCGCGGCGGCAGCTCTCGCTCTGCACCTGCCAGTGACAGCCCACCTCCCACTTTAAAACAGGACGTTCCGAGTCCTGGTTCCACATGTTCAAAAGGCCGTGGCATGGGGGAGTGGGCCTACACCTGAGCTTTGGCTGCGAACACACTCATTTCAAGGATAGCTGCTAGGCGCTGCCTTCCCCCATCCGCCTGCTGTTGGCCCCCGTCCAAGCATCTCCAGCCTCTGCCAGGCCCTGCCCCTTTCCCCGCCGTCTATGGCCCTGAAGTGGGAGCCGGCTCAGGGCTGCAGGCTGCCTGCTCAGCGCCTGCACTCGCAGGCCCATCCCTGCCGTGAGCAAACAGACCAGTAGCATCCCTGAGACAGAGATGGACAGCACTCCTGGATAGGAGGGCGGGCTATGGACATCCGTTGCTGGAAAAGCTGGGAAGAGGGCTGGCAGTGGAGACGCTTCAGGTGCACCGTGTGGACAGACAAGGTTGCAAGTGATGCTGGTCCTCAAGGTATCAGGTGTGAGTCATCCCAAAAGGACCCTGCCTAAGAGGGTGGCCTGTCAAGAGGAGCCTTCTGGGGGCACAGCAGGGCCAGGAGTTGAGACATACGAGGTTGCCCAGAAAGTGTGGGATGCAGCTTAGGCAAAGTGCAGAGGGTGAGCCCCATACCTCCCAAAAGAAGACCACAGATGCCCTAGCCTCTCTCCCCCACGCCCTGTCAGGGCCACCATGAGGGATGACCCTCTGTAGCCACAGGGTTGAAACTGCTGAAAATCAAACACAAGTCCTCACCATGTGACTGGCTGAATTACAACAAAAGCTGAACTCCCAGCCTCCCAGGATGTCTACTATTAAAGTGAGGGTATTGATTGGGAGAGGATGACAACCTGTAAATTGGGATGGGGGTGTATGGGAATATCCTGATGAAACTGGGAGACATTGAGCTCCTAAATTCTGATGAATTCTCTTTGCCCATGGGAGGTGTCTTCCCATCCACAGCAAAACTAGCCTCCCCATCCCCAGGGGAAGCAGCCTTCACACCCTTCGTGGTGTTGGCCTTGGCCTGAGGAGATTAACCCTGCATTGCTGGAGGAAATGATAAAGACCTCCCCTGAGGCAGTTGTCATGCAAGACAATGCTGAGTTTCCTTAGGACCCACCCGTCTTTACTAGACCTATAACTAGACTCAAGGCCCAGCAGGCCCCCAAAGGTGAGGACATAGCAGGACCCAGGAGGAGGTGTGCCACACTCCAAAAGAACTACTTGAGTTTTCTAATTCATACAGGCAGAAATCCAGTAAATGTGTGGAAATGGATCTTAAGGATCCATTAAACATGCAGGATAATGGTGGAAAGAACATAAAGTCGGATCAGGCCAAATGTATTGATGTGGGCCCACTAAGCAGAGATTCTGCACTGAATGCTGCAGCCCTGGGCGTGTAAAAAAGACCTAATAGTTTAGTTGGCTAGGGGAAACAGATTAAAAGGTGGCCTACAATGAGCAAGTTGGAGGTGCCAGATATCCCTTGTTTTAATGTAGAGGAAGGGAATTGAAGAGATTGGAATTAGAGTAGATTTGCCATTTTAGACATACTTACCCACACTAGTCCAGACACACCTTTCACCAATATTGTAAGAAATGGGTTTGTGAGGGGAGCCCCAGCATCCTTCAAGAGCTGTTTCATTGCTTTTCTCTCTGGCCAGACCTTACAGTGGGAACCACAGTCACTCAATTGGAAAATTAAATGCAATGACAGCAACTGATCTCAGGGTGGGAGGAGCCAAGAGGGGAACTCAACCACCTAAGACAAGGTGGGTGTGACTACCATAATGGACAGAAGAGACAAAGTAACAATCAGAATAGTCTGACTTGTGTGAATATGTGATGTTGGATAGCTAATTATGGTGTTCCTAGAAGTGAAATAGATAGGAAGCTTGTACTGAAGTCAACATTAAAAGGTAGAGACAAATCTCTAAATATAACATTTTATTTGGGATATAAGAATTGCAATTTGGGTCATACACACAGACCAGGTGTTTTTCAGTATGTCCAAAGAATAAAGAGCAGGTTGGGGATTTTATAGAATAGAGGAATGTTGCTCGTGGTCTTGAGAGAAAGTTTATTTGTATTAGTAAAGCTATGGGACTAGCAAGCTGATTGGTGAACGATAGCAGTGGACACAATGAGCCCTACATTGGCGGCAAGATATTCCACAAACTATAGACAAAACTGGTCTCAGGTTACAATAGACAGTTTTGGCTGCTGGACTTGCAGAAAATTGCATTTCTGAAGCGATGTTATAAATCCTGAGTGTTTTTCCCTCCTTGGCCCTCAAATCAGATTTAATTGGGTGTGACAAGAATCACACATTTATGATCAACTTTCATACCTATTAAATTCTTAATCTGTATAAGCAGAAAACTTCCAGGTCGAGTTAACAAAAGTCTTACTTGAATCATGAAAATAGAACATCATGGTCCATGCAGGGGAAGCACAGTCCCCTCCAGAAAGGATCCTGTATGCTATCAAAAACCTCTACTGTTAATCTTTCTCTCAGCCTTCCCTAGAGAGACCTTTGACCTTTTACCAGGGTCATTGTGTACTAGGAAAAAGAAAATAATCAGACCTCTCAGGCGCTCCGGGACACTGGCTCTGAACTGACATTCATTCCAGAAGACCAGAAGCATCCCTGTGGCCCTCCAGGGGCTTACGGAGGTCAGGTGGTCAAGGGAGTTTTAGCTCAGGTCCATCTCACAGTGGGCCCATTGGGTCCCCAGGCTCAGTCTATGCGGTTATTTCCTAAGTTCCAGAATGCATAATTGGAACATACTGTCATGTGTCACTCACCGAACGGTGGGGATACAGTCTAAGAAGTGCATCATTAGGTAATTTAGTCTTTGTACAAGCATCATAGAGCATACTTACACAAATCTAGATGGTATAGCTTCCTCCATACTAGGCTATATAGGATAGCCTATTGCTCCTAGGCTATAAACCTATATAGCAGGTTACTGTACTAAATACTGTAGGCAACTGTAGCACAATGGTATTTGTGTATCTAAACATAGTAAAGGTACAGCAGGCCGGGCACGGTGGCTCGTGCCTGTAATCCCAGCACTTTGAGAGGCCGAGGCAGGTGGATCACCTGAGATCAGGAGTTCGAGACCAGTCTGGCCAATATGGTGAAACCCTATCTCTACTAAAAATACAAAAATTATCTGGGCGTGGTGGGTGGTGGGTGCCCGTAGTCCCAGCTACTCAGAATACTGAAGCAGGGGAATCACTTGAACCCGGGAGGCAGAGTTTGCAGTGAGCCAAGATTGCGCCACTGCACTCCAGCGTGGGCAACAGAGCGAGACCCCATCTCAAAAAAAAGGAAAGAAAAAAGAAAAGGTGGAGCAAAAGTATGGTATTATAATCTTATGGGACCACCATCATATATGCCATCCACCACTGAGCGAAGTGTTATGTGAGGCGTGGCTGTACTTAATAGCTAGCAGAGTACCATGTTGGTTCCCTGAGGACTCTTCTGATAGGCAAATCCAAATGAAAGCCACTGAAGCTGCCTTTGCCTAAGGAAACCAAAAGCATTGCTGCATTCTAGAGAGACTGCAGAGATTCGGAGTTTAGCACCAGCATCAAGGACTTAAAAGATACAGGAGTGGTGATTCCCACCACATCCCCATTCAACCCTCCTATCTGGCCTGTGCTAAAGAGGGATAGATCTCAGACAATGACAGTGGCTTCTTGTAAGCTTAACCAAGTGGTGACTCCAATTGCAATTGTTGTGCCAGCTGTGGTTTCACTGCTTCAGCAATTTAACACAGTAAGCAGCTATTGATCTGACAAATGCCTTTTTCTCCATGTCTTTCTGTAAGGTTCACCAGAAGCAGTTTGCTTTCAGCTGGCAAGGCCAGCACTACCCCTCCACTGTCCTACCTCAGAAGTATGTCAACTCTACAACCCTATGTTATAATTTAGATTGCAGGGATCTCAATTTCTTTTCCCTGCTACAAGATAGCACACTGATCTATCATGACACTGATGACCTAGTGCTGACTGGACCATAAGTGAGAAATACCAATTACTCTTAACTTCCTGGTGAGACATTTGTGTGTCAGAGGCTGAGAGAGAGCTCTAACTGAAAATTAGGGATCTTCTACCTCAGTGAAATTTCTGGGGGTCCAGAAAATGTTGAAAATATCCTTTCTCTCTTTTTTAAAATTATCTGGAGATATGAAATATCCTTTCTAAGGTGAAGAAAGAATACATGATTGCATGTGGCCCCTCTTACAAACTAGAAAGAGACACAATTACTAGTGGGCCTACTTGGATTTTGGAGGCAACATATTCCTCATTTGGGTGCGTTACTACAGCCCATTTATTGAGTGACCTGAAAAGCTGCTAGTTCTGAGTGGGGCCCAGAACAGGAGAAGGTGCTGCAACAGGTCCAAGCTGCTGTGCAGGCTGCTTTGCCACTTGAGCCATGTGACCCAGCAGATCTAGTGGTGCTCAAGGTGGCAGTGGCAGACAGGGATGCTATTTGGAGCCCCCATAGGTGGCCCAAAGTGCAAGCTCTTAGAATTTTAAAGCAAAATCCTGCCATCCTCTGTGAATCTTTTTGAGAGACAGCTCTTGGCCTGCTACTGGGCCTTAGCACAGACTAAACACTTAATCATGGGTCACCCAGTCACCATGTGAGCTGAGATGCCCGTTGTGAACTGGGTGTTATGTGATCCAACAAGCCATACAGTTGAGCAGGCATAGCAACACTCCATTATCAAGTGGAAGTGGTCTATACATGACTGGGCCTGAGCAGGCTCTGAAGACACAAGCGAGTTACATGAAAAAGTGGCTGAAGTGCACATGGTCCCCCTGCCTGCTGCACTGCCTTTTCTCTCTCAGTCTTCACCTATGGCCTCATGGATGTTCACATGCAAAATAATGAAATCAGGCCCTCTCCTTACGCTAGATACAAAAATAACCCAAAATGGATTAAATACCTAAATGCAAAGTATTTACTTTAAGGCTGGGTGCAGTGGCACACGCCTGTAATCACAGCACTTTGGGAGGCCGAGGTGGGCAGATTACCTGAGGTCAGGAGTTCAAGACCAGCCTGGTCAATATGGTAATACCCCGTCTCTACTAAAGATACAAAAATTAGCTGGGCGTGGTGGCACAAGCCTGTAGTCCCAGCTACTCAGGAAGCTGAGGCAGAAGAATCACTTGAACCCGGGAGGCAGAGATTGCAGTGAGCCAAGATCGTGCCATTGCATTCCAGCCTGGGCAACAGAGAGAGACTCTCTCTCAAAAAAAAAAAAAAAAAAGTATTTACCTTAGAACTATAAAACTCCTAGAAGAAAATATAGGGAAAAATCTTTATGACACTGGATTTGGCAATGATTTCTTACATATGATACCAAAAGCCCAGGCAACAAAAGAAACAGATAATAAATCAATTGAACTTTATCAAAATTAAAAACTTTTATGGCTGGGCACGGTGGTTCATGCCTATAATCCCAGCACTTTGGGAGGCTGAGGAGGGCGGATCACGAGGTCAAGAGATCAAGACCATCCTGTCTAACACAGTGAAACCCCGTCTCTACTAACAATACAAAAAATTAGCCGGGCATGGTGGCGGGCACCTGTAGTCCCAGCTGCTCGGGAGGCTGAGGCAGGAGAATGGCGTGAACCTCTGGGAGGCGGAGCTTGCAGTGAGCCGAGATTGTGCCACTGCACTCCAGCCTGGGTGACAGAGTGAGAGCGAGACTGTGTCTCAAAAAAAAAAAAAAAAACAACTTTTATGTATCAAAGCACACTATCAATAGGATAAAAAGGCAACTCATAGAATAGGAGAAAATATTTCCAAATCATATATCTGATAAGGGGTTATTATCCAGAATATATATTTTTAAAACTCCTACATTTCAACAATAAAAAAAAGGTCAAGCCAGCTCAAAAATGGACAGAGGCCAGGTGCGGTGGCTCACGCCTGTAATCCTAGCACTTTGGGAGGCTGAGGGGGTCGGATCACCTGGGCTCAGGAGTTCAAGACCAGCTTGGCCAACATGGTGAAACCCCATCTCTACTAAAAATACAAAAATTATCTGGGCGTGGTGGCAGGTGCCTGTAGTCCCAGCAACTTGGGAGGCTGAGGCAGGAAAATTGCTTGAACCTGGGAGGCAGAGGTTGCAGTGAGCCAAGATTGTACCACTGTACTCTAGTCTGGGCGACAGAGCAAGATTCTGTCTCAAGAAGAAAAATGGACAAAGGACTGGAATAGACATTTCTCTAAAAATATATGCAAATGACATATAAGCATATGAAAAGATGCTCAACATCACTTACGGAAATACAAATCAAAATCACAATGAGATACCGTTTCACACCCATTAGGATAGTCACTATCAAAATGGTGTAGCCACTATGGGAAACAGCATGGAGGGTTCCTCAAAAAAGTAAAAGTAGAATTACCATATGATCCAGCAAACTCACTTCTGGGTATACATCCAAAAGAACTGAAAACAAGATCTCAAAGCGATATCTACACACCCACGTTCATTGCAGTGCTATTCACAATACCCAGGGGGTGGAGGCAACTCAGTGTTTTTCAACAGATAAATGGATAAAGTAGACAGAGAGAGAGAGAGACAGAGGGAGAGTGTGTGTGTGTGTGTTATTCAGTTTTGTTGTTGTTGTTGTTTTGTTTTTGGTTTTTTTAAGATGGAGTCTCGCTCTGTCACCCAGGCTGGAGTGCAGTGGTGCCATCTCAGCTTACTGCAACCTCCGCCTCCCGGGTTCAAGCAATTCTCCTGCCTCAGCCTCCTGAGTAGTTGGAATTACAGGCACATGCCACCACACCCAGCTAATTTTTGCATTTTTAGTAGAGACGGAGTTTCACCATGTTGGCCAGGCTGGTCTGGAACTCCTGAACTAGGTAGGTGGATCACCTACCTAGGCCTCCCAAAGTGCTGGGATTACAGACGTGAGCGCCACTGTGCCCAGTCATATTATTCAGTTTTTAAAAAGAAGGATGTCACACACTACAGCATGGGTAAACCTTGAGGACAGTAGGCTACTTGAAACAAGCCAATCACGAAATGACAAATACAGTATGATTTCATTCATATGAAGTCCCTACAGTCACCAAATTCATAGAGACAAAAAGAATGATGATAACCAAGGGACACGGGGAGGAGAAAGGGGAGTTGTTCAATGGGTACAGAGTTTCAATTTTGCAAGATGAAAATGTTCTGGAGATGTTCTACAACAGTGTGGATACAGTTACCACTACTGAACTGCACACCTAAAAATAGTTCAGATGATAAACTTTATGTTAAGCATTTTTTACCTTAATTTAAAATTTTTAAAAGACCACATATTGAATTATTCCACTTATATGAAATGTCCAGAATTGGGCAAATCCATGAAGACAGAAAGTGGATTAGTGGTTTCCTAGGGCTGGGGAAAAGGGGAAGTTTGGGGTGATTCCTAATGACTATGAAGGTTTTTGGGAGGAGATTAAAATATTCTAAAATTGGATTATGGTGATGGTTGTATAAGCCTGAATAGATTAGAAACCATTGACGTACACAATGTTTTAAAAGGTGAATTGTGTGGTATGTTAATTACGTCTCTATGAAACCCCTTAATAAGGGGTAGGATGTGGGCAGTGAGCCCAGGAAATGGAAGCCAGAGGAAGCAGAGGGGTGCCGGCAGCCACAGCCAGGCAGGTGCCAGAGAGAGCTTGGAGTTGATTAGCAGGGACATGGACACATCTTGCTTTTTCTGTGTGGTATAACCTACTGTTCTGCTTCCTCACCAACACTTCAGTGAAGTCCACATTGCTTGCAAATGCTTTGAGTTGCTGCTGTGCTTGCGTTTCAGATGGACCCCTACTGAGTCTGATCCCACCGAGACCCTGTGACCTTCTGGGTCTCCATGCCTCCTGCTGGGTCTGGCACTTGCAGGCACTTGGCAATGTTACTCCATTGGAAGTGTGAATAAATGAGTGAACAAACAAAGAAAAAGACAGATTGCCATTTATTTATTTTTTTTTTTTGAGATGGAGTCTCGCTCTGTCTCTCAGGCTGGAGTGCAGTGGCGCGATCTCGGCTCACTGCAAGCTCTGCCTCCCGGGTTCACGCCATCCTCCTGCCTCAGCCTCCCGAGTAGCTGGGACTACAGGCGCCCACCACCACGCCCAGCTAATTTTTTGTACTTTTAGTAGAGATGGGGTTTCACCATGTTAGCCAGGATGGTCTCGATCTCCTGACCTCGTGATCCACCCACCTCGGGCTCCCAAAGTGCTGGGATTACAGGCGTGAGCCACCGTGCCCGGCCCAGATTGCCATTTCTTAACTTTTCCCATTTCTCCTCCAGAGTCTGCCTGGAGGCTGAGGTCACCTTTCCCAGGGGCTCGGCACTCCAGTGAGAAGGGAATACCTGGCCATCAAGCACCCACCTGTGCTAGACATCTTGCTAGCTGCTTTACCTATTTTTTCCTTTAATACTCACAACAATAAATTATGCAAGATGGTCACTCTTATCACCTCATGTACAAATTGAGAGAGTTTAAGTGACTTGCCTAGAGCCACATAGCAAGGAAGTGGATATCCATGAACAACTGAGACCACTCTGCTCCAGAACTTTCCACCCCGCTCCAGTGTGACCTCAAGCCCCTCAAACCTTCATGTATAAGTCTCTTAACAGCGGAAGTTTAGGCCCTGGTGAGGATGAGAGTGTATGAAACAATACCTCTCTCTGCCTGGAAACCCATCTCATCTTGTGTTCCACAGTGAAGACTAGGGAAGTGCTGGGAGCATTCTTCCAGTGTTAAAGTGGGTGGAAGAAAGGGCTGACTTCTCTGCTGAGGACAGGTCTAGTCAGGATCTCAGAGGAGGAGCCAAGAGGACACTCCCAGACACAATCACCCTCAGCCTGCACTGGTTGGCAGCCAGGAGAGGCTATGGCTGACTGCACCGAGGCTGGCCTCACCCAGGCAGGCCTAGCCAGGAGGGAGGGTCCCTGCAAGCACCCACAGCCTGGCCCTGGGAGGAACTGGGCTCTCTTGGTTGGGGCACAGGGAATCCACTCCCCTATAGCTCCCAGAATTATCCCCATTTCTAGACAAGCCCTGCCCCCCAACTGACACACACTTGAGACCCTGCTGAAAGCATGCACTGCCACGCCCATATTCTATGTAACACACTCGTCACACGTGCAGCACATATGCGGCCACTGTCTTACGCATGGACCGATAGCTGCATTTAAAACTCAACTCAAACTATTGCAAGAAAAGTAAGGCTTTGGTGGAAACTGAATGTGATGGTGCCTGACAGACAGCCCCAGTTTGCACTAGCCCCCACCTGCAAAAGAACTGGGCTAGGCTCTGGGTTGGGAAAGAGGAGTAAAGCAGAAGAGAGCCAGGAGGAGGTGGCAGGAGGCACACGCTTCCCCCACGTCGCACTTGGGAGAGGAGTGCTCTGGCGCCTCTGGGAAGAAGCTCCTCGGTGCTCCCCAGGGAAGCCTCCCCTGGGTCGAGAGTGCCCTGGGGAGGAGGAAGGGCCTCCCCAGGGTGTTCTCAGCCTGTTCCCCGCTCTCCCAGCACACTCCCAAGATCCACACACCCACCTCTCTTCTCTGCACCCCGAGGATGCACTGATAGCCACAGCGAGCCTGTTTCTAGTGGGAACAGAGAGCTGAAGGTGGAAAAGAAAGAGAATCATAACCCAGCCTTCCCCGCAGTGTTCCGAAAGGTTCTGGAGCAGGTTTTCTTCCTGGTGTCCTGGCTCACAGGCTTGTTTTGTCTTGTTTCCCCCATGGGTTTATCCTGGCAGCCTCTGCTGGTCTTGAACTTGTCCCCGATCCCTGCTGCCTCCTGGCTGCTGGCCAGCCCTTCTGCGGTTCGTAGCCCACCACAAACTCAGTTCAGAACCACTCTCCCTCTGCAGATCACTCCTGGATAAGACATTGGCACTTCCTCAAAATACTAAACACAGATACCATATGGCCAGCAATCCTACTCTGGGTATATCCAGGAAAAATGAAAACATGTCCATGCAAAACCCGGTACACAAATGCTCATAACAGCATTAGTCATAATAGCCAAAAGGTGGAAACAGCCCAAATGTCCATCAAGTGATGAATGGATAAACAAAATGCGGTATGTCCAAACAATGGAATATTATTCAGCAATTAAAACAAATCAAGTCCTGACACATACTTCTCACTCGAGGCAAAGTCTAAAGGCCTTGCAATGCCTACAGTTCCTTGCATGATCTCTTACAAGCACTTGTCTGCGTCTCAGGCCCAGGCCCCTGGCTTACTCCCTTGTAGCCAAACTGGACATGGCAGGCAAGTTGCAACACCAGGTTTCTCACGCTGGCTATCCCTCTTCCTGGAATGTTCTTCCCCTAGGACCTTTATGACTCACTCTCTCACCTACTACTTGCCGAAAAATAAAGCTGACCTTCCCTTCCCTCCTATGTAGGGAGGTGCTCTCCAGCTAGCAAAAAACACAGACAGCAAGCAACGTCTTCAGAGCACAAATTTGTAATGTCAGAAATTGAAAAATACAACTAGAGTAAATCAGTCCCCTAGTGTACTGAGTCCCCGTGTACCTCACCAAATTTATTTTTGTAAATCTACAAACCTTTTCTATGCATCTAAAGAGAATATATTTTAAATACATGACAGCAGCTACCCTTGAGCTGAGGGAATAGGGATGGGTATTCAGGATAAAAGGGAAAGTAATACATAAAATAATTTAAAATAAAATAATTCATAATAATTTGTTGTTGTTGTTGTTGTTTGAGACGGAGTCTCACTCTGTGGCCAGTCTGGAGTGCAATGGCGCTATCTCGGCTCACTGCAACCTCCGCCTCCCAGATTCAAGCGATTCTCCTGCCTCAGCCTCCCAAGTAGCTGGGACTACAGGCATGCACCACCACATCCAGCTAATTTTTTTTTTTTTTTTTTGAGACGGAGTTTTGCTCTTGTTGCCCAGGCTGGAGTGCAATGGTGCAATCTTGGCTCACTGCAACCTCCGCATCCTAGGTTCAAGTGATTCTCCTGCCTCAGCCTCCTAAGTTGGTGGGATTACAAGCACCCACCACCGCACCCAGCTAATTTGTGTGTGTGTGTGTGTGTTTATTTTTAGTAGAGACGGGGTTTCACCATGTTGGCCAGGCTAGTCTTGAACTCCTGACCTCACGTGATCCACCCCCCTTGGCCTCCAAGAGTGCTGGGATTACAGGCGTGAGCCACTGCATCCAGCCAATTTTTGTATTTTTTTAGTAGAGACGGGGTTTCACCATGTTAGCCAGGATTGTCTCGATCTCTTTACCTCATGATCTGCCCGCCTCGGCCTCCCAAAATGCTGGGATTACAGGAGTGAGCCACCGTGCCTTGCCAATTCATAATAATTTAAATTAAATGGAGAAAAAAATAACAGAGGGTTCTCGTCACATCGATGGTAGTAGTCTGTGCCCCTGAACTGAGAAGTGTGAATAATTCAACTCCCTGCACCCTAAGTGCCCCGCACCCCCGCCCCCCGCCAATAAAAAGATGAACAAGGAACAGGAAAGACACTGCTGAACATCAAATTACTCCTAAAGGAAGGATTTAAGATACAGATGAAAAAGATGGAAAAAAATCTTTCCAAACTAATCTATGCTCTCATTACAGCATCCATAGTTTCCAAGCTATAATGAGTGCCTAGGACATACATTCACTTGGAGTGGCAGGAGTTAAGGAGAGAGAAAATGGTCCTGGCCTCTCCAGGTCTGGATCACTGCACCGCCAGGAGCTCCCCACCTTTGTCCCCCGCTGTTGCCACACGGGAGCCCCCGAGGGAGTGCTCTGCCAGGTGAGAGGACAGACAGAGAATGTGTGAGAAGGGGTGAGAGGGGAGTAAGAAGGGCAGCCTGGGGTTTCACTATGTCGGCCAGGCTTGACAGCAGAGAAGGTAGCCCTTTCTTCCACCCACTTCTCTTCTGTTAATAATCGCCATTCTGACTGGCATGAGATGGTATCTCATTGTGGTTTTGATTTGCATTTCTCTAATGATCAGTGATGTTGAGCCTTTTTTCATGCTGGCCAAATAAATGTCTTCTTTTGAGAAGTGTCTGTTCATGTCGTTTGCCCACTTTCTAATGGGTTTTTTTTTTTTCTTGTAAATTTGTTTAAGTTCCTTGTAGATTCTGGATATTAGACCTTTGCCAGATGGATAGATTGCAAAAAATTTCTCCCATTCTGTAGGATGTCTGTTCACTCTGATGGTAGTTTCTTTTGCTGTGCAGAAGCTGTTTAGTTTAATTAGACCCCATTTGTCAATTTTTGCTTTTGTTGTAATTGCTTTTGACGTTTTCATCATGAAATATTTGCCTGTGCCTATGTCCTGAATGGTACTGCCTAGATTTTCTTCTAGGGTTTTTATAGTTTTGGCTTTTACATTTAAGTCTTTAATCCATCTTGAGTTAATTTTTGTATAAGGTGTAAAGAAGGGGTCCAGTTTCAATCTCCTACATATAGCTAGCCAGTTCTCCCAGCACCATTTATTAAATAGGGAATCCATTCCCTGTTGCTTGTTTTTGTCAGGTATGTCAAAGATCAGATGGTTGTAGATGTGTGATCTTATTTCTGAGTTCTCTATTCTGTTCCATTGGTGTATGTGTCTGTTTTTGTACCGGTACCATGCTGTTTTGGTTAGTGTAGCCTTGTAGTTCATGGGCACAGCCTGGGAGTTCATTCATGATTTGGCTCTCTGTTGGTCTCTTACTGGTGTATAGGAATGCTTGTGGCTTTTGCACATTGATTTTGTATCCTGAGACTTTGCTGAAGTTGCTTATCAGCTTAAGAAACTTTGGGGCTGAGAGGACGGGGTTTTCTAGAGATAGGATCATGTCACCTGCAAACAGAGACAGTTTGACTTTCTCTCTTTCCTATTTGAATACCCTTTATTTCTTTCTCTTGCTTGATTGCCCTGGCCAGAACTTCCAATACCATGTTGAATAGGAGTGGTGAGAGAGGGCATCCTTGTCTTGTGCTGGTTTCAAGGGGAATGCTTCCAGCTTTTGCCCATTCAGTATGCTATTGGCTGTGGGTTTGCCATAAATGGCTCTCATTATTTTGAGGTATGTTCTTTCAATATCTAGTTGATTGAGAATTTTTAACATGAAGGGATGTTGAATTTTATCAAAGGCCTTTTCTGTGTCTATTGAGATAATCATGTGGGTTTTGTCTTTAGTTCTGTTTACGTGCTGAATTACATTTATTGATTTGCATATGTTGAACCAGCCATGCATCCTGGGGATGAAGCCGATTTGATCATGGTGGATAAGCTTTTTTTTGCTTGTTTGTTTTCTTTTGTTATTATACTTTAATTTCTGGGATACATGTGCACAATGTGCAGGTTTGTTACATATGTATACATGTGCCATGTTGGTTTGCTGCACCCATCAATTCATCATTTACATTAGGTATTTCTCCTAATGCTATCCCTCCCCCAGCCCCCCAGCCCCCAACAGGCCCTGGTGTGTGATGTCCCCCGCCCTGTGTCCCAGTGTTCTCATTGTTAACTTCCCACCTATGAGTGAGAACATGCCGTGTTTGGTTTTCTGTCCTTGAGATAGTTTGCTTAGAATGATGGTTTCTAGCTTCATCCAGGTCCCTGCAAAGGACCTGAATTCATCCTTTTTTATGGCTGCATAGTATTCCATGGTGTATATGTGCCACATTTTCTTAATCCAGTCTATCACTGATAAGCTTTTTTTTTTTGAACAGAGTCTTATTCTGTCGCCCAGGCTAGAGTGCAATGGCGCCATCTCGGCTCACTGCAAATTCTGCCTCCCGGGCTCAAGTGATTCTCCTGCCTCAGCCTCCCGAGTAGCAAGTAGCAGTGATTACAGGCATGTGCCACCACTCCCAGCTAATTTTTGTACTTTTAGTAGAGACAGGTTTCACCACGTTGGCCAGGTTGGTCTCGAACTCCTGACTTCAGGTGATCCACCTGCCTCAGCCTCCCAAAGTCCTCGGATTACAGGCATGAGCCACCACACCCAGCTGGGTAAGCTTTTTGCTGTGCCGCTGGATTTGGTTTGCCAGTATTTTATTGAGGATTTTTGCATCAGTGTTCATCAGAGAGTAATTGGCCTGAAGTTTTCTTTTTTTGTTGTAGCTGTACCCAGCCTTTTCTTTTCTTTCTTTCTTTTTTTTTTTTTAAGGAGACAGGGTCTCACTCTGTCACCCAGGCTGGAGTGCAGTGGCGTGAGATTACAGGCCTGGTCTTTTTTTAAATTATTTTTAGTAGAGACAGGGTGTTGCTATGTCACCCAGGCTGGTCTCAAATGCCTGGGCTGAAGCGATCTTCCCACTCTGGCCTCCCAAAATGGTGGGATTGCAGGCATGAGCCACTGTGTCCGACTGCTTATTTCTTGGTAAAAGGGAAGCACTGGCCGGGCGCAGTGGCTCACGCCTGTAATCCCAGCACTTCAGGAGGCCGAGGCGGGCGGATCACGAGATCAGGAGATCGAGACCATCCTGGCTAACACCATAAAACCCCATCTCTACTAAAAATACAAAAAAAAATTAGACGGGCGTTGTGGCGGGCGCCTGTAGTCCCAGCTACTCAGGAGGCTGAGGCAGGAGAATGGCATGAACCTGGGAGGCAGAGTTTGCAGTGAGCGGAGATTGCACCGCCGCACTCCAGCCTGGGTGATAGAGTGAGACCCCAGCTCAAAAAAAAAAAAAAAAAAAGGGAAGCATTAACTTCTCCAAGACTGGTTCCCTGAAGGCTGATCCCCCTGGAAGGCTGGACCAGAGCTCAGTCATCTGGCCATACACCATGCTAAGACCCCCGACTCTGATCACATTAGGGGAGAGCCTGGCACCCTACGTCATGACCTGAGTGGACAAGAGGACTGCAGATCAGGCTCTGCCATGTTTCGCTGCACTTGTAGCATGTTTTTGATGTTATGTTTCTAGCTCAGGATCATGCCAGGGAAGAGGTTGGGGCATCTTCAATCCTGAAGCTTGAGGGCTAGAGTCGGACATCTGCTAGAGCTGCGAGTGACACCCTGAAATGCACTGGTCAGCGAGGCTCACAGGACTGTTTCTGGAGGCCAGTGTCTTTCCCAGGAGCGCTGATCCGGCAGGCCCACTGTGGGTGTGGTCAACCAAATGTCACTCAGCGAACAAGTTTGCAGATCAGTTTGTGTATCCTTCAGTGATCACCCTTCCCTCCACTCTTTCTCCCACAGTGAGCCTGGCTGCAGTCTCACCTTTCATACCCCAAACCCTGCAGGAATCAAAGTGCCCCCTTCTGCCTGGGCCTCCAGTAAGCCTGAGATGTTAGCCCAGCTCACTAGATTCCAGTCCTGCTTCTTTGCTGATCTCAGAGACATTTTCCTAACTTTTGAGGCTGGCCATGATTTTCTGATTTTGTCCTTTTAATATTTTGTGAAGCATTTCTCTGTGTTTGGCACAGAGGTGATTGCCGAGTCTGAGCTCCCTGCACTGTGCACTCCTGAGCACATCCTGCTTTGCTGGGCCTGGCCCCTGGACAGCGGGGCTGGTCCCACCTGGCCTGTGGGGCCCAGGGCAGCCCCAGTGCTCACTCCTATGTTTGGCTCACTTGTTTTTTGTTGCTCTTTGTTTCTGGCCTCTTGGACGGTGTTCCTTATGGCCTTGCACTTCCAGGAATGCATTTGAAAGCATGTTTGTGAATTTAATCCAGCATTGCTTTCCTTTTTTTTTTTTTTTTTTTTTTTTGACAGAGTTTCACTCTTGTTGCCCAGGCTGGAGTGCAATGGTGTGACCTCGGCTTACAGCAACTTCGGCCTTCCTGGTTCAAGCCATTCTCCTGTCTCAGCCTCCAGAGTAACTGGGATTACAGGCATGCGCCACCACGCCTGGCTAATTTTGTATTTTTAGTAGAGACGGTTGGTCAGGCTGGTTTCAAACTCCTGACCTCAGGTGATCCGCCGGCCTTGGCCTCCCAAAGTGCTGGGATTACAGGCGTGAGCCACCGCACCCGGCCTAATCCAGCATTTCTATGTGCTCTGTGGTGGAAAATGTTTCCAATTAAGTAGACCTGCCATATTGCTGGAATCGGAAGTCCCGGTTTTTGTTTGTAAGCCTAGAACGTGATTCTGGGAGAGAACAGCCCTGCCTGCAGGATGCCAGTCCCTGTGCCTGCTGAGTGAATGTCTGATTTGAGGACACAGGGTATATGTCACAGTGCTTGAGGCAAGAGAGCATGTGGGAGATGTTCTGGAAAGGCCTGCAGCTCGCGGTCAGGAAACCTAGGTCCAAGCACCTCCAGTCTCTGCTGACAGCTGAGTGCCCAGATGTTGTCCCTGTGCTGTTCTGTCACCTGCAGCAGGTCCTAGGAGGTGTCCCTCCCGGTCCGTGCTTCACAGAGAAGGGAGTGAGACCGGATGTGAAGCGGGCCTTGGAGTCAACGGCCTGATGACTTCTGGACTGGCTCTTAGGTCTCGATGTTGCAGCCTGGAGTCTTCCTCTGTCCCGGGGTGTGTTTTGAGCAGAAGAGGAGGTGGGACACGGGAGCACCTGTTGCAGAGTTGCTCTTACGGATGATCGTCATGGTATGAACAGCAGAGGAACGAACAGCACTCTGGAGTCAGGAAGCGGCACTCCCTGGGGCCGGGGAGGCAGGAGGAAGCTCTGCACCTGAGTTGGGTGGTGTCCAGCAGGCTGGGGAGCCTATGCCCAGGGCCTGGTGTGTGGAGATGGGCTGAGCCTGCTGTGTGGGAGGTGGTGAGGGCTGGGGTCTGAGGCCGTGGGGATGGGGGCAGTAAACCTTGGGGGAACAGAGCTCAGCAGCCAAGCATGCTTGTGAGTGACCCCAAATGTTCTGGTCAAGTTCAGTCCCCAGAATCTCAAAGAAGGTCCCTTTGCAGAGGAGGAGAAAGATTTAGGGTCCAGACACTTAGAGCTGTGTGTCCCTAGGATGGCTCTTTTCACTGGCAGACTGAGAAGGCAGGCCTGAAGTCTTGTCCAGGCCAACGTGGGCTCAGATGCTGGGGAGGCAAGCACTTGGACCCACCTCTGTCCAAAGGAGCTTCTAGGCTGGTGTGGGGGGATCCAAGCACCCCATAGTGTCCAGCTGCCCTGGCAGAGAGCTGGCCAGGGGCAGTGGGCTCAGGGAAAGAGACAAAAGAAAGCTTAACATATTCCTAAGAATTGGGGTCATACAGGCCAGATCCTCCAGTGGCAGTAGGACAAGTATGAACTCAACAATAAAACATCAGTCAAAAAACCTGTGTAGAGACTTTTAAAGATACTAAAAATCCAAAGATAAGGAGGAAACACAATGGAAATTTTGAAATTTTAAGAACTGAGAACAATGCAAGGATGACCTATCAAACTATGCGAAATTCAGGTAAACCTGTTCTTACAGGTAAATACAAACCCTAAATGCATTTGCTAAAAAGAGGATAAAAGGCCAGGTGTGGTGGTACATGTCTGTAGTCCCAGCACTTTGGGAGGTCAAGGCAGCTGGATCTCTTGAGCCCAGGAGGAGTTCCTCACCAGCCTCGGCAACATGGCGAAACCCCATCTCTGAAAAAAAAAAATTAGCCAGATATGGTGGCCCACACATGTAGTCTCAACTACTCAGGAGGCTGAGGTGGGAGGATCACTTGAGTCCAGGAAGTCGAGGCTGCAGTGAGCTGTGATCACAGCAAAAAAAAAAAAAAAAAAAAGACAAAAGAAATGTGTAATCAAAAACTCATGCGAGAATGAGAGAATACTATGATTAACATTAGCAGCAACAATTTTTTTTTTTTTTGAGATGGAGTCTTGCTCTGTTGCCCAGGCTGGAGTGCAGTGGTGCTATCTCAGCTCACTGCAAGCTCCGCCTTCCAGGTTCACTCCATTCTCCTGCCTCAGCCTCTCAAGTAGCTAGGACTGCAGGCGCCCGCCACCACGCCTGGCTAATTTTTTTGTATTTTTAGTAAAGACGGGGTTTCACTGTGTTAGCCAAGATGGTCTCAATCTCCTGACCTCGTGATCCGCTGGGATTACAGGTGTGAGCCACCATGCCTGGCCTAGCAGCAACAATTTTATAAAGGTAGATGACATGGATCATTGTTTAGAAATATTAAAATTACCAAAATTGAGTCAAGAAGAAAGAGAAAACAAGCTGCAAACTGTGAGTACATATTTGCAATACAAAAAACTGGCAGTGAAGTTATCCATAATATATAATGGCTATAAATTAATCAGGAAAACAAACACTCCACTAGAACATTGTGCAAAAATGAAACTAGACTGGCTAAGAAACACAGTAAACATGATTAACCCACTAGTAACCCTGCAAATGCAAATTTAACAGAATGCCACGTAGCATCTGTCTGCAGGGCAAATATTAAAAAGCATTCCATTTGAACTGAGGTCTACAGAAATTGTGGAGCAACAGGGCCTCTCATTTGCCACTCCTGGGACTGTAATTGGTCACCATCACTTAGATGAGCAATTTGGTAACAACAGTAAATTTTAAAACATACATAAACATGATTAGTAATTTCACTAATAGATCTTCTCCCAGACTAAATCTCACGTAGAAGGAAATAACAAATAAGCAATGTCTGTGGACCAAACAATTAGAAACAGTGTAAATTTCTATCAGTGGGAGGAAAGAGAAACCAAGTATGATATGTCACTGAAATAAAATGTTATAGGATAGCAAAAATTAAGTGAGCTACAGCTATAATCATCCACCTGAATGAATCTCAAACACAAAATATTGAGTAAAAACCTAAGTGGCAGAATTATAATTAGAGAATGAAATTGTGTATATATTTTAAAACACCTACAAAACAACGCTATGCCTTTCTATGGACTAAGTATGTCCATAGGAATACACTTATGAATGCCTTACACCACATACATGCATTTCCACTCAGCTCGGACAACCACCAAGTTGGGCAATTTTACTCCCAGCTCACAGAAGAGGAATAGAAATAACAGACCAAAATTCAGAGTGTGTTTACTTCTTCAGGGAAAAGAATGAGAGAGAGAGAAATAAGATTAGGAAGGGATCCATGGTGGGCAGGGACTTAATTCATCTCTATTCATGTTTTCTTTCTTTCTCTCTTTCTCTTTCTTTCTTTCTCTCTTTCTTTCTTTCAGTGAAGTCTCGCTCTGTCACCCGGGCTGGAGTGCAATGGCGCAACCTCAGCTCACTGCAAACTCCACCTCCTGGGTTCAAGCGATTCTCCTGTCTCAGCCTCCCAAGTAGTTGGGATTACAGGCACGCGCCACCACACCTGGCTAATTTTTGTACTTTTTTTAAGTAGAGATGGAGTTTCACCATGTTGGCCAGGCTGGTCTCAAACTCCTGACCTCAGGTGATCCACCCACCTTGGCCTCCCAAAGTGCTGGGATTACAGGCATGAGCCACTGTGCCTGGACTTTCTTCCTTTCTTTTCTTTTCTTTTTTCCTTTTTTTTTTTTTTTTTTTTTGTGAGACAGAGTCTCACTCTGTCGCCCAGGCTGGAGAGCGGCGGTGTGTCCTCAGCTCACTGCAACCTCTGCCTTTCAGGCTCAAGTGAGTCTCATGCCTCAGCCTCCTGAGTACCTAGGACTACAGGCTCACACCTCCACGTCTGGCTAATTTTTTGTATTTTAGCAGAGACGGGGTTTCACCATGTTGCCAAGGTGGTCTCAAACTCCTGAGCTCAGGTGATCCACCAGCCTCAGTCCCCCAAAGTGCTGGGATTACAGGCGTGAGCCACCATGCTTGGCCCATGTTTTATTTCTTTAAAGAAAAACCTCTGAAGCAAAGAGGGCAAATGACACAAAGATTTGACAAAGCCAGGTTATGGGTAAGTGGGTGTTTGTTATATTAATAGTATTAATTATACTTTGCAGGCTGCTTGAAATAGTACAAATACATGTGATAATTCCAGATACTGCTAAGAGCTGTGTAGAAAAATAGTGTGTTGTGATAGAGAAGGACAAAGACAATGGAGGTGGGGCTTAGACAGGGTGTCCACGGAAGGCCCAGGCCATTTGAGTTGGGTCCTGAATGGCAAGAAGGAGACAGCCCTGCAGTGATTTGAGGGAAGATCATTCAGCAGAAGGAACAGCAGGTGCAAAGGCCCTGAGGCAGGAACCAACGTGGCTGGAGCACGGGAGGTTGTGGAGAGGAGAGTGCATGGGGAAGGACGCATTTCATCTTTGAGTCAGTCCTGTGCAGGGCCGACCCTGGTGAAGGTCTGAGTGCCTCACGCCGCCCAGAGCTCTTCTGGGACTGGGGTGTGTGCACAGCCCTATGATGTCTCCTGAGCTGGCAGCAGCTGCTGAGAGTGGAGTGCCCTGAGCCAAGGATCAGGGTTGAAGACAGTGGACCCCCACTCTCATTCTAAGCCTGTTCCCGTGGAGACAGCACAGCTGGCTTTTGTTGGGGGCCGTGAGAGGCCCTACTGGCCTTGGCCTTCCTAGGGTGTAGGACTGAGAATGAGGGGGAAGGGGTCCCGTCTGTGAGGGCTCCAGTGAGCGCAGCTCACGTCCCAGCTCAGAACTCTAGGAAAAGAGACACTATTGGGAAACCAGGGCAGTGCCGGGGAGGCTGCCGACCCCGGAGCCTTTCCTCCACCTCACCAGTGTGACCCGCCCGCTGTCGGCCCAGGCCTGCTGCCCCGCCTGGCCCCCTTTTGAGCACCCTCTGAGTGGACAGAGCTGCTGGGCGCCACCTCCCCCGTGCTTGTCTCCTATAGGCCAGGTCTCCCCAGCTGTGCCGGGGCTGAGCAGAGTACAGATGGGAATCACGCAGACACAGACCTTGCCAGGACTTCAAGTGCCTGACCCCCTCTTCTGTAAGTGAGAGTAAACCTGCCTAACTTGGAGGCTGTCTGGGCTGAGTGGAAATGCACGTATGAGGGGGAAGGTTTTCGTGGGTCCTTAAGATGTGGTTGGCTGCTTCCCTCCTCCTAGACTCAGTCCTTGCCAACAGGGCCCTGGCCCGGCTCTTCCGTCTGCCTGCCCTCTGGTGGTCCTCACAATGCTTTCCACAGGCTGTAAACAAGTACTCGTGGACAGCATGCAGGGGGAGATGGAGAGAAGTAACTCACGAGAGTGTACGACTGGCCCAGAAACAATGGGCGTCCACTCCATGCAAAATACGTGGAAGCCCTCATGGTTGGGTGACTGGGTCTCTGCCCGCAAGGCCATAGGAGAGCTAAGGGTTGAGCACCAGCCAGAGCAAGGAGGCTGCCTGTGGCTCCACCTCCTTCCGCCACCCGAGCCCGCCAGCCCCAGGCCCAGCTGGGATACCGCAGCTTCTCCCTACTCTGGCAGACACAGACCAGAGCTGGAGGAAGGGTGTGGGGGCCCATGAGCACAGAGCCGGGAGATCTGGGCACCCCTGACACCTGGCCAGCCATGAGAGGCCAGGCCCACCCACTGTCCCAGGCTGGGGTTGGTCTTCAGCCTCCCTCCCAGTGGGTCACAGCAGCGTGGCATGGGAGTGGGCCTCCAGCTAGGGTGTTCTGACCATCTCCGTGTGCTGCTCCCGACAGAGGGTGGGTTCATGCCTAGCATCTCCGGCTGCTGTGGGCTGATGCCTTTAAGAGGCATTCAGGCCCCACCTGCAGTGCTCAGTTGGGTAAAATGCTGAGGAAACCGAATCACAGCTAGACTAGGGGAGTGAAATAATCGTGTCCCTTTCCTCTGTGCACTCACAGAAACACGCACCCCACGCAGAAAATACGATGTTCCTCCTAGAGCTGCAGAATGAACAGGCTGTGCTGGGTAAAAGAAAACACCCCAGTTGGATGCCAACTTTCCTTAGCAGGAGAAGGAATGTGGCCTGGGGCCACCGCTGGTGATGACAAATTTGCTTCCAGAGCCCTCAGACAAAGCCCTTCCAGCGTGGGGCCCAGCATGAGTCCTCAGAAGCTGGGGAGGCACCTCCTCTGCTGCACGGGGAAGGCGCTCCCCAAGGAGGCACAGCGGGGCCAGGGTGGCTCCTTAAGGCAGACCTGCACCTGGGGCCCATGATTATATTTAGGTATATGTATCTCCATCCCAGCCCTTGGAGAGAGCCGCCGGAGCGACTTGGGGGTCCATCTGAGCGTGCAGTGGGTAGCACAGCGGCCGGGAACTAGGGAAGAGACTGTCGTATCAGATGAAATCGAGCGACAGTGCGGTCAGCACGGGTAGGGCTTTTTCTCCCAGCTCAACTGAGGTATAATTCATCAATAAAAGTGTGTACATTTAAGATGTATGATGTGATTATTTGATCCACACATACACTGGGAAATAATGACCACAATCAAGACAATGAACATGTCCATCGCCTCACAGGCACCCTTTTTTTTGTGGTGAGAACATGTAAGATCTGTCCTTTTAGTCCATTTCAAGTAAACAATAAATTGTCATTAGCTGGAGTCACCATGCTATACCTTACACCCCCAGAACTTACTCATCCTATGACTGTAAGTTTGTAGCTCTGACAAACATCTCCCCATGTCCCCAACCCCAGCCCCTAGAAACCACCGTTCTACTCTCTGCTACTATGAGATTGATTTTTAAGATTCTGCATGGAACTTGTACTTTAAATTCATTGTCTATTTTAGCCCTCACAACAGCCCTGTAAGGTAGGTATTGCTATTATTCCTATTTCACAGGTGAGGCAGCTGAAGCTCAGAGAGGTTAAGCAATTTACTCCAGATCATACAGCAAATATATGTCAGAGCTGGGCTTTGATTTATGATATGATATGATATGATATGATATGGTGTGATATGAAGAGTCCAAGCTCTTAATATCACCAAGTGAAGTGAAATGACAATTAACAAATGGAGAGAAATGAAATGCCTGACTCTTGAGGGCCTCACACTGGACCAGGTAAAAAAGACTCTTGCTTGTAAAAGAACTGACTTTCAATTCAGCGGCAGTTTCCTTCCCCAGAATGGGTTATTAAAGGCCTGTGGCTCTCAGAGTTGAAACATGAGGCCTGATGCACAAGGTGAAGTCCAGGATAAATGTGAGCTTCCCAACACCCACTGGCCGAGAAGACAGCTGTTCTCCTGAGCAACTGTTCTCTGCAGCAGGAAATGCTGCCCTGAGAAGCCACAGTTTCTTAGGTGTGTGGCCGTTGCCCTGAACCCAGGGCTTTTGCTACCTGGGGCTGAGCCCTGAGTTCTGGCAGCCATGGGTTAAATCAACAAGGGGGAGTGGTGGGGAAACTAGAGTATACAGAGGGAGGGTTCCGGGGAGTGTGCATGAGGAGGGCCAGGAGAGAGGCCAGCTGTTGCTAGGGCAGACACACCCGCACTGCCCCCCAAACCCCAGCAGGGCAGCCCCCGGGGAGGCTGACCCTGCACGTCAGAGATGGGGCTGGGTCCCCTGTGCACAGGAGCCTGTGGGGCTGGAAGTGTGCGTGCATGTGCGTGTTCACATGTGGACGTGGGCTACTTGCTAACAGGTGACTGTTAGCCAAGCAGGGTTATCATCAAGCGCAAGGCTGGTGTCTTTGCCCTCCTTGAGCTGGGGCCTCAAGTCAGCAGGGAAGAAGGGAGAGAGGGAGAGCAGTGGGAAGGAATTCCCCTGCTATTGTTGGAAAACTAAATGTCCTAGATCACTGTTGAGATTGTTTGTTAACTAAGAGTTAACAGATGCCAAGAGAAGGTCTATAAGCGGGGGCCAGGCACCCTGGTCCCAACACACTCAGTTGGCATCTGAGGTCCCTGTGTAATAACTTGCACCTTCCACAGTGTCCTGGGTTCAGGTGATGAGGCGTGTGCACCCCTGCCTGTGAGTGTGTGCGCACTCTAATGCAGCCCACCCATCTGAGCAGGGCCCCGCCCTTGGCAAGCCCTGGCTTCCAGTGGTGGCCCAGACTCCAACTGGAGGAAAGCCATCTACACTGAGGGGTCTCAGCCACAGCCATGGGTGCCCTCGGCCTGCATGCCCTGCTGGTCTGTCAGCATCCAGGCCTCAGCGGGATGCCAGCTGACACTGTAGGACCCTGACCTACCTGGGCTGTGCTGCTCTGAGGAGCAGCCTCCGCTCCACCCCAGGGCAGCTCTCTTCTTCCTCCTGCACCTTCAGGCCTCAGCTCAGGGTGGGCCTGGCCCACCTGCCTATCCAAGGAGATGAAGATGTGTCCTCCCGGCTGGACGGTGTTCTTGGGTGTCTGCCCCGTGAGGCACTGCTGGACCTGTGGGGCAGGCACGCGGAGTTTGGGGGTGGGATTGAGGAAGGGATTTACTCTCAGGGGCAGGGAGAGGCCAGGAAGGGATGGCCAATCTGGCTCCTGTGGACAGTTGGTACCCTTGGAATCTGTCTGCTGGGGAGGGTGTGGAATCCCTGGAGGGTGCAGCTGCCAATGAGGATGAGAGTAGCAGGTGGCTGTGGGGCAGCCCTGAAAGCCACCAGCCAACACTTGGGCAGGATTTGCTGACAGACAGCCTGGGGCAGGCTTTGGGTGGACAGACCACTAGGGCTGCCCTCCCCTGGAAGACACTGGGGTCTGGCTGCGAGGGAGCAGAGAAAACCCCCTTTGTGGCCCCTCTGGCTCTGAGCTTCCTGTGCAGGGGCCAGAATTCCTCCCGCTGGGTCATGGAGTTGTCACCACATTTCCAGGTGACATCTGTGTGGGGAGCTAGGCCGGCCTCTCCTTAGCTCTGTCTTCCTTTGCCAGGTCCGTGTCGCCTGCCTCTCACTGTGATGCTCCCAGTGCCTGAGCTGGTGTCGCTCCCCTTGGTCTCTAGCACCACATTATGAGCCTTTGGGGTCACCCTGGGCCCGGGGAAGTCCTGGCTCTGCCATTTCCTGGATTTGCGGACTTAACACACCCGGCACAGTACATCTGGGGAGGATGGCCAAGAGAGCAGCCAGCGCTGTCAGGCCCGGAGTCCCTGCTTCACGTTTGCTCACTCACAACGCCCATTCAACCCCCCCGTTCCCCAAGGGACCTTCTGAGACCGTGTGGGAGGCCTGTGGCCCCAGGTCCCAGGTGAGGGGGACTTAGAGCCACAACCACGGGCTGGCCCTGGCCCTGCAGTCCCCGCCTGCCCAGCATGTTCCTGTACTCAGGCGGGGACATACCCTGGGCCTTTCCTCCAACCACTCAGTCCCAGCTGCACTCCCCCATGGCCACATACAGCCACACTGGGCCTCAGTGACCTGGCTGACCCCCAAGAGATCCCCATGACCGCCCCCTCTTGGATTCAGAAAACACCTCTCTTCATGCAGTTTGAATCCTGACACTTTGGAGGGGGTAATTTCTGAGCCTCTGTCGCCTCATCTGTGAAATGGGCCACTGAAGCAGGTGAAGTGCTACTCCGTCCGTGGCCTACAGTGGGAACCCGCGCATCTGGGCCCCTGGAGAGCAGCCGTCATAGGGTCAGCCAGTGCCTAGCTGTCCCAGCTCAGTGCACTCTGCAGCCAGCACCCCACGCTGCCCAAAGGGCCTGCACACACACATAGAACAGGACATCCCGGGCAGCTACAGCCCATCCACCAGGACTGTTTCTTCAGTGAAAACCTAAAGGTTCTTGTGAACTCACACACATCTGCTAAAATGCTTCCTATTTTGAAAATTGTGATGTTTCATGTGGAAGATAATTGATTCACAATGACGTAAACACACACTGTGCGGAAACCCCTGAATCTCTTGTTTCCTGCTGCCTGTGGGAGATGAGTCACCAAGAGGCAAAGGCTCTCAAGTGCCCCTCGTGGGATGGGCCTCATTCAGTCTTTTTGTTTTGCTTGAGCTCTGAGGTTTTGTATGTAAGCAGGAGTGATTCACACACACAGACACACACACACATGCACACACTGTGCCCTCTGTAAAGGCGTCTCACACAGGCACACAATCGCAGTGGCCAGGAGCCAGGCACCGCAGGTCTGCGAACTGATTTCTCCCTGCATATCCCATTGCTCAGAGCTTCCTTGGCCTGGCTCCCAAGCACAGGGACCCAGTGTCCATCCCACAGGCTGGCATAGGTCACAGGATGAAGCTTCTCCGGGTGCAATGTTCAGGGGTCACCTTGTGGTGGGTGGGCCATGCTGCAGGGCTGCCTGCCCATCCCCTGCCCAGGTTTTGCACCAAAGCACTGAGCTCTGGCTCAGCCTGCAGCCTATCCTACAAGGGAGATGGGGCTGGGACCCCCATCCCACAAAGGCTGGCCCAGCACAAGCCTTTCGCTGGGGTCTGAGAGAAATCCTGGAGGTTTCTGAGGGGTCCTCACCTCCTCCCCACAGGCAGGCTCCTCAGCCCCTTTTTCAGAAAGCAGGTATGTGTGGGCACCAGGCCTAGCATGCAGGACACTGCCCCGCTGCAGTGTCCCCCTCAAAAGAGGCCCTCCCTCATGCTGTCTGCCCATCAAAGGAGCCCTCGCCCACCCTGAGTGGCCTCACCTTGAAACACAGGCAGGTGGGGCCAGGGTCAGGCAGGGCCACCCCCCGAGAACCAATGCCCCCCTTCAGAGCCAGGCCTGCCCCTGAGATGGGACACAGAATTCACAGAATCCACAGCCTGGGCAGGCCCACAGTGCAGGGTGAGTCTGCAGCTCAGAGAACTGGGCTTCTGGCTCTGAATCACTCTTCCCTTCGACTACACCTGGCGTCTCCTGCCTCTCACCCAGGAGGGAGAAGGTCCTGCCGTGGGAACAAGGCTGCAGGCCTGCAAACCTGCTCCACCCCAATGGGGTGCTTCTCTCAGGCCCCAGAGCCCCCAGTCAGTCCCCTATTCAGAGCGTGCAGCCCCTGGCCTAGGCCTGGGGTAAAAGCCATTTGTTGCCTAGTGAGGGTGCAAGGCGGGCATCCCTGCCATGTTTTATGGTCCTTTCTTTCCTGCTGCCCGCTCCTGCCTCCACCCCTTTCTCCCCTGGGAACACACTCCCCCCATCTGCTGCACACAAAAGCCCATTCTGGCCTCTTGCTTTGAGACCAGCGTCACCCTGGAGACTGGCGCCTTCCGGCCCAGCCATCCTCTCCCCACCCCAGCCTGGCCCTGGCTCCCAGGCTGGCCTGCTGCCCCCGTGTCCCCCTTTAGGGTCCTCTCCCGTGAGCCGGGAGTCTGAGGTGCTCTCAGTCTCTCCTCGGGGGCCCTGCCCCATGGGTCAGGCTCCACTTCTGTTGCTGCCGCACCCTGGAGGCCCCCAGGACCGCTCCACACTTGCCATCACCCTGGCTTTGTGTCACAGCCTGCGTGGCGCAGGTGCAGGATGCACCAGCATGGATGACATGTCACTCTCCCTGGAGGAATGCGCTTGGCAGGGGTAGCTGATAACTTAGGGCCATCGCAGACACAGAACTGTGCGAAATGACGCCGATGTCGCAGTGATGCGAGCCGCATGTTCCTCGCCTCACCTGCTCACGTTCTGAGCCTCACTGCAGCAACAGGAGGCAGGAAGCACCCGCAACCCCCGGTTTTAATAAATCCTCCTGCCATTATCACGCCCATTGGAGGGCTGCTGGGTGAGGCCGAGGATTCTGGATGGGAAGAAGATGGTGGAGCAGGTCCCTGGGAGAAGCCCAGGGCCAGTCATGAGCTGGGACGATCCCACACGGTCAGCAGCAGGTCCCACTTCCTCGTACTGGTGCCACTTATCATTAAAGCAATAATGAGTGAATGCAGACACACAAAGGTGTGTGCAGGGAAGAGCCTCTCCCCAGAGGTGGCCACTGGCAGCAAGTTGGGTGTCAAAGCTGACTGTCTTCCGTGATCAGACGAGATCGGGCGTGTTCAGGGTGGTATGGTCGTAGACAAAGCTGACTGCCATTAACTCTTTCAACAACACTCACTCCGGCTAGGCCGTGGAGGAGGGGCTGAATTGGGCCACTGCAGCTCCTGCCGCAGCCCCCACACACGTTCACCTGGTTGGGCTCACAGCAGCCCAGAAGGCAGGTACATGGCTGCCCTGTTTTACAGGTGAGTAAACGGAGGCACAGAAGGGTCAGTCACTTTCCTTGAGCCCCACAGCCAGCTCTGGCCAGGCCTCAGAGCCCACGTCCCTTAGTGCCCCTGTGGCCAGCTCCTTTCTGCACCCAAGGGACCCCACACCTGAGGGACCCCACCCAGCCGGGGAGTCCTGCTGTCACTGACTCCTTGTCATGTGCAGACCTTGACTCAAAGGCTGGCTCCCAGGAACACATCCTCACCTGTCCACCCTTGGCTGTGGTCCTCTCTCCTTGCTAAAAGTCACCTTTGACCCAGACATCTCACAGCAGCCCCTGCTCCAGGAGCTGGGGTATTCCTAGCCTGACTGATCAGTAGGAGTGGCAGGGAAGGCTGAGGGAAAGGGTCCTGCACACCAGGCTACTGCAGACCCCATCTCCCACCCGCCGCAGGCAGCCCCCGAAGAGGCACATCTCCCTCAGCTGAGCCCCCAGGGTCCTTCCTGCAGCCCTGGCACGCCCACAACCCTTCCCTACCAGGCCTGTGCTTGTCCCTCGTGGCTCCTCCTCCACTGTCCTGACCCCCGGTGACTTCTCTGGGTAGGGGGTAAGGGTGGAGGCAAAGATGTGGGGGCTCCCTGAGATGCCCCCGCTCTGCTCCTCGCTGGCGGGTTCCCACAGCAAAGACAGAAAAGAAGGTCCCCATTGTTCCCAAATAAAGACTCTGCTGGTTCTTTCTTTTTCCTCCTTTCTTCTTTTGCATTCCTTTTTTTCTTTCCCTTTGAACAGTCTGCGGTGTTGGCCAGAGACTGCGGATGCTTTTCTTTTCCCTGCACCAAGCATGGTTCGTGAGTCATGACCTCAGGGAGCTGCATAGAGGCTGGTTTGAGGTTTTTTCAGGCTTGGGGAGAGGTGGGAGAGGAATGTGTATTAATGCGCCGAGCTGGTTGTGCTGGTGCTGAGTCCTCTACTTCTCTGGGTTCGAGATGCCCAACTTCACCCTCCTTGCAGCCAGCCCTGCCCAAGGGAGCTAGAGCATGGCCTCCTCTGGACATGGCTTCCCAGCCCTTTGGGAAGTATGGTCGTCCCTGCTGCAGGGCCCCAGTGACCGTGTCTGTGTGGGTGTGGCACGGTTGGTGCTCTCCTGCCCAAAACCTCTGAGCCTGCAATTCTACCCAGAGCCACATTCCCGGGGGGCAGGCACTGCTCCTGTGCTCTCAAATGTGACCTCCTGCCCAGAAGGAAGACACACCAAGTTCCTCAGCAGAAGCAAGCTTGACCGAAGGTGGGTGTGTGAAGGCCTCAGAGGCAGAGCTTCCAGCTGCCCGTCACAAGGATGCCTTGGAGGCTCGGAGCTGGATTGGCTCAGGATGCACAGAGCCATCACTGCCTAGAAATCTGGAAATGCCAAGTGTGCAGGCCAGGCGGTTGGGGAAGGGGGTATGTCCTGCACGTGTGTGCACACTGTGTGCATCTGTGTCACTTCGAGCATCTGTGGGGGCAGGCCACCTCCTCTAGAAAGGCCTCTGGGCCCCTGCAGGGTGTTTGCCTCCCGTTTGACCGGGAGCCCTCTGAGGGAACAGCAGATGTGGCTCCTGTTTATTCAGGGGTTGGCTTGAATATTTGTCCGCCAAAGGGCCTGATTCAGAACATGTCTGATAATGGAGTGGGAGGCCTCCATTGTGCCAGGGGAGGTGCCCAGGCCCAGGGAGCTCAGCCTGTCATTTGGGTGTGTTTTCAGACAATGACGCCCACCTGGGGGTCACGTGATGGATGATTCAGAGTCCAGAGTGCTAGCCATTGCACCATGGGACCCCTTCTGGTCAGGTTTTGATTGAGGCAGTGGGGGCTGGGATCCGTGCAGGGCTGATGGTGGGGTGGGTGAGGCAGTGTGGGAGTTGGCTGCTGCTGCTGCAGGCCTCTGTGCCTTGGTGGGTCAGGTTGAGGGGCTTGTTCAGCTGTCTGCATCCGAAAGACACGTTCCTAGGCAGCACTTGTAAGACACTTTCAAAGAGCACTTGCAAGATGGATTCAAGTGTTTCTCTGATGCAGCTCCTTCCACCTCCTGGCACCAGCCTTCCCTGTGCCCATGGTGGCACCTGCTCCTCCTAAACCTGGTTTCTGAGGACTTGTGAGCTCTGAGGCCTCCTCTGTGGCAGGTGGGGCCTCATTTCAGATGGCCTTGCTTATTGCAGGAGCGAGAGTGCGGCTCCTGGTGCTCCCTGACGTCAGCGTCCACCTGCCCTGCAGCCTCGGGCCAGGGACAGACGCGGGGCCTGCACATCCATGACTCAGGCCTATCCCACACCCAGGAAGCCCAGCCCTTTGAGAGGCAGCTGAGTCAGTGCAGGGTGGGGTGCAGGGCTCTTGTGGACCAAAACAGAGGGTCCCTGCTCAGGGCAGGCAAAGTCCCATCTGGGGGTGGGGCCTAGAGCTGAGCCTGGAGGCTGAGCAGGGGCTTGCTTTGACACAGTGGAGCAGGGGTGGGAGGCGGCAAACAACATTCCAGGAGCAGAGAACAGTGAGGTCAGTGTGGCATCCCACAGCAGTGAGTACTGTCAGAGGGGCAAGAATCAGGGCCATGTGCATGGGGCATGTCAGTCCGGAGGTGACCCCAAGGCTCCTAAGGCCTAGCTCACATAAAATCCTCCTGTGTGCTCTGCCTGGACACAGGGCGAGGCTCACAGGCCTTCCACACAGCCACCGGGCCCCCAGCCCCACACACTTCCTGATCCCTATCCCCAATCTGCCCACCAGACTGCAAGCTCCATGAGGGCAGAGTGCCTGCTCTTGTGCCCTCTGAGTCCCCTGGGACTGGACACAGCATAGGCACCCCAAACTTCACATGTCCAAAACCGAGTTCTTGTCCCCATGCCACCCAAGAGCACCTTCCCCAGGGTTCCTTCCATCTACCTGCACTACCACCCCTCTACTGAATCAGAAAAAAACCAGGCTGGGCGCGGTGGCTCACGCCTGTAATCCCAGCACTTTAGGAGCCTGAGGCAGGCGGATCCTGAGGTCAGGAGCTCGAGACCAGCCTGGCCAACATGTTGAAACCCTGTCTCTACTAAAAATAAAAAATTAGCCGGGCATGGTGGCACACGCCTGTAGCCCCAGCTACTTGGGAGGCTAAGGCAGGAGAATCACTTGAACCTGGGAGGCGAAGTTGCAGTGAGCCGTTAATCGCGCCACTGCACTCCAGCCTGGGTGACAGAGTAAGACTCTGTCTCAAAAAAAAGAAAAGAAAAGAAAAGAAAAAAAAACAAAAACAAAAACAGAGTCCTCCCTTTCCCCAACCCTACACCCAATCCACCAGCATTTCCTGTTAAAGGGACCTCTTCCAAAATGCACCTCAGTCCTGCGGCCACTCTACTACCGCCCTCTCCCCTGGGGCCTCCCGACAGGTCTCAAAAGTTCTGCTTCCTGGCTGGGCGTGGTGGCTCATGCCTGTAATCCCAGCATTTTGGGAGTCCAAGGCAGGCGGATCACAAGGTCAGGAGATCGAGACCATCCTGGCTAACATGGTGAAACCCCGTCTCTGCTAAAAAAATACAAAAAAATTAGCCAGGCGTGGTGGCAGGTTCCTGTAGTCCCAGCTACTCAGGAGGCTGAGGCAGGAGAATGGTGTGAACCCGGGAGGCAGAGCTTGCAGTGAGCCGAGATCGTGCCACTGAACTCCAGCCTGGGTGACAGCGAGACTCATCTCAAAAAAAAAAAAATTTTTTTTCTGCTTCCTCCCCGGCCAGCTCAGCTTAGGGTCCTCCACATTCCTCCCCTGCTTCCAGGGCCCCTTGCTCTGCCCCACCCTAGCTTCTACTCCATCTCCCCCATCTTCATCTGTGCTCCCTACAGTGCAGCCATGTATGTGAGTTTTCTGCCTCTCTAAACGTGCTGTGGCCCCAGGGCCTTTGCACTTACCCCCTACAAGGACCCTCTTTCCCTGAACCTCCCCATGCCTCTCAGCCTCCAGGGTTCAGTGGGGACTTCCGTGGCCACTCAGGTCATTCTTCCCTCTCTCGACCCTGAATGTTTTACCTTAATAGCACTTAACTTATCTTGTAATTTTGTTTGTTGATTTATTTCCAAGAGTCCTCTGAGGGCAGGCAAAGCAGACTGTTCTCAATGACTGAAACATTTTTCAAATGAATGCTGAATTGAGTTGATTGGAAATAACTATACACTGTAGATGAATCAACGAAAGCAGCCCTAATCCGTACCCTTGAGGCCATGCAGCCTGGTGAGGCCCCCTCAACAGGTGCCCACAGGGAGTCCTGCCTGCCTGTCCCACCTTCCCTTTCTAAACGAGAGGGCTCACATCTGTTTTCTCGGCTGCACGCTGGCCACACTCATGCCCCTCACAGTCACCATGGGAGGGGAGAATCATTATCCCAAAAGTGCTGATAAACATACCTGGCCATCTCATTGAGGTCATGTATGAGTGGGCTTCACGACCATGACACTGAAAGCCAAGGGTGAAGACAACAGCTTTGAGAGCTGGCACTATCATCAGCCCCCTTCACAGATGAGAACACTGAGGCTAGGCGGGTCAGGTGACTTGCTCCAGCATTAGGCAGCAGAGCCAGGCTCCAGGGCTCTGGGACCTTCCACCTTCTCCCAGCCTGGAGCCTCCATGGTCCTTACAGAGGGCAACCTCAGTCCTGTCCACGTTCAGACATGGGGAGCAGGGGCACAATGAGGCAGGGGTCCTTGCCCTGCCGCAGCACGGGCCCTGGGGGTGGTCCTGGTCATAGCAGGACCCTCCTGCCCCCTCCCCTGCCTCCCCCCTGTTCAGGTTGAGTGATATAGGACAGGCTTCTCAGACCAGGCAGAAGTAGGTCAGCTAGTGTGCTAGGGGGGCCCCTTCCAGGTCACCCTGCCAGGAATACACTCCAGTCAGGGAATGAGGGCAGTGCATGGGCTCTGGGCTTGAATCCTGCCTCTGTCTTCACTCTGTCTGTGACTTGGGGAAGAAGCAGGGGGTACTTGAATCTCAGTGGGACCAATAGCTTCTGAGGCCAGCTCTGCCAATCCCTGGGCTGCCCTGCCCTTCTCTGGCTCTCACTCCTTGTGCCCCCAAGCCCCTTCCAGTCAATGTGTCCCCAGCAGCTCCAGGCCCCAGAGGTGTGATTGAGGGTGAGAGGTAACAGGTATACAGCAGAGCTCCCTAAAGGCATCCACACGGGATCCCCATTAGATGTTCCTCGCTCTGCTGCCTCCAAGGTGGAGCCTGGCCACGGTCCTGCGGGCGAGGGTGGGGCGGGGGGGTCAGTGAACATCCCCTCCCCACACCCCAGGTCTGCACAGGAGCCCTCCTCTCCCACCTCCTCCCTTCTCCTCCTCAAATCCTGGCTCCTTTCAATGCCCCTCTGTGCAGCATCTCAGAGACCTTGGGCCTCTGGCTCACCTCACACTGCTTGGCCATCCCAGGTCCTGACCGCACCCCACACTCTTGGCTCCCCTGTCCTTGACCCAACTGTGCCAGTCCTCCTAGAGGCCTGGCCCCTCCTGCTTCACCCCTGGGGCCAACATACAAGGTGCTTTACCGCTCTGAACCCCAATTTCCTCAGGTGGTGAGAGAAATACAGGTAACTCTGCTCACCTCCGGCTCCCTGTCTGTTCCGTGTGAGTTTCCGTGCACTGCCAAAAAAATGCCTGTGTGCTGCCAGTTGTTGTTTTTAATGGCTCTCCAGGTCTCCCTCGGCCCTAGACAGCCTGGATGCTGGGCCACGCAGGAAGTAAGATGGAAAGATGGAAAGAGGGGCAGCAGATGGCGACAGCATGGTGCCCGCACCTCGTCTGGAGTGGGCTACTCTGATCCTCTGGTCCTTTTGGGGGCAGCTGGCAGGCAGTGGGGCAAGGGGCACAAACAGTTCTCCTGGAACCGCAGAGCCATGGGCTCTGCTTGCAGCAAGTCCGACTCTCCTGGGGGCTCTGCTGAGACCTTCACAGGCCTGTAGCCCCTGCCTGGCTCCACCTCTTCGGCAGCTCTTCTGTCTGTCCTGGCAGGGGAGCCTTCCTTATGTCAAGGCATAAGGTGCCCCTGCCCTGGCTCTGGCGGCTCTTAAAGGAAGCCCATGCCTCTCCCACACGCCATCATTTCAGGATCACCAGTCAGTCTGCAAGTGCGGTGGATGCATTTCCGATTGTCCCAAGTCCCCATGAAAATGTAACTCAAGGCCAGGCACGGTGGCTCACATGTATAATCCCAGCACTTTGGGAGGCCGAGGCGGGCAGATCACTTGAGGTCTGGAGTTCAAAACCAGCTTGGCCAACGTGGTGAAACTCCATCTCTATTAAAAATACAAAAAAATTAGCTGGGCGTGGTGGTCGATGCCTGTACTCCCAGCTACTCGGGAGGCTGAGGCAGAAGAATTGCTTGAACCTGGGAGATGGAGGTGGCAGTGAGGTGAGATGGTGCCACTGCACTCCAGCCTGGGCAACAGAGTGAGGTTCCAACAAAAGAAAGAAAGAAAGGAAGAAAGGAAGAAAAGAAAGAAACAAAAAGAAGGAAGGAAGGAAGGAAGGAAAAAAAGAAAAAAAGAAAGAAAGAAAGAAAGAAAAGAAAAGAAAAGAAAACAAAAGAAAAGAAAAGAAAAGGAGGGAGGGAGGGAATGTAACTTGAAGAGTTGGGGACGAGGCAGTGAAGCCCCTCTCCTGGGCATTGCCTCCTCCTGGGCCCAGCCTAGAGGGAACAGCAGCGTCCCTGCGCCTTTCTGTGGCTGACCGCCAGCCACTGCCCCTCGCTGACTGTCGGAGCTGGCTGTCTGCAGGCCCAGCCCGCGTGTCAGGGGTCACTTAGTCTGAACTCGGCGCTACATATTCACCCCAGAGAATGCCATCATTAGGGTCAGCCCAGCTTTCTGACCTGAGGAGCTCTTTTAAGATTCTGTTTCCGCCGGGTGTGGTGGCTCATGCCTGTAATCCCAGCACTTTGGGAGGCCGAGGCAGGCGGATCACGAGGTCAGGAGATTGAGACCATCCTGGCTAACACGGTGAAACCCCGTTTCTACTAAAAATACAAAAAAAAAAAATTCAGCTGGAAGTGGTGGCGGGCGCCTGTAGTCCCAGCTACTCTGGAGGCTGAGGCAGGAGAATGGCATGAACCTGAGAGGTGGAGCTTGCAGTGAGCCAAGATCATGCCACTGCACTCCAGCCTGGGTGACAGAGGGAGACTCCGTCTCAAAAAAAAAAAAGATTCTGTTTCCAACGTGTCCCTGATTTCTGTCCCCCACCTATGACAGCTGTACAAGCAGGCTGGCTTTCCACCAGGCTAGCTAAAGGCTCATGCCCTCCTCACAATGGCTCCCCTGACTCACCAGCAGTCAGACAGCAACACGCGGGTGGTCCTGGACTTTACATCTTTGGAGCTGGTCAAGGACCAGGGACCCAGGGATCGTCGGCAGAGATTACAGGAGGCCAGAGTCTAGGAGCAAAGCTGCAGGGAGAGACACCAGCCCCAGCCTCCCTAGTGGGCAGTCTGTCTGGTGAGCTCTGGCTGCTGCTGCTGCTGTAGCCAGCTGGCTGCCTGCTTCCCAGGTCAGCACACCTCCCTCTGCCTATGCCTTACTCCATATTCTTGCAAAAATCCCTTTCCTGCTAGAGTAGCCAGGGGAAGTTTCTGTCTTTTGTGACTCAGGCCCCAGCTGGTAGTGTAGGTCTGTCTATATGTATGCCTGTGGTCTCTGGGCCAGAGAAGTAAAGCGAGTGGCCCAGGCTGCCCAGCGAGGAAAGCACAAGCCCCTGTAAGTTCCATCGGTCCACCCCGTGCCCACGCTCTCTCTGCCACTTGGAATCTGCTGCGATGTTTTCTCTCCTACCACTCACTTCACTCCCCTATGCTGCTGAACCTGTTTAATTGCCATATGTGACAGACATGAAGTCGGGGTCATATTTAAACATGGGATGCTCCACTGACTAGAAACTCTATTGTACAAATCCTTCAGCGACTCAAACAGGCCTGCCTTTCTTATTTTTAATAACGGCAAAAGAGAGAGCACACCACAGTGCAGTCAAGTCCTCCTAAAACCATGTTCACCAGAAGGAAAAGACAGACATAAACTACCTTTGATTTATTTCCCCTCGAGCATTGGATGTCACTTCTCTAGGGAGGCTGCACTGTGGCAGGGATCTGGGCGTGCGGGGACACAGCAGGTGCCTGATGAATGGAGCCATCATGACGGTTATGCTCCAACCTGGGGTCTGATCCTCTGCTAGACGGCGAGCCTGACCCAGGCCCCATAGCCTGAACCAGGGGTTCTCTAAGTGTGGTCCCAGGGCCAGCAGCTTCAGGGTCACCTGGAAACATGTTAAAATGCAAATTCTCAGGCCCCACCCCAGATCCTGTGAGAGGGGGGCAGCAGTGAGGGGCAGCAGCCTAAGCTCTATGGTGTCCTCCACGTGGTTCTGACTCAGGTCTGAGAACCCAGGTCCAGGGCTGTCCACTGGTCAGACAGAGGAGTCCAGACAACAATGGAACCTGTGGCCAGGGGTTGTGTATTTTCACTGGACCTCCCCCCTCGCCAGGGGATTAGCACTTTAAGCCTTCAGAGAAGAGGGAATTAACTTTTGCTGAGCACCTGTGAGGTTTAATTTCTCACGTACTCTCCATGGCAACCCCACCAGGAGGTCATTCCTCTCGAATGTTAAAGATACGTGTTTAGAGCAGATGATCATGATTACACAACTGGTGTGCAGCACAGCCAGGTGCCCAGATCCGAATCCCACACCCTCCTCCCACCACCATGGGCCTCAGGGACATGCTTCTAGCACAGTCATGGACCCTGGGTGACATAAAGCCTGTGACAGGGGACGCAGGATCTTCAGATGGCCCCACAGTGCCTCCTCTGGGTATCTATCTCCCAAGCTTCTCGCCTGGCCTGGTTGCTGTGAGGGCCTGGGGAGAGGCAGAGACAGGTTGGGTGTAGGGAAAATGCACACTCTGCCAGGCACCCCTGACACGCACTGCTGACCAGGCATAGCGTTCAGTGGGGCTAGGACTTGGACGAGGGTGCAGGCTTGAGCGGGGGTGCAAAAAGCCAGTCTGGGCAGATGCTCTCCCTCTGTGGGGCGCCGATCCCAGGAATGGTGGACGGAGCAGGGCTGCAGTATGGTGCACACGGGCCTTGGGGTCTTAGCTTTCGTGGGCCTCTTCCTGCATAAAATAAAATAGTTAAAATTAGAGTTTACAACTGCATTCATATAAAGATGAATATACTCCAGGCTAGATTCATTATTATTTTATTATACTCAGTTTTTTTCTTCTGATTTAAAATAGTGCGGTCCTAGGGCTGGTTAGAGTGTTTCCTGGCAGGCCCTGTCTCCTTAAACCCCTGCAAAGAAAGCAGCGAGGACTTCCCTTTGCCCCTTAGCAGAAAGCTGCGCTCCTTAATGGTTATGGATGTGACCATTCACTTACATCCTATCTGCAGGACACACCTGGAAAGGTAAGTGGGAGGCAAGAGGGAGCTGGAGGCCAAGACTGCGGTCCCAGATATCCTAGTCCACATTTGTCCCCACCAGGTGTGTGAGTGCCGGAGCGCTGCACAGCCTCTCTGGGCCTCCGTTTCCTCAACTGGTAAACAAGAACGCTGGGCGGACTGAGCTCTGAAAGTTCTGGGAGCTTGACAATCAGAACTCTCAGCAGAGAGGCCGCCCCTGCTCTCAGGAGGGCGGAGGCACCTGAGTCTCCAGTGCGGAGGACAGGCCGAAGCGCTGCGTTGGAGATGTGCAAATGCGCAAGAAGCGTGCTGCTTTCTCTCTGAGAAAACACTCCTAGGCTTCAAGGCGGCCCAGGAGCTCGGCTGGGCGGGATGATCCCGGCGGCCCCTGGGCCGGGTCTGTGGACGGCTCTGCTGTGTGCCTGTGCGTGCCCAGTCCCGCGGGTGACCAAAGCCCTGGGGCGGGCAGGGCAGAAGCCTGGACCTCACGTGCCTCCAGTGGCCAGGTTTGGGGGGGCGGAGCGTCCCAGCGAGGGCGCGGGGGCGGACCCTAGGGCGGGGCGCGGGGTGGCGTCGGTGGAGCGGGCTCGGCGGCGCGGCTGGTAGTGCTGCGGCCGGGCTCCGGGCGTCCCGGCGGCCACCATGCTCAGCGTCGTGCACTTCCTCCGGAGCTTCTTCAAGGTGAGAGCCGGCGTCCGGGACTTGCGGTCGGGCTCGCGGCGCCCTGCGCGGGTGGGGAGGAGCACAGCCCGCGCTGGCTGCTGCGCCCCGGGCCGTCCCCTGGACACCCGGTGGGTGGGGACACCCTCGTGGCTCCCCGCCGCTCCCAACTTTCCGACGTGCAGACCGGAGGCGGCGTCCTGCAAAGTGGGGCCGTCTCGAGCGCGGGGAAGGAGGGGGCTCCGTTGGGGGCGGTAGGGACGGCGGCCCGGGGCGAGCCCCTGAGAGGGCAAGGGCGAGCGCCTGAGCCGGCCTCCCCGCACCTGGACCGGCCTGGGCGCGCGGGGCACTCGGAGCCGCTGCCTGGACCGGCCTGGGCGCGCAGGGCACTCGGAGCCTCTGCTGCTTGGCGCGGTACCAGCTGTTTTGGGAAGGAGGGCTGGTGCCGGCCCGGTGGGTACCGGAGAAGTGGTTGCTGTTGTTATTCCCCAGGCTGAGAGTACGCGAGGGCGTAGCAGCGGCAAGGGGCTGGAACTGGGGTCGGGGCTGTTGGGCTCCTGCTCGGCGTGCCCCCTCTCTGGCCCGATTTCCGGGCCCGCTCACCATCCGGGACCCACTCAGTTGGGACGCCTCCACCTCGCTGCCCCCACAGGAACCCCAAGATGGGCCGGGGGCTCCGGGGCACTGTCAGGGGTGGCCGGCCACAGGTTGCCAAGCCCGACCTCCCCAGGTGAGCCAGCGGGAGGGTGGTTGCGACGCTGGGTGGTGCTGAGCTCCGATGGGCTCCGACTCCGGGAGCAACTGCATGAAAGGAGAGGCGAGGAAGAGCCGCCAGCTGTCAGCTGCAGGTCCAGGGGGAGGCAGACCTGTGTGGGGCTGTCGGGGCGGGAGGGTGGGAGGGCGCCCTACTTGGCTGTGCAGCCATCTTCTCCCAGAGTTGAAGACGGGAGGTTGAGGTCGGAGTTCTGTGGCCCTGAGAGCTCTAGTGAAAGGGGCAGGAAGCCAGGTGACCCAGGGCAGACCTGCAGGAGCCCTGCCCTCAGCCTATCCGCTAGCCTGGCATCAGCTCCCACCCTCAGCGATAACGAAGTGATACAGGCATCAAGAGTGGAGAGGGCCGGACAGCCGGGAAGGCAGCCTTTCAGTAACCTGTGCTGGTGAGTGTAGGAGATGGCTTGGAAGAGCTCAGACCCCCTTCAAATGCCGACTCTGTCATTGAGGAGGTGTACAATCTTGGGACGATCACATAACCACCTGGGTCTTTGTTTTGAAAAATGTGGGTGATGTTTCCACACCCTCCACACCTTTCAGGGTTAGTGTGAAGGTCTTATTAGAAAATGTGAGTGTGGGCCGGCGCGGTGGCTCATGCCTGTAATCTCAGCACTTTGGGAGGCCGAGTGGGGGGGCGGATCGCCTGAGGTCACGAGTTCGAGACCAGCCTGGCCAACATGTCAAAACCCCGTCTCTGCTAAAAATACAAAAATCAGCCGGGCGCGGTAGTGGGCGCCTGTAATCCCAGCTACTTGGGAGTCTGAGGCAGGAGAATTGCTTGAACCCGGGAGACAGAGGTTGCAGTGAGCCGAGATAGCACCACTGCACTCCAGCCTGGGTGATAGAGCGAGACTCCGTCTCAAAAAAAAGAAAAAGAAAAGAAGGAAGGAAGGAAGGAAAGGAAGGAAGGAAGGAGGGAAGGAAGGAAGGAAAGAAATGTGAGTGTGTTTATGAAGTGGTGAGCCCTGGACCTTGGTTCTGCTGCACCCACAGCAAGGGTGGCAAGGAGTTGCCCAGGTGAGGGGAAGGTGGCCGGACAGAATCCGAGATGCCTGGGCAGAATCTGAGTCACCCAGCTGGCCCCAGAAGCTCCAGGAGCAGGCGGAGTGTGGCTGGAGGAGAGACCACTGGACATCTCTGGGCAGCCACCTTGCCTGCTGCTGCCTGGGAGGCTCCTGGGATTTGGCCTTTGTGAAAGTATTCCTGACACACACTGTCCTCCAGTTCCCCATCTATTCAGAGAGGCCTTTCCATACTTTCTGCCGTGTGTCTGCCTCAGGTCCCTGTAGGTCCTGAGACACCTGAGGCCTCCCCATGCACACCACAGGAAGCATCACCTGTGCCCCTCAGAGGGTCTCCTTTCTGCTGTCCACATGGGAGGGGCTCTGACTGCCACAGCAGTCCACCTCTGGCTGTGTGAGTGTGTCTTGCCGAGCGACCGACAACGTAGTTCATACTTGTTCCTCTCAGACACTGGTCGTGAGGAATAAATACCCCGTGAGGACACAGGTTGTGGGGTGGGCAGAGGAGCTACGTGCTTCAGTCACCGCCTGGTGCCTCCTGGTGTCCCCAGGGATTGGTCCTATGAGGTACCCCTGATGATGGGTGCTGGACTGGGCCAGAAAAGGCCACTTCATTCTGGGAACCTCAGATTATCTGGGTCTCCCAGTCAGACTCTGTTAGCCAAGATGCAGCTAGTCTCCACCAAGCCCAGGAGGAGGACCCCAAGGCCCCAGGTGTGCCTTCTGGTGGCACTTGGTACAGACTCTGTACAGCACACAGATCTGCTTGGGCACGTTGGGCACCGTGGGATCCATGGGGCATGACAGTCGTGTGGCAGAGTCCCTCCCCTTGCAGGCAGACCAGTTGGAGAGCCTGCACCTGCCAGGGGCCCACACAGGTGCACCGCCTTGGGGGTCACCAGCAAATGAGTCAGAGGAGCAGCACACCCAAAAGGAAAATATGTTGTCTCAAAAATCCAGAGGCCCTCCCAGCATCGTGTGTGGGCCAAGCATGACTTTTGCTTTCGAGGGTGTATTTCAAAATGTTCCAGACAGCTGGACCCCCTGCTGCCTGCCTGGAGCCGTCACTGAAGTGGCAGGTCCCTGTATTTTCATGGAATGTACGTCCTACTCTCTGGTACATGTATGTCCTAACACTTAGGGTACTTTGCTGCTTGGTTTCCTCCAAGACCTGTTAGTGTGCAGCAGACCCACATGAGGTCCTCGGGAGAGAAAGGTCAAGGTCTTTGTTGGCTAAATCGTGGCCCAGAATCAGTAAGCCAAGACAAGTCGTGAAGGTGGGATGCTGTGCCCCATGACAGGGAAGCCAACCCACTTCCGTGGATTCCTGAGTACTGCAGCAGGAAGCACACACATAGGCACACACACACAGGCATACATAGGTATACATATGGGCACACACACACACACAGGCATACACACTTGGGACACACAGGCACACACACAGACACACAGGTGTACACACAGGTGCACACACACACATAGACCGAGTTTTCATCCAATCAGTGGCTCTATACTATGCCAAGGATTGTGACAGCTTCAGTCTGGTAGGGAGGTCATAAGTGGGACAGCACAGCTGATGAGAGAATCCACTTGATTGAACCCAGAGCCGTCCACCGCATTTTCAAGGCCCCGTGTCTCCTGCACAAGCCTACCTGGCAGGTTAAGGGGGGATGCAGCAGCGTCTTCTTCCTTGGGTGCTGGTGGTTTCTCAGTCTCCAGGGATGAGGTGTTGCTAATGAGCCACTGTTTTGGAGGGGAGGGAGTTGTAGAGCCATCCAGGTAGTCTTTCCCACCACAGAAGCCTCCACACCATGGCTCAGGAAGCCAGGATGAAGTTCCTGCCACGTACTGGCATGTGTTTGTCACCTGAGCACTCAGGAACTAGGGAAATTGCCATAGGACAGGTTTGGGATCCCAGTGGGCTGCCATGAGGTGGACGCAGGGCACAGCTCTCGTCATGGCCTGCATGCCACTGCCTCTGGCAAGCCTCACTCCTGGTGGCAGGCTGTGGAGACATTCTGGGCTACCAGGAACAGTGTCAGCTCAGAACCAGCCCTCAGTGGTGCCGGGAGGTCCAGGTACTTCTCTGTCCAGGAGGCTCTGGAAGATTCACGGCATATACCTGTGCTGTTACGCAGGTGACCAGCCTCCCTACAACTCAAGGAGTTTTGGGTCTATTGAGAAATCTGGGAATTGGGCAAGAGGCAATGCAGTTTATTCAGCAAATATTGGTTGAACACCTACTATGCGCCGGATGTTGTTTTAGGCACTCATGGTAGACTCCTGCCTACCAGACCTAGTTTTAAAAAATGGTTGTTTGTTTGTTTGTTTGAGACAGAGTCTCGCTTTGTCGCCCAGGCTGGAATGCAGTGGCGTGATCTCAGCTCACTGTAACCTCCGTCTTCTGGGTTCAAGCAGTTCTCCTACCTCAGCCTCCCAACTAGGTGGGATTACAGGCACACACCACCATGCCCGACTAATTTTTTGTATTTTTAGTAGAGATGGGAGTTCGCTATGCTGGCCAGGCTGGTCTCGAACTCCTGACCTCGTGATTCGTCCGCCTTAGTCTCCCAAAGTGCTGGGATTACAAGCATGAGCCACCACGCCAGGCCTAGAAAGCTTTTTTTTTTTTTGACATTTCTATTAATATTACACACGTTAGATAGGACCCTATTGGCATTACCTGTTGATTTCAGTCCTAGCAGTGCCATGGGTGAGTCGTCAGTGCCAAGGAGTCTCAGCATGAGAACATCTTGGTGCCCCTCTGGCTGCCGGCACCTGAATGCTTCCTCCCATCCTCTGTCGTGCCAGCCTCACCGTTCTCATCTGTAGAATTTCCACCAACGGGAAGGTCTCCCATCATCATCTCCAGCTGATAGAGAACGATGTCTGTGGCAATATTCCAAGCTGTTGGTGTTCTCCTTCCTAAATGTTTCTTGGTGCTTCGGGCTGGGGCAGGTCCTTTTGGCTCCCCTGGAGACATGGTTAGGGATGTTGTACAGGTTGCTCTTGATCGGTCTCCACCAACACTGTATCTCTTCAGATATCTGGATTCCTTCAAGGGATTTTGGCTTTTCAGTTTCACTTTGTGGAGCCACTATCAAGCTGAGGTCAGGGAACCAACAGCTCACCTGCTGGCTCTTGGACTCCAGCATGGGGGGCGCACCTGCAGCAGTACATTGCCCTGGCCTGGGGTGATGCTCTTCCCCCAGGGTCGGGGACGCTCCAAATCCGTTCTCACCATTCTCCCTGGTTTTTGCTGGTGTATGTTGGCACAGTCCTCGTTCTCTGAAGTATGTGTCTTTTCCTTGATGGTTTCACTTGTAATTGGTTCCCTTGGCTATGCTGGGATCTGACTCTGCTCTTTGGCCTGGAGGCAGGGAAAGGGACCAGGGTGGGCATGAGCAGAACAGGGTGACTTGCTGGGGAGGGCATAACAGCCTGAAGCAGCCAGAGAGAAGAGCAAGGGTTCAGTGGGGTTGTGAGCCCCCAGTGCATCCCCACTCCTAAGGTGAGGGTTCCACTCTTTCCCAAACCATACCCTGACTATCACTCAAGGAGCAAGGAAACAACACATCCTTCTGGCTGTATAATGCGCCAGTCTGCAGGTTGGTGGAGTCAGACTGCTTTTGGTTCTGGGATATCTCAGGCCTGTGGCTGCAGAAGAGAAGAGATACTCGTACTTTATGTAGAGTGGTAGAGAGGCCCTGTGAGGACAGAGTGTGTTATTACCTCACTTTAAGCTGTACAGGGCAGTTAGAAGTAGCAAGCGCATCCAGCAGTCCTTGGATTCTTCATGCCTTTCATTTGGATTTTGTAGCAAGAGCTGTTTCTCCCACAAAGCACCCAGTAGTCACTTGGCCACCATTGATTATTTAGGGGCTGGCCATGCAGGCAGTGAGATACTGGAGTTCCACATCTTCCACGTGGTAATGTATTTCCACGGCTTTTGGCTTCAACTAGGTGAAATCCGCAGTCCCAGCTCTCCTCCCCACCTTCCTGCAGATCTCTTACCCGCAGGGATCCTGGTACCAGTTTCTTTACTAGTAAAGGATCTTGATTGCCAAAGACAGTAAAGGGCTCCAGTTAAGTGAAAAAAGAGTGACGTCTTGGCAGGTTGGGGGTAGCTCATTGGCCCAGCTTGTGCAGGGATGAAGGGGGCGACGTGCAGCTGGGCCTGTGGGGCTGCCCCGGGTGTGGGCTCCACTGCTCTGCTGACAACACCCTCTAGTGTCTTTTGTAGGCGGTGAGGTCTGTCCTCAAGAGCCAGGGTCCTGGCTGGGTCTTAGCTGAGCTGCCAGAGGGTGGGACGAGAGGATATCTGCCTCCTTTCTATTTTCAAGATAGATGGGGCCAGATTTTCGGTTATATTGGGATCTCCTCTTCTCCCCGGTCCCAGCAGCTGCTCAGCACGGGGCAGCCAATACCCACTCATGGTGTATGACTGAGAAATCCTCCAGGACTCACTTGGCCCCTCCACATTTGTGGCGGAAGGAGGGTCTAAACTCCAGGTTCCTGGGGCCTCTGCCAGGGAGCCACCTACATCCTTGAACTCTTCTGGGTGAAGGTCACAACAGGAACCCAAGGCTGGAGACCCTGAGCTGGGGTGGGCTGCCCTCTTGAACCCTACAGAGGCTGGTCTCCTGCATGGCGGAGTGGGTGGGGCAGACCCAGCAGGGGAGCCAGCTGCCTGCCAGCAGGCCTTCCGTGCCTCCCTTGAGCTGTGCCTCCTGCTAACCTGGACTTGCCAGCCTTGGCTGCGTTGCTGATCAGAGGCACCAGTGCTTCCTCCTGCTATAGGCCTCCTCTCCCCCACTGCCCTTCCAAGGTGGGGCATGGTTCCCACCTGTGCTTTTCCTCCAGACCCTGCCTCTGCCCCGTTGGGCTCTCCCCTGACCTCACCAGATGGTCTTTCTGTACAACACAAGTTCTCAAGCACCCCCTGCTTGTTGGGACATAATTGGCATCTCCAAAGGTTGTTCTCTCCCTCTGGGCTGTCGGCTCTGAGGGCAGGGCCAGGGTTTGGACCACAGCGTATCCTCGGGAAATGCACTGAGTCTGTGTGTGGCCAGGTCAGAGCCCCAGGGGGGCCCTGAATCCAGAGGGCCCCAGACTGATGTTTCTAGAGACATGAACTCCTGAAACCTTCTCTCCAAACTTGGGTGGAGCACAGCCCTGCTCTCCAGGTATGGGCTGGGCACAGCCTGCCCCACCTCTGTGTCCCTGTCCTCCCACTGGCTTCAGTCAGGTGTCCTCAGCCCTTCCTGAGACTCCAGCCACTGTTTATAACCTGGGAAGGTACCAGACCCTGCAGAGGGTTTGAATTCACTCTGGGTCTCCTGTAGGAGTCGCTGACCCCATACGTTTTGTTTGCTTCTCCCGCTGAGCGCAACTAGCTCCCTGGCTCAGGAGAAGTGCTGTGTCTTTCTGGATCCCATATGTGATTTCCTCATCTCTGCAATGGGCTGCCCCTCACCTTCTGCCAGTTATAAGGTGGTGAGGTTTAAACGATATTGCCTATTGGCCCATCCCTGGCTCCGGGATCCTCCACAGACAGGGATGGTGCTGCCTGTGAGGCCCTCCAGCCGTCACGTTGCCCTGTTGTAAAGGAGGCGGGGCGCCCTGCCTGGTGGGCACAGCCCTGTTGGCTGGATGCAAACCCCGGCAGTAAACCCCTAGAGACCCTGTCCCACCCTGGCTAGCTTGAAATGCCTTGGATATCAGCCACGTTTGTACCACAGGGGTCGATTTGTCTCTCTTCCACAGCTTTTTTGCCTGTGAACTAAAGATTGCCCATGCTCGAGAAGAGGTCTCCTTGGAGCACTCCTTGGAAGCTGCCCCTCTTCCCAGGGTCCCTTTGTGATGGTGATGGCCCCTGGGTGGGCCCACTCTCCCATAGAGCTCTGTGCCCTGGGGCACCTTCATGTAACCCCTTCACTCTCAGGGGCGTGTGAAAATTTAAAATAACAAAAACAAGGGAAAGCATGTGGAGAGAGCACCCAACAACTATTAGCTATCCCCCCCAATCTCTATTTTTGTCTTCCCCAAATATATATATGTATATATATATATTTGAGACAGAATCTCATACTCTTGTCACCCAGGCTGGAGTGTAATGGCGCGATCTCATCTCATTGCAACCTCCACCTCCGGTTCAAGTGATTCTCCTACCTCAGTCTCTAAAGTAGCTGGGATTACAGGCGCCCACCACCACACCCAGCTAATTTTTGTATTTTTAGTAGAGACTGAGTTTCACCGTGTTGGCCAGGCTGGTCTTGAACTCCTGACCTCATGATCCGCCCTCCTCAGCCTCACAAAGTGCTGGGATTACAGGCGTGAGCCACCCGGCCCGCTATATTTTACTTATAACCAGTGGGGTCAAATGGAAACCCATCTCTGAAACTTGGCCAAGTGTGATGCTGCCTGATGTTGCTGGCCGAAGTTCCTGCTCTAGGTAGAAAGTGAGTTTTTGGCCGGGCACGGTGGCTCACACCTGTAATCCCAGCACTTTGGGAGGCCATTTGAGCCCAGGAGTTCCAGACCAGCCTGGGCAACATAGGGAGACCCCGTCTCTACAAAAATGTTTTAAAAAAAATTAGCGTGGCATGGTGCACACACCTGTAGTCCCAGCTGCTTGGGAGGTTGAGGCAGGAGGATCATGGGAGCCCAGTACAGGCACCCGCCACCACACCCGGCTAATTTTTGTATTTTTAGTAGAGACGGGGTTTCACCATGTTGGCTAGGCTGGTCTCGATCTCTTGACCTTGTGATCTGCCCACCTCGGCCTCCCAAAGTGCTGGGATTACAGGCTTGAGCCACTGCTCCCAGCCTAGAAAGTGTGTTTTTACAGAGGCATGCTGACTATGAGAACATCCTCCTCAGGGCACAGTGGGTGTGGCTGGTGGGAGAAGCTGGGTTAAGTGGTACAGTCTGCCTCTGTGTGAGGACTCAAGCTTGTGAGAAGACCTGGAAGCGACTCACAGGGCGGCACATCCACAGAGCAGCACTAGGAGGGAGGGAACTGCTGCCATACACATCAGGCCGGATGGGCCTCCAGGGAACCAGGCCCAGTGGCAGAAGCCAGACCTACGGTGTGATCCCAAATGCGAACCTACGGTGACAGAAAGCACACAAGTGGCTGCCTGGGGACAGGTGAGCGTGGGCGGAAGCCAGAGGGCAGATGAGGAAGGACAGAGGCAGTGGAGATTTGCTGCTGACTGTGCACCGGTCGAAACCCTCAGGTTGTGCTTCCAGTGTGTGAGTTTATTGTGCGTCAGTTACACCTCGATCAAGCCAGGCCCACCTTGGCCAGAAGGCAGCCATCTCTCTGCAGGCCTGGCTCAAGGTCTGTTGCCCAGGACCTTCTCTGAGAGCTCAAACAAGCCCCTTGCTTCCTGTATCCGCTCTCTGGGTGCCCAGTGGTTAGGCCTTCCTCGGCTGAGTGCTCAGCTCAAACCAAAACTGTTTGTGCGTCATCAGTGCTGTGTCCCTGCTGGCTGGTGCCGCCAGGGCCGAGGGCCTGGGAACTGTCAGCCTGGGGTGACTGGTCATCTGAGACCCCCACAACCCAAGAGTCACCTCTTCTCGGGTGCTGGGATCCCAGGAGCCACCCACACCGACTGCCAGGCAGGACCAGGCTGCTGGCCCTACGCCAGCCTCCCTGCCCCGCTTGGCTGTGTAGCGTAAGCCAGTCCTCCCTCTCAGCACCCCCAGGCCAGCGCCCTCCCTCCAGGACCCTCAGGAACCTGCCTGCGGGGGCTGTGACCCCTGCCGTGGGGAGGTGCACATGGGGAGAGCGATATGGGACGGCGAGAGAGAAGGGACTTAGGGCAGGATTCGGGCCCAGCGAGAGGGGCTTGAGGAAGCTGGACTTTGCTTGGATGGATGCCCTCAGGAGGTGCGGGGGCAGCTCTAGGGTCAGGGGTCTTTCTTTAGCAGAAGGAGGAAGGAAGCCAGGCCAGAGCTGGACAGCCAGGCAGCTGGGACACTCAGGCAGCTGGTGCAGGGCATTGATGGGGCTTCTGTGGTCAGGACAATGCACGTTTGTCTGTGCTCAGACATGAGTCCAGAGCGGCTTGTTCTTCTGATTCGTCATGAGGTGGGAGTTGTGGGCCCCGGGGGTCGAGTTATGTGATACGGGTACGTTTAGCAGGAGAATCAGGGCCTGCCGGATGGCAGATACACAGAGTGTGTTTCCACTGTATCCACAGACATGTGCCAAGCCCTCCAAGCCCCAGATTTGATTCTCCAGAGGAGGCCTGAGCAGGTCTTTAGGGAAAGCCTGGGTGTAATTCTGATGTGCGCGGGCTAAGAGCCGGGTGTGGATTCCTGACGCACTGGGTCCAGTCAAGGCGACCCTGAGGGCCTTTCCCAGCCTTGCCCCTGCCGGACACCTGGCCCCAAAGCCGGCTGCACCCTCCAGAAGCAGGCTACCCTTCCCCTCCCAGGAATCTGGCCTTTCCGGACACTGCTCAGTGCCTGAGCTGAATCTGACAAACTGGGTGATATTAGTGACCAGGGGCGTCTCCTGCTTCCTCTTGAATCGCTTTTCACCTGGAGTATGAGTGCCTCAATGCAGAGGAGGCCGGGGGAAATGATTGAGCCCTCATGGGTACCCAGAGGCATCTGGAAGACAGGAGGTTTCAGTCACCACGTTGGACTTGGAGGCACCAAAAGATCATAACTGTGCACATTTGGTGTGACTTAATCATTCATCCCTCAGTCTTCATATCTGTAAAACGAGGATAATGGTTCCTCTCTGTAAGGTGGCTGTGACAGTCACATGTGCTGACGTTTGTGGAATGTTCCTTTTTACCTGCAAACCTTGAGTGCTCAATGCTGTGGCCCCAGCTGCTTTTCCACCCCAACGCTTGGCTCCGAGGGCCTGACCCCCTGAAGCAGGGGCACATTTGGTGTCCTGTCCTTCCCTGGGTCCACCCAGGTCCCCTTTCTCTCTGTGAGTTCTAGAGTTTAGAAAACATCAGGCGAGGCTTCACAGGAACAGTGCTGGCTTAGAGAAGGTGAGGCCTCCACCTGAGGGTGGGTCAGGCATGGAAGGCGGCCTTGAAGGCCCATCCCTGTGCTGGCTCCACTGCCCCTGGCATGAGGGCCTGCATGCCCTGACCCTCCCCACAGCCCCTCTGAGAGGCTAGGTCTGAGCCTCAGGAGTGTGTGGGATTGGAGCTGGGCCGCTGGGCTGGGGTCTGTCTGTGGGCGAAGCTGACCAGCTGAGTGGAGGCCACGGGTGTGAGGGAGCCACGTGGTTGCAGGGGCTCTTCCAGAGGAGAGGAAGGAAAGTCATCTGAGGACATGGGGCCTCTGCCCAGGTGGGCAGGGAGGGTGGGCTGTGGCTAGTCTCCAGGGTGGGAGCAGGCCATCTGCACAGGGTGGGTGGCTTTGGCCTGAAGGGTGAGGCTTCCCGACCTCAGAGGGGCTGCAGCAGGCCTGTGGGGAGAGGCGCTCTGGGCTGCTCCCGCCCACCCTGTGGGGCAGCAGGGCCTCAGGCCAGGATCGCGTCTGAACCACCCTGTGCGCTGCCCCAGCATACCGACTCGACCCCAAGGCCAGTGTTTTCATCCCCACGCACAGCATTTAACTAGTCTTGTTAGAGTCCAGGCCCGTGCTGGGTGCCAGGGAGGTCAGGCCATGAGCAAGACATACCTGCAGCCCCTGGACAGGGGCTTCTGAGCCCTCTGGGTAGTAAAGGTTGGCAGCCTTGTGAGAATTCAACGAAGGCTCTGAGCGCTGGCACTGGAAGCCCTCCCCACATGGGTATGCAGGCACCTCCTGCGTGGCATTCCCAGGGCCCAGGGACCAGTGGACGGCAGGGAGGCTCCTGCTCCGAATCCCCAGCTCCTGAGGACAGCGCTCGAGTGATCCTGTCTCTTCCTCCCTCCAGTGCCGGGCTTGGAGCTGTGAGTGGAGCCGGGGCCCTGTGCGTGTTTTAGTGAGGGTTCCAGTCACATGACACTCGCCTCCCGTTCTGCAGGGAGACCAGGCCCCGAGGGGACATGCTTGGTTGTCAGTGTCAGTGGGACAGGGATACAGGGCACAGGAGACAGGCCTGGGTGGCGCAGTGAGGCTCAGGGGTGATGGGCCCTGAAGGGGAGGTGCCAGGCACCAGCCCCCATTCTGGAGCTGGAGGGTGGTGAGCAGAATGGGAGCTGTGCCTTGGAGAGGCTAAGCGGGCCCTGGGCACCTCGGATCCTCCATCCCAGCCATGCCAGTTGGGGGCACTGCCCACCTGTGCACCCCCCAGTGGCAGAGGAGGAGAGGACAGCTGTGGGGACTCCCCTGCTGCCCCCCTCCTCCTTGGGTCCCCATCCCCAGCCAAGAGCACCTCTTCCCACCCTCCCTTGGGATCTGGGACCTGGGTTCTGGCTCCGTGACCCCTCTCAGTGTCCCAACTTTAGTTTGTTTCTCAGTGTGCCCACCTCCCGGAGCTCCCCAAAGAGTAACGGGAGAGTGATTAAAAAGCTGGGGAGCGTTGGGGCAAGAACACCCTGTTTTGTTGGGTGAGTATTGTCATGCCAGGGGGCAGAGAGATGCGGGCAGGGCTGGGGAGGCTTTAGGATGCAGGGAAATTTTCTGTGCCCTATAGGGAGGGTCACCCCCTTTGCTGCCCTTAGAGACAACCTTGCCTGGGGCCCCAGTGCCCTTGCCTGTGAGGTGGGATGGCAGCCATTCTGCTCCTGGGGGCACCCCACAGGCTGTCCCAGGCTGCCTGTCTGCCCTGGAACTTGAAGGAGGAGACCCTCAATCTCTGAGCAGAGGGACCACTATCACACATCTCCTTTCCATGATCTAGGATACTTTTTTTTTTTTTTTTCTGAGACGGAGTGTTGCTCTGTCGCCCAGGCTGGAGTGCAGTGGCGCGATCTCAGCTCACTGCAACCTCCTCCTCCTCCCAGGTTCAATCTCCTGAGTAGCTGGAATTACAGGTGCGCACCACCACGTCCAGCTAATTTTTGTATTTTTAGTAGAGACTGCGTTTCACCATGTCCAGTCTGGTCTCAAACTTGTGACCTCAAGTGATCCACCCACCTCAGCCTCCCAAAGTGCTGGGATTACAGGCGTGAGCCACCTTACCCAGCCTAGGATACACTTTTTAAAAAACGGTATAATACTTGTGAAATGAAAATGCATTTGTAATTGATGTGTACATTTAACATAATGATTTTTTCTTCTTCCTCAAAAGCTCTCCTTGACTTAGTGGCATCTTTGTAAGCAGGAAACAGGACGTTGTAACTGCACATGTGGTCTGGGGCCAGTGTGTGGCATCCTAGGGAGGTCCCAAGCCCTCACCCCACCGGGAGCCTCCCCTACTGCTGGGTCAACCTCCTGGCCCCATGGGGGTTCTCAAAGCAGCCCACGTTTCTAGGGCATCCTCAGAGGGACTCATAGGAGCAGTTGGGCCAGTGCCCCAGGGAGGGGGCAGCCTCTCTAGGGGCCTCTTGGGAAGTGTGTGGGATCAGGCCTGTCTGTACCTGAGGAAGGAGGAGCCACTGGCCACTGCCTGCTGTGTCCCTGGTACCCCTCATGTGGAGAGGTCTCCTCTCAGGACACCATGGAGAGCTGTTGTTTCTGATGATACCCATGTCCCAAGTCTGCCTAGGCAGCTGCTGCTGCCTGTGGCCAGAGGCTTTCTGGGAGCTGGCTCTGCTCTGCTCCCTCCATGAGCCCAGTCCTGGGAGCCTCTCCAGCTGTCCATCATCCACAGCCAGCATCCAAACGGCTGCTGCTCAGCCTTCCAATTCCGAATTGCCCAACACCTCCCCCTGCAAGGACACAGGTTCCCCCAGGTGGGCTGTCTGTGTCCACAAGGTGGGCACATAGCCCATGGGAAGTAGGGCAGATTGTGGGGGCTACAGTGCCCCAAGCAGGGGTGCAGTGGGCCACAGGGTGGTGTCCCTACCCCATGTCCCTACCTTCAGATGCCCTTGTGATGGGGCCTGCCTCGGTAGACAGGGGACTGAGGTGCATGTGGAGGTGAGCAGAGCCACACGGGAAGGGGAAGCAGGAGTCAGCGTCAAACCCCCTGCCACTGTACAGTCTTTCCAACAAGGCCCCCTCAGATGGCAGCTGAGGCTGCTGGGCCTCTGTCATGCATGCGCTTCTGTGGGGCATTGTCAGAGGGAGAGGCTTCTGTCCCATGCAGGCCTGAGGGGCTTCAGGCCCTTGGTATAGCCTGGGCAGCCCCCGAGTTCCAACTTTAGGCCGTTCACTCAGCTCCTTGGAATGGGTTCATTCTGCTGCACAACCAAAAAAACCAGCCTGCTGGGTCCCCTTGCAGAGCTGTGGGAGGGCAGGCAGGACATGGGTCCGCCAGCTTTCTGTGCTGTGAACACCGGCGTCCTGACCGCTGTGGAGCAGAGAAGTGCCTGCACTTTGAGAAGGGTGGTTGGGATAGGACCTGCCAGAGGCCAGCATGTCCCTTTCCTGCCCTGGCAGCCAGGCAGCTGTGACCTGGGAATGCAGGGCAGAGAGGACACTAATCTGGATGCATCTGTTGGTGGCGCCAACTGTCAGGAGGGTGCTGGCGCCAGCTCTGCAGCCAGCCCTGGTTCGCATCCATCAACCATGCAGTGCTGGTGCTCACACTGTTGTGTCTTCTCAGGGGAAGGAAGCTCACATCTTCCCATGAGACAGGCAGCTGGGAATGGGGTGAGAATGTGCTCTCAGCCAGAACCTGGTGCGGTTCATGCGGGTTGGGGAGTTTGCTGTACTGCCGAGGCCTGCCCTTTGCCCACTGTGCAGGTGCTCCGGGCCTGAGTGGGCGGCTGCACATGGTCTCTATCCGAGAGGGTGGAGTGGATGGGCTGGGGGGGCTCCAGTCTGTCTGCAAAGCAGCAGGGCAGAGCTCGACCCTATGTGGGTCACATGAAGAAGAAGGGTAATGACGTGGCTCTTGGCCACTGTGATCCTTCTGACTGCTGCTGTCCTCAGCTCATCCGTGAGCTGGAACAAGGTCCCAACCCTCCCGGGGCCTCCATGGACACAGCCAGCAGGAAATGCAGGGTTGTTGACCTGCTCTGCCAGTCTCTCCGGGCTTGTGTAAGGCCTAAATGAGACATCGTGAGTGAATGTTTGTAGAAGCTGGAGACCGGGTCCAAATTCAAATGCTGCCACCTGCCAGGTTGGTGCTTAACTGTCCTGAACTTCAGTTTCCTTACCTGGAGAATACAGACAATCAGACTTGCCTCATGTTAGGATTAAATAATGTCTAAAAGGCACAGGGCACGTGGCAGCACTTTATCCATAGCTATTTTATTATTACAGATGTTATTTTTACAGTGGGGGAGATGAGCCATTCCAACTTCACAGCTTTTATTCTTTCAAGAGTTGGCTGAGCGCCTGCTCCACGGCACGCCCTGCGCTGGGGCTGGGGATGCAGAGGCTCAGGCAGGCCCTCCCTTCTGACGAGCTCATGGGTCTAGTGGTGGAGACAGGTGGGCTGGCCCACAGCGACAGCGTCACCTGTGCAGTGGGAGATATGACCAGGGCATGGCTGGTGTGGGGAGCCCAGGAAAGGAAACTCTCAACCCTGTTAAAGGGGAAAGGAGAGTCTTGGGGAGCCGAGAGGATGGACAGGTGATAGCAGACCACAGTGTGGTGTCAGGCAGGACACAGTCACAAGGCACAACATCGGGGCGCCGTTCTGCCTCCAGGACCTCCAAGGAGGCTGCACAGATGAAGCGATGCCTTGATGAGACTGACTGTGGGGAGTGGGGAGCCATCGGGCCAGACTGTGAGCTGGTGGGGGTGGGGGGGACTGTGAGCCGAGTAAGTCCCCGGGCAAGACTGACTGTGGGATGGGTTGGGGGAGCCTGGCCCATAAGGTGGGACGCCCTGCACGGAGGCGAGCGAGCACGATGTGCAGAACTCCAAGAGTCTCAGGAGGAGACTGCAGGATGGGAGAGAGATCTGAAAGCCGAGCAGGACTGAGGTGGGCCTGAGCCCCGTCGCCTCCTGCGGGTGGTGGAGAGCTGCAGTGGGGAGACAGTGAGATGCCGCTTGTGCTGAGTCTCAAGCCAGCACCACAGGAGGCACCACTCCTCAGGGTTGTCCTCTGTGAGCCCAGAGCCCAGGAGCAGACAGAAAAGGGCTGAGCGACACAAGGGCAGCCTTGGCAGCTGGGAGCTCAGCAGCAGCCGGCTGCCCCATCTGGAGGCTCAGAGCAGACTGATCGCCCTGGGCGGGGCCTGCCACCTGGGCAGCTGGGAAGAACCTCCTTCCAGCAGCCTGATGCCCCCATCGAGGGTCAGCAGGGCATGTCCAGCACCAAGGCCATGCATGTTTTGTGCTTTGGGTCCCAGGGGGCTGTTTCCATTGTCCTGCTCGGCCTTCATATGGCACCATGAGGGACCCCGGAATCCCCACACCTATCCCAAGGCCCAACTTGGGGTCTGCCAGAGGATCTGCATGATGATTCACAGTGCGTGTTAGCTACTGTGCACGTGGCCAGTGATGGATCCTGATGGTAGAAAATTCAGAGTAGCTGGTGGAGGAGGGAGCCCTGAGCCTGAGGTAGGAGAGCCTCTCTGGGCACACGGCTTGGCTGGTCTCTGCCTTCTTTCCTGGAACATCCTGCCGGCTTCACAGAGTTGTTTTTCAGACTTCCCGAGTCCAGGTGAGGTCTAGACAAGGCATCTCGTGCAGCCACCTCTCCCTTCCTTTCTGAGCCTCAATCACGTGCCACTCTGCAAAGTACATGGCCAGTCTTCACCTGCCTGTTTCACAGGTGTTGTGAGGGAGGGGCATGTCTCCGCTCGGCAGGCCTGGGCCTCCTGTGTGTCCCCTGGGGATGAGCTGCTGAGCCAGGTGTGGGCTGTCCATGATCCTGGTGCCTGTGCACATCGGTGTCCAGGAAGAGCAACATCTCCCGTTGTCTTTGGCTCTCCTAGGGGCCTATGGTGCGGTCTGCCCCTCTCCAGTGGGAGTCGGCACAGCACCAGGACACAGCATGTGAGCAGCAGCCTTGCTTGGGTCCAGTGTTGTGGGAAAACCACACAAGCCCTGCCATCATCCCAGGAATGGTGGGCCCTACTGTGTGGCTCAGGAGGTGAGCCGGAGGATGCAGGCCACAGAGATATTGTAGTGAGCTTAGTTAGCCTTGAAGGATGGACAGTCATACCTACAGGCTAGTCTCAGCCTTGCCCATACCTTGCTGTGAGATTCTGGGCAGGTTTCTTAGCCTGTAGGAGAGAAGTCTTAGTCCTCTTGTCTGTCAAATGGGAATGTCCTGCCCTGCTCACTTCATAGGGTCACTGTAAGGATAAAATCTGATGTGTGTGGAAATAACTTGGGAAGCCAAGAAACATGACCAATAAAAGAGAAACGGTAAATAAAAAAGTTATAGCATACCTGCACAAAATGGTTCATAAAATCCACAGAATTATTAATTACATCATAGCTGTAAGGAACATTCAAGTGTTAAAATTATAGGCCAAACCCTGTCCTTGGTGCTTGGGAATCAGCAGTGGCACAGGCTGGGACCCCTGTCCTGGAGCTCATGCTTTGGCAGGGAGGACAAATAACACACATTTATTCTTTGGAGTCTGGCTCTATAAATCTGAGGGCATCACGCCCCACCTCTTCCTAGGAAGTGGGGTGGGCACACCCTGGGGAAGCTCTACCCCAGCAGGTATGGCCAAGAAGACGGGGCTGTCACTCCTGTCCTCTGATAGGCTGGTGCTTTGGCTGCACCCCAGGAGAGTCAGGCTGCTGGCATTCTCATCCTCAGCCCCACATTGCAGAAGCTCTGTTTCTGGCAAGTGCTGCTGAGAAGTCTGGGGATCACTTCCACACCCAACCCACGCTATAGGGTGGAGGCCTGCTCCAAGCACAGCAGGCTGGCCCCAGTGCCCCCGTCTCATCTCACTCACAGGATGGAGGTTCCACACCAGGAGGGGTGAGACAGGAAGACCAGGGACTGCCAGGCAACCAGTGCCAGCTGGTAGAGTGGGGATGTCATCAGGAAAAGCAGGCCCCCACCCCCAGCTCTGTGTTCTGATGCAGGGCTTCTGCCCAGGGGGAAAAGCAGGGCGTGCAGCTTTGCTGGAGGAGTCTGACTTTTATTTATTTATTTATTTATTTATTTATTTATTTATTTATTTATTTATTTATTTTTGAGACAGAGTCTCACTCTGTCGCCGAGGCTGGAGTGCAGTGGCGCAATCTCGGCTCACTGCAAGTTCTGCCTCCTGGGTTCACGCCATTCTCCCGCCTAAGCCTCCCAAGTAGCTGGGACAACAGGCGCCCGTGACCACGCCTGGCAAATTTTTTTTTTTTTGTATTTTTAGTAGAGACGGGGTTTCACCATTCATAGGATGGTCTCAATCTCCTGACCTTGTGATCCGCCTGCCTCGGCCTCCCAAAGTGCTGGGATTACAGACGTGAGCTACCGCGCCCGGCCGGAGGAGTCTTTTTACTTGAAACAAAAAGTTGGAGAACCCATGCCTTAAGGGTACTGCCAAAAACAGTGCAGCTCTTAGTGGGGAGCAACTAAGAGGAAGCTGGTAGGTTCATGAGTCAGGGGTCACCAAGACCACTGTGAGGCTTGACAATCCACTGGGACTCACAGGACCATGAGTGTAACTCTGAAAAGCTGTTATACTCATGGGTATGGTTTATTACAGTGAAAAGATACAGATTTAAGTCAGCAGAGGAAGAGGTACAGAAGGTGGAGTACAGGAGAGACCAGCTGCAAGCTTCCAGGTGTCCCCTCCTAGGAAGTGGCATGCAGTGCTTAATCTTCAGCAATAATGTGTGACAACCCACGTGAAGTGTTACAACCAGGAAGCTCCCCTGAGCCTTGGTGCCCAGGGTTTTATTGGGGTCAGTCATACAGGCATGCATACTTGCATGACTGAACTTAACTATTCAGACTCCAGTCCCCTAGGGCCTCAGGCAGACCAAAGAAGGCAGGATATCCTAAGACCTCGGAGATGATCTCTCAGGAGCCAATCAATAGCCAGTGTTTTCTATGAAATGTGCAGTTTGAATAATCTAAGCCGGCTGAGTTAAGTCGTTATTGCTTACTTCAAGAAAAAACAAAAGGCAGGGCAACCAGAAGTTTAAACAAATAAACAATTGACCAATCAAACAACAACCATAACAATATCAACAACCCACAGGACAAGTATTAGTATCAGAATTGCTATAATGTTATCGGAAATGTCCAGTTTTCAACAACAAAACAAAAAATAATAGACAGGCAAAGAAATAGGAAAGTGTGACCCATATACAGGGCAGAAAGCGAGCCATAGAAATATCTTTTTGAAGGGGTGTCATTGGTGGCCTCAGCAGACTAAGACTTCAAAGCAGCTATTATAACTCGGTTCAAATAACTAAAGGAAGCCATGAATAAAGAATTCAAGGAAGGTGTGGTAGCAATGTCTCTTCAAATACATAATATTGTTAAAGATATGGAAAATATAACAACCAAATAGAAATTAACCAAATGAAAAATTCATCAGAGGGGCTGAACAGTAGATTTGAGCTGGTAGAAGAATCCATGAACTTAATGAATAGAGATTATGTAATTTGAAGAACAGACGTAAAAAAGAATGAAGAAAAATGAACAAAGACTCGGAAATGTTGGACACTATTAAGTGCACCAACATATATGGGGATAAAAGGAGAGGAGAAGGTAGAATAAAATAATTCCCAGATATAAAAAAATGGAAATAATTTGTCGCTAGCACATTTGCCTTGCAAGAAATACTAAAGGAAATTCCTCAGGCTGAGAGCAAGTGACACCAGAGAATAATTCAAATCCACATGAATAAATCGAGATTGCCAGTAAAAGTGATTATTTAGGTAATTATAAGTGACAGAGCAATTGCATATTTTTTCTTCTTCTCTTAACTGTTTAGAAAGTGATTGTGGAAAATAATCCATGTATCATTGTATTGGTGGACCTATAGCATATAGGAGATATACCTAATGTTAAATGACGAGTTAATGGGTGCAGCACACCAACATGGCGCGTGTATACATATGTAACTAACCTGCACATTGTGCACATGTACCCTAAAACTTGAAGTATATTAAAAAAAAAGAAATGTAATATGCTTCACAGTAAAAGCACAGAGGTGATTGGGAACAAAGCTGCAGTGGAGCTTAGCAGGTGGCAACCCAAATCCATAGAAGGAAATGAAGAGAATGGGAAATTTAAAAGTTAACATAGGCTGGGTGCAGTGGCTCACCCCTGTAATCCCAGAACTTTGGGAGGCCGAGGCGGGTGGATCACGAGGTCAGGAGATCAAGACCATCCTGGCTAACATGGTGAAACCCCGTCTCTACTAAAAAAAAAAAAAATACAAAAAATTAGCTGGGCGTGGTGGCGGGTGCCTGTAGTCCCAGCTACTTGGGAGGCTGAGGCAGAAGAATGGCATGAACCCGGGAGGTGAAGCTTGCGGTGAGCCGAGATCGCGTCACTGCACTCCAGCCTGGGCGACAGAGCGAGACTCCGTCTCAAAAAAAAAAAAAAAAAAAGTTAACATAATAAACTCTATAAATATGTACTTGCCTCTCCACTCCTTAAAAAAGACATAAGATTATATGAAGCAGTGTATTGATCTGTTTGTAACATATGGAAACACAATATGTGCAACATTAGTAATGCACACATACACACAAAGAAGAGAGTAGCGCTATATAAGAGTAAAGTTTCTATATCTGACTAGAATTAAGTAGTATAAATCTGAAGTAGATTTTACAAGCTAAGATGAATATTGTAAGCCCTAGAGCAAGCACTAAGAAAAGAACTTACATAGTAAAAAAAAAAAAAAAAAAGCATTAAAAAGATTAAACTGTCACACTAGAACATATTCACTAAATGCAAAAGGAAGAACAGAGGTACAAAAAGACAAAACACATAAAAAATAACAAAAATCAAAATGGCAGATATAAATGTAACCATACCAATTAAACAACCCAAACTAAGGCAGAGACTGTCAGAATGAATTTTTTCTTAAAAAGAAAAACAAGATCCAACTATATCTTTTTATAGGAGGTACTTTGTTTTTTAAATTTATTTTATTTATTTATATATTTGAGATGGAGTTTTGCTCTTGTTGCCCAGGCTGGAGTGCGATGGTGCAATCTTGCTCACTGCAACCTCTGCCTCCCGGGTTCAAGTGATTCTCCTGCCTCAGCCTCCCGAGTAGCTGGGATTACAGGCATTCACCACCACGCCCGGCTAATTTTGTATTTTTCTTTTTTAGTAGAGACGGGGTTTCTCCGTGTTGGTCAGGCTGGTCTTGAACCCCGACCTCAGGTGATCCGCCCACCTCGGCCTCCCAAAGTTCTGGGATTACAGGTGTGACCCACCACGCCTGGCCAGGAGATACCTTAGATTCAAAGATGCAAATACGTTGAAAGTTAAGGGTGGAAAAACATACCATCATAACTGCATGAGCTGGGGTAGCTATATAAATATCAGCCTACATAGATTTTAAAACAGAAGTTTTACCACAGATAAAGAGGGACATTTTATAATGATAAAAGTTTAGATCTATCCAGACAATAAAACAGTTATAAACATACGTGCACCTACTAACAGGACCCAAAATACATGAAGCTGAAACAGGCAGAATTGATGGGAGAAGCAAACAATGTAACAACAATAGTTGGAGATCACCCTTTCATTCGTTGATAGAGCAACTAGGCAGAAAATCAGAAGACTTGAACAGCACTACAAATCATTAGACCTAACAGACATCTATAGGATGCTCCACCAAACAGAAGTAGGACACACGTTTTTCTCAATTGCATATGAAATATAGCCCAAGGGCCAGGAGCAGTGGCTCATGCCTGTAATCCCAGCACTTCGGGAGGCTGAGGCAGGCGGATCACAAGGTCGGGAGATTGAGACCATCCTGGCCAACGTGGTGAAACCCCATCTCTACTAAAAATACAAAAAATTAGCTGGACGTGGTGGTATGTGCCTGTAATCCCAGCTACTCGGGAGGCTGAGGCAGGAGAATCACTTGAACCCAGGAGGCAGAGGTTGCAGTGAGCTGAGATCGTGCTACCGCACTCCAGCATGGTGACAGAGCGAGACTCTGTCTCAAAAAAAAAAAAAAAAAAGTATATGTGTATATGTATGTGTGTGTGTGTATATATATGTATGTATATATATATATATATATATATATATATATATATATATATATATATATATATATATAGTCCATGTGCTAGGCCATAAAACCAGCCCCCAAATACAAAAGGACTGAAATCCAAAATTAGGAAATTAACAGTATGTAGAAATTAGACAACATACTCCTAACTAATCAATGCATCACAGAAGAACTCACAAGGAAAATTAGAAAGTACTTTGAGGTGAATGAAAGCAGAAACATAACATATCAAAACTTACGGGATGTAGCTAAGCAGTGCTTTAGGGAAAGTTATAGCTATAAATACCTACATTAAAAAGAAGGAAAAATGAACAATCTTGTTTTAAAAAAGAAACAATTTCACTTATAGTAGAATCAAAAAGAATAAAATACTTAGGAATAAACTTAACCAAGGAGGTTGTACACTTGCGAAAGACTTGTACACTGACAACTACAAAACTTTGCTGAAAGAAATTTAACAAGACATAAATAAATGGAAAGACATCCTGTGTTCATGTATTGAAAGAATTAATATTGTTAAGATGTCAATACTACTACAAGTGATCTACAGATTCTATGCAATCTCTATCAAAGTCCCAATAAATGTTTTTTGTAGAAATAAAAAAAGAAAATCTCATCCTAAAATGTAGGTGGAATCTCAAAAAAGCCTGAATAGCCAAAACAATCTTTAAACAGAAGAACAGGCCAGGCACGGTGGCTCACTCCTGTAATCCCAGCACCTTGGGAGGCTGAGGCGGGTGGATCACCTGAGGTCAGGAGTTTGAGACCAGCCTGGCCAACATGGTGAAACCCCGTCTCTATTAAAAATACAAAAATTAGCTGGGCATGGTGGCAGGCACCTGTAACCCCAGCTACTTGGGAGGCTGAGGCAGGAGAATCACTTGAACCCAGGAGGTGGAGGATGCAGTGAGCCGAGATCACGCCACTGCACTATAGCCTGGGGGATAGAGCAAGACTCTGTCTCCAAATAAATAAACAAATAAATAGAAAAAGAACAAAGTTACAGAAGAAAACATAAGAGTAAATCTTTGCATCTTGGGTTAGGCAATGGTTTCTTAGATACAAGAAAAGCAGAAATGACAAAAGAAAAATTGTGTAAATCTGTGCCAGGCACAGTGGCTCATGCCTGTAATCCCAGCACTTTGGGAGGCCAAAGCGGGCAGATCATGAGGTCACGAGATCAAGACCAGCCTGACCAACACGGTGAAACCCCCTCTCTACTAAAAATACAAAAATTAGCTGGGCGTGATGGCATGCACCTGTAATCCCAGCTACTTGGGAGGCTGAGGCAGAATTGCTTGAACTCAGGAAGCGGAGGTTGCAGTGAGCCATGATCGTGCCACTGTACTGCAGCCTGGGAAACAGGGCAAGAGTCCATCTCAAAAAAAAAAAATTTTCAAATCAAATTGTGTATCTGATAAAGAATTTGTATCTAGAATATACATAAACAGTCCTTACAGGGCGAGTGTGGTGGCTCATGCTTGTAATCCCAGTGCTTAGAGAGGCCAAGGCAGGAAGGTTACTTGAGCCTATGAGTTTGAGACCAGCCTGGGCAACCTAGCAAGACTCCAACTCAAAAAAAAAAAAAAATTAAAACAAAAATCTGTACAACTCAATAGTAAAAACACAAATACCTCAATTTAAAAGTAGGCAAAGAAAGATGTAAGAATGGTATGAGGGACTTTACGGACTCGGGAAAGGGTGGGAGAGGGCTAAGGGGTAAAAGACTACAAATGTGTACAGTGTACCCTGCTCGGGTGATGGGTGCACCCAAATCTCAGAAATCACCACTAAAGAACTTATGTATGTAACCAAATACCACCTGTTCCCCCAAAACCTATGGAAATAAAAAATAAAAATAAATAAAAAATGAAAGTAGGCCAAGGATTATGCAACCTCATGAGAGAACCTGAAAACAATGAATAAAAATTAAAAATAGAAAAGGATTTCAACAGACACTTCTCCAATGAAGGTATACAAATGGCCAATAAGCACATACAAATTTCTTCCGCATCTTCCTCATTGGGGAAATGCAAATGAAAAGCACAGTGAGCTACCACTTCACCCTCATCAACATGACTAATAAAATATACAGCAAGTGTTGTCAAGTATATGGAGAAGTTGAGACCTTCTACATTCCTGGCAGGATTGTAAAGTGGTGCATCTGCTTTGGAATTTGGTAGTCCTTCAAAATGTTAAAGGTAGAGTTACCACATGACCCAGCAATTCCACTCCTATGCATTTATCCAAGAGAAATGAAAGCACACATCCACACAAAGACTTGGACACAAATGCATAAAGCAACTTCATAACAGTTCAAAATCGTGAACAACTCAAATCTCCATCAGCAATTGAGAGGATGAACAAATTCTGGCATATCCATAGGGTGGAATACTGCTCAACAACAAGAGTGAGTTAGGCGGGGCACAGTGGCTCACGCCTGTAATCCCAGCACTTTGGGAGGCCGAGGCAGGCAGATCACGAGGTCAGGAGATCGAGACCATCCTGGCAAACACGGTGAAACCCTGTCTCTACTAAAAATACAAAAAAAATTAGCTGGGCATGGTGGCGGGCGCCTGTAGTCCCAGCTACTCGGGAGGCTGAGGCAGAAGAATGGTGTGAACCTGGGAGGCGGAGCTTGCAGTGAGCCGAGATTGCACCACTGCACTCCAGCCTGGGCGACAGAGACTCTGTCTCAAAGAAAAAAAAAAAAAAAAGTTATTGACACATTCAGCAACATAGATGAATCTCAAAATAATTACACCTAGTCACAGGAGCCAGTCACAAAGAACAACATATTGCATGATTCCATTTATAGGAAATACCCAGGATCAGCAGGTCTATAGAGATAGAAAGTCAATTAGTAGTTGCCTGGGGCTGGAGTGAGGGGTGAAGTGTTGAAGGGGAGTGGGGAGTGAATGTTAAGGAGTATGGCATTTTGGCCAGGCATGCTGGCTCACGCCTATAATCCCAGCACTTTGGGAGGCCGAGGCAGGTGGATCACTTGAGGTCAGGAGTTCAAGACCAACCTGGCCAACATGGGAAATCTCTTCTCTACTGAAATACAAAAATTTAGCCAGGTGTGGTGGTGCACCCCTGTAATCTCAGCTACTCGGGAGACTGAGGCAGGACAATTGCTTGAACCCAGGAGGCGGAAGTTGTAGTGAGCCGAGATCATGCCACTGCACTCCAATCTGGGCGACAGAGTCAGACTCTGTCTCAAAACAAAAAAACAAAAAATACAGCAAGTATTAGTACAAACATGTTCTAAGAGTAGATTGTGGTGATGGTTGCACAACTCTGAATTTATTTAAAAACATTCAATTGTCTACTTTAAGTGGGTAATTGGTATGGTATGTGAATTATAGCTCAACAAATCCTTTTTAAACAGCGTGTGAGTGATGGCAGCTGTCTGAAGCACCTTTCCTTTGATGGAGACGCACATGGCTGTGTGTTCTGGGAGCAGAGCCAGCCAACCAGCCAGTACTTCCTGAACGTTTTTACTGTATGCAAAGCCGATACAGTGATGCAAGTGAGAGGTCATACTCCCTGTCCTCAGAGGAGGGACTTGCTACATAAGCAAGGATTTGATTATGAAATCTACAACCACAGTTCAAAATTTTAAAGCATTTAGGGAGGGTTGGAGTAGTCAAAACAGGCATCTCAGAAGAGGGAGGAAATTGCCCTGGGCCTTCCAAGACAGGCAGACCAATGACAGGGATTTAGAGAACTGCATATGAGGGACTATGGCAGCATCGTGTCCGGTATTTACCAAGTGCTCCCCTTTACAGCCTCCTCGAGTGCCTTCTGGGGTAACCCAGGAGATGTTGTACAGTCCGGTTGCTGGAAAGTCATGCCTTGTATTAAATGGAAATCTCTCTCCTGTTAATAATACTCTTAGCACTGACGGTGCAGTTATTGTTTCCAGAACGGTGCTGAGCCTCGGAAATATCCTGTCAGGTCGTTCCTCCCACGTGAGGCAGGTTGTGTCACCTCCTCCTCCTAGTCATCATGGTTATTTTCCAGATGGAAGGACCTGGCCATTAGGTATAAAGTGATCTGCCACAATCACATTCCAAATCACACACTCAGGACCCCTTGCGGTGCTGTCGACTGCTGATCTTTCTCTTTTCTGATCCTCGCGGAAAAAGTCTAGTTTCCTTTCCATGTGATGGTGAATAAAGTCAAAGATAGGTTTTGTTTGTTTGTTTGTTTGTTTTGCCTCCAGTCATCTTTTCTTTTCCCTTGGGGTCAAACAAGCTCAGTTCTTAAATCATTCTGCATCCAGCTGGCTCTTGATCTCAGGCTGTGATCAAGTCCGTCAGTCCTTTACTTGAGTGTGGGCCTTAGACTGAGGGGGGGTCTCTGGTGCCTGACCAGCCCAGAGGAGCAGTAGACTCACACCCCATTCTCCTGAGGGATGCATGTCAGTTGAGGCATTCCGTGACAGAATTAGCTCTTTTGACTGCCACATTCCACTGTGGACTCAAATCCTGGGTCTTTTCTTCATGTGCTGCTAAGTTAGGTCCAGGGACCTGAAGAGGAAAACTTTAGGGTCGAATAAAAACATTGATCTGGCTGGGCTCAGTTGCTCACACCTGTAATCCCAGTACTTTGGGAGGCTGAGGTGGAAGGATTGCTTAAGGCCAAGAGTATGAGACAGATCTGGGCAGCACAGCAAGGCCACATCTCTAGAGACCAAAAAAAAATTTTTTTAAATAAAATAGCTAGGTGTGGTGGCATGCATCTGTAATCCAGCTACTCGGGAGACTGAGGCAGGAGAATTGCTTGAACCCGGGAAGCAGAGGTTGCAGTGAGCCAAGATTGTGCCACTGCACTCCAGCCTGGGTGACAAGAGCGAAACTCCGTCTGGAAAAAAAAGAAAAAAGAAGGTGGGTATGGCAGGCAGGATTTTGGCCCACATGACCTTAGTCCTCTGGTGCTACTTCCATGCTTTGTTATGTGGCAAAGGGACTTCTCACTAGGATGCATGATGTTAGCTGTGGGTTTCGTGTAGATGTTCTTTATCAAGGTAAGGACGTCTCCTTATATCCTTAGCTTGCTGAGGGTTTTTATCACATAGGTATGTTGAATTCTGCCAGATACTCTTTCTGCATCTATTGATTGGTCTATGATTTCTCTTTTCTAGCCTGTTGATATGATGGATTATGTTAATTGATTTTTGAACCAGCCTTGCGTACCTGGGATAAATTCTACTTGGTCATGGTGTACAATTCTTTTGATACATTGGTGGATTCCATCTGCTAGAATTCTGTTGAGGATTTTTGCATCTGTGTTTATGAGAGCAGTTGGTGTGTAGTTTTTCTTTCTTGTAATATCCTTTTTTGATTTTGTAATGCTGGCCTCCTGGGATGAGTTAGGAAGTGTTCTCTCTACTTCTGTTTTCTGGAAGAGACTGCAAATAATCGGTATCATTTGTTCCTTCAATGTTTGGTAGAATTCATTTGTGAAACCATCTGGGCCTAGTGCTTTCAGTTTTTGAATGCTAATTATTGATTCAATTCCTTGAATAGATATAGGCCTTCCTGAATTATATGTGTCTCCTCTGTGAATAGGTACCAGTTCTGTACCCTTGTGTCTTTCAAGGAATTGATCCTTTTTGTCTACATTTTCAAATTGAGGGGTATAGAGCTGTTCGTAATGTCCCTGCTATCTTCCAAAAGTCCATGGTATCTATAATGATGGCTCCTTTTAATATATTATATTTTCTTCTTTTTTTTTTTGTTTTTGTTTTATGAGACGGAGTCTCACTCTATCACCAGGCTGGAGTGCAGTGGTGTGATCTCGGCTCACTGCAACCTCCGTCTCCCGGGTTCAAGTGATTCTCCTGCCTCAGCCTCTTGAGTACTGGGATTACAGGTGCGTGCCACTGCGCCTGGCTAATTTTTGTATTTTTAGTAGAGAGGGGGTTTCACCATGTTGGCCAGGCTGGTCTCGAACTCCTGACCTCGTGATCCGCCCGCCTTAGCCTCCCAAAGTGCTGGGATTACAGATGTGAGACACCACGCCTGGCCAATATATTGTATTTTCATTTTCATTCAGTTCAAAATATTTTCTAATTTCCGTTGTGGCTTTCCTTGGGACATAAGAGAATGGAGAAAAGGAAATAAATCAACAGGCAATTTCTCCCACTTTCTGAGTGTCATGAGTCCCTTTTCCTCCTCTTTAAGCCTGTACTAAGTCTTCCCCAGGGCTTTCTCATCTGTGCCGTCATGCCCACTTCCAGATCAGGAGCTACCAGAGATAAGATGAGGAACTTGCCTCAGCATCCTTCACGTTCCAGCCTTCTCCCCGGTCCCACTGCTGCTGTTTCCTCTGCAGAGTCCTCAGGCAGCCGCCCCCTGCGCCATGTCTTGGCTTCAACGCTGCGTGTGGTGGGAGCAAGGTGGATGTGCTTTTTTCTTTTTTTTTTTCTTTTTTTTTTTGAGACAGAGTCACCCAGGCTGGAGTGCAGTGGTGCCATCTCGGCTCACTGCAAGCTCCGCCTCCCAGATTCAGGCCATTCTCCTGCCTCAGCCTCCTGAGTAGCTGGGACTACAAGCACCCGCCACCACGCCTGGCTAATTTTTTGTATTTTTAGTAGAGACAGGGTTTCACCATATTAGCCAGGATCGTCTCGATCTCCCGACATTGTGATCCGCCCGCCCCGGCCTCCCAGAGTGCTGGGATTACAGGAGTGAGCCACCACACCCGGCCAAGGGTGGATGTGCTTTTACTGCATCTGGACCTGGGACTGGAGCCTCCTGGACGTCTTTTCCTTATGGAATAATTTCTTACAAGGCTGTGGTCAAGATGAGCCTAAGTAACCTGGAAGCAGCAGACGGTCACGCAGCTGGACATGGGGGTTGGCGCTGATGGCAGAAAAGGGAAAGGAGAGAACACTTCCCAGGGAAGCTCAAACCTGGCTGACTCTTGGCTGGGTGTGGGAGGGTGGGGTGGGGCAGGTGTTCGAGGTGCAGAGATCAGCTGCGGTCTGAGGCGGGAGAAAGCGTGGTGTCTTTAGGGAATACAAGCTAAGGATTTCATACTGTCGTGGCACTGTGTGCAGCAGAACATCCAAGGAAAAGGCGAAATCAGGGAGAGGCCAGGTCAGGCAGGAAGTAGGACTTTGCAAACATTCTAGGGTGGTCAGATTTTGTTGCAATTTTATGGGGAAAGTATGACTTTCCTGTAGCTGCTGCAACAAGCTAGTACAAATATTATGACTTAAAATGCAGCCAGTGCATTACAGCTGAGGGACCGAAGCCCAAAGCCAGCCGCACTGGGCCGAAGCCAAGGTGCCTGTGGGCTGGTTCGTTCCGGAAGCTTCAGAGGGTCTGCTTCCTGCCTTTTCCAGCTTCCAGTGGCCGCCTACATTCCTTGGCTTATGGCCCCCCCGTCCTTAAAGGCATCACTTCATTCTCTGGTTCCAGCATCACATCACCTTCCGGTGATCATATCGGGACCACCTGGATAATCTGGGTTATCTCCCCATCTCATGCACTTCATTACCTCAGCCCCATCCCTTTTGCCCTAAAAGGCAACAGTCACAGGTTCTTGGGCTTAGGACACGGACATCTTGGGGGTCCCTACTCAGCCTACCAAGAGGGCATTTCACAGATTTTGATTGGAGAGAGTGATGTGATACAGCTGTCATATTTGAGGCTTAGAAAGATCTGTCTGGCCACAGAGAGAGTAGGAGGAGTAAGGGTGGAGGCCTGCAGAGTGGTTGGGAAGCTGAGAAGTAATCTGTGCCGGTGATGGAAGGTATAGCAGGGGCAGTGGTGTGAGGATAGGAGAGAACACTCAGGAGCTGTAACCCACAGAACTTGGAGCCGGATAGATGTGGAATGGGTGAGGGAGGAAGTCTCGCAGGGCTCCGGGTCTCTGCCTTCATCAGCTGGGTCACTGGTGGTGTCACTGACTGAAGAGGGAGTTACCCCTGAGATAAGCAGGGAATCTTGGTGAGCAGTGAGGCCCCTGAGTCTGGGAAGGCAGCTGGCAGTAGCTATTTGATTGTGCCCAGCACATAGGCAGTGCTTGAATCTGTGATGGCACGAGATGACTCAGGGACTGTGTCTAGAATTCGAAGGAGTGTAGAAGCTGCTGGGGAACAATGACCTCTGCAGTTAGAGAGAAGAGAGGGTATGAAAGGAAGCTAGTGAGGCGGGGAAGCGCCAGGCAGCAGTCACGGGCAGCCCGGCCAGAGCGGGGAGCTGACGTATCCGCATTCAGACCAAGTCGTCCCTCAGCTAGGGAACGGCCGCCTCTTACTGAGGCCACCTGAAACCCTGAAAGGAAAAGGTGGAGAATGGTTTTGTGTTTTCGGTGTTAAGCTTGGGGGCCAGAGGTTCAGACTGGGAGCAGAGCTGTTTCTTGGACCCTCACTGTGTGCACACATGGGGTGCTGAACAAGGCCCCCTCCGTGGAACCCGGTGTGGCCAGCGGGACCCGCTGAGCTCTCAGGCTGGCTCTGGCAACAGCTGAAAAGCTCCATTATTTGCCTTTCTGGGTACATCTGCTGAAGAGGCTCAGCGTTTTGGTGCAGTGTGAACGTCTCCCTGCCACTGAGAACAATATTCGCCCTCTGCTGTCAACCCCTGCAGGGCCTCAGAGAAAGACGCTGCTGGAGGGTGGGAGGCCTGCCCACTGTTTCTTCCATGGGTATTGTTGCTTTTCCCTCTTGTGGCACCTCCTCCCCAGCCCAGGGTAGGCTGAAGGGGCAAGGACAACGCTGAACAGATGAGATGGGACCTAGCCCCCGGGAGCAGGGTAGGCCCTTTGGTAGGACTGGATGTCACGAGTGGGATGTGTTTCAGATGGAGCAACGGGCATGCTGAGATGGAAAAGCAGGAATGGGCATGAAGTGTACAGGGGCAGGGCTGGGGATGGCTCAGCCGAGGGGAGCCCTCCAGGGTCCCTAGCTGCCAGGACACTGCCCAGGAGAGGGGGCAGGAAGGGACCCTCAGCCCTGTTCCTTCCCTTTGAGGCTTTGTGTTTGTGCGGCCCTCATTTTCCTTCACCCATTCTCATATGACCTTCTCAGAACCATGCACCTGGAAGTGAGTGAGGGTCAAAGAATGAAACAACTGCCCCAGTTACCAACAGTCAGGGATGAAGCCAGGGTGGAAACCAAGGTCTTCCATCCCTGGGGAGGGGAAGGGAACTCACTTTGGGGGTGCTCCTTATGTGCCAGGTATCTAATTTCTTACAAGGCTATGGTCAAGATGAGCCAGAGTAACCTGGAAGCAGCAGATGGTCACCCAGCCAGACATGGGGGTTGGCGGTGGTGGCAGAGAAGGGAAAGCAGGGAAGGCTTCCCAGGGGAGCTCGAAGCTGGCTGACTCTTGGCTAGGTGCAGGGTAGTGTGGGGCAGGTGTTCCAGGTCTCCTGCCTCCTCAGCTCTCCTAGATCTAAGTGCTGTCAGCCCAGACTCTGAGGTTTGTGGAGGAAGTGGCTGGTGCTAGGTAAGCCATGGTGAACATCAGAGTGTGCTCAGGGGCTCCCTAGAAGCATATCTGCAGTCATGGGTGTCAGTGGGAGACAGCTCCAGCAGTCACTTCACTTTACCCATGAAAGCCTCTGGGGGGCATAAGGAGGCCCCGCCTGTGGGTCTCTGAGCTGGGGCACAGGTCAGCTCTCTCAACCCCACAATGGCCTGGATAAAGGATTTTTCTAAACCTCAGCTTCCTACACCTAGAGCTTTAAAATGCTCATTAATATACAAAGGCTTTCAAAGAGGCTGGGCGCAGTGGCTCACGCCTGTAATCCCAGCACTTTGGGAGGCCGAGGCGGGTGGATCACCTGAGGTCAGAAGTTCGAGACTAGCCTGGCCAACATGATGAAACCTTGTCTCTACTAAAAATACAAAAATTAGCCAGGCTTGGTGGTGGGCACCTGTGATCCCAGCTACTCGGGAGACTGAGGCAGAAGAATTGCTTGAACCCGGGAGGCAGAGGTTGCGGTAAGCCAAGATCGAGCCATTGTACTCCAGCCTGGGCGGCAAGAGCAAAACTCCGTCTCAAAAATATATATATATATACATATATATATATACACATATATACATATGTACATACATATATATGCATATACATACACACACACACACACACATGCTTTCAGAAATTTTTAGGAAAAAAATCTAACTTTATAGCATTTCCAAAATCGTCTGATCACTCATCCCTTCATTTGTTGTCTTCCAAATCCTGTGGACACTATTTCAGGGGATGCTTCATGCCAGCAACCTGGGAAACTCAGGTCCACTCTCCCCTACACTGGAGACCTTTTGACCCCTCATTAATGAAAAATCAAGCACTTTTTCTTAACTCTTGCCAGTGGAGAAGGAAAAACGGAGAGACCTCATCTCCCTGGTTTTGAGGTTAATTCTTCCCCCCAAATAAAGATCCATAGAACAGGGTGGGTGTGGGAGCCTATCCAGCGTCATGATGATCTTGGCACATGCCTATCAGCTGTGAGCCTCAGGTGAACACTCAGCCTAGCAGAACACCAGCTGTGCATCTGCAAAATGGAGCAACAGGGCCTCGCAGCACCGCAGCGCGGTTCAGGTCAGGGCAGGCAATCGGCCCAGCTGGGAATAAACTGTTAGCTCCTTCCTCTGCCGGAAATAGGCTTAGCCTTATAAAAATGAGTTAAAGCCTATTTCTAGCAGTTGGCCATGTTGATAAAGTGGATTAGCTCTTCCTCTGCTTGTTATCAAAACACAGGGCTCAAGCTTCAGGGAGCTGGCAGAAAGGGTGTGTGAGCGACATGGGCCCAGCGTCAGGCGTGACCCTATCCTGATCCCTGTTGCAAAGCCTACCCTGACTCCAGAAGGCACCAGGAGCATGCGATTGACGGCAGATGAACGTTTGAAATTGAGGCTGTCTTGGGAAACCCAGCCCTGGTGGCTCCTGCAGCCCCAGGTACTTCTATCCAAAGCAGGGTCCCCCCAGGCCCCCTGCCCAGGCCCCTTTCCGGGACTTAGGTTCCTGCCATCCCCAGCCCTCCTCCGCACCTCCTCCTTTGAGCTGAATCACGCCAATTGTGTGTCCCGTCCCCGTGACCACTGGGTACAATCGCAAATCTTACTGCTGGCAAGTTCTTTTGTCTGACTTCTGCAAGTCTTTTAATGGGGTTTCTAAAGAAGTCACTGGAAGGGAGACTGTTTTCCTGCCAGATCCTCAGCAGAGGGAAGAATTTCCCTGTTGTTTCGGGATTATGGGTTGCAAGGGAGGCGATACAAAGGAGCAGAGGAGAAGAATGGGCCAGGACACAAACTCCGTATGTGTCAGCTGGGAGCAGCAGCACCTCACGGGGCCTTGGTGCAGTTTGGGGGCTGAGGTCAGGTCTCGTGGTCACCTGCCTGTGTGGAGCCAGCCCTGAGCCCTGCCTGCAGCTGGCCCAGCACACACATGCCTGCACCATCCACACGCTTACCTGGGGCATGCATGCAGAGGCTTGGGGTGTTCGCCTGTAGAGCACACCTTTAGAGGCTGCAAGGCAGCAAGCCTCTGAGTCAGGCAGCCGAGGCAGGGCTGTGGGCACTCGTGCTCTTTTGCTGCCTTCCCCAGTCTCCAGGGGAATGGGCACACACAGACTCTGGAGCCAAAGTGCCTGGATTCAAACCCTCCACTCCCTAGGTGGTGTGACTGGGAAAAGCCACTTCATCTGTCTGTGCTGTGTCTTCATTATCTGTCAAATGGCGATACAGTGCGCACCTCATATGGTTGTCATAAGGCTGGCCTGTGGCAAAGGTTCAACAAATACTGTCATCAGCATTACTCCCATCTTATGAAGGAAGAAAATAGGCCAGGCACGGTGGCTCACGCCTGTAATCCTAGCACTTTGGGAGGCCGAGGCGGGTGGATCACCTGAGATCAGGAGTTCGAGACCAGCCTGGCCAACGTGGTGAAACCTCTTCTCTACTAAAAATACAAAAATTAGCTGGGCGTGGTGGCGGGCACCTGTAATCCCAGCTACTCGGGAGGCTGAGGCAGGAGAATCACTTGAACCCGGGAAGCAGAGGTTGCAGTGAGCCGAGACTGCGCCATTGCACTCCAGCCTGGGAGACAGGAGTGAAACTCCATCTCAAAAAAAAAAAAAAGGAAAAGAAAAGAAGACCCACTTTTTACTTAGCTAACTAATGACAGAACTAAGTAGGACATCTGTCTAATTCCAGTTAGTGGCTAGCGGCTTCTTTTTAGAATACCAAGCTGCCTTTCAGAAGCCAGATCGAGTGATCCTGGGGCTAGGTGGGTGATGAACACTTTGGAGGGGTGGGGTTTGGTGCAGGCCATACTGTCTTGGATTTCCAGGCACCCCTAAGTTCCCTGGTCCACCTGATTTCATCCAGGCCGCTTTGCAGGAAGTGACAGCCGTTTGGGGTTCGTTGGTGCCCCCTGCCGGATAGATTGCATCTAACGTTTTTCTGGGTTGATGAAAGCCCTGGGTGCTTTGAGACTGGCTGGCTCTCCAGATTCAGGAGGGATGTGGATGTTTTTGTCTGCCTCTGCCTTAGCCATCCTGGGCCCAGCAGCTCAATTCCTCAATTCAACCCTGGTTTTTCTTTCACTAATTAAAAGAAGTAGCTTTTAACTCTCCTTTTACGAGCAGCTTACCAACTGTTCTGCCCCAGCGAGTCACCCCACGCTGGGGGATCTCCCCATCAGCAAAAACGGAGGCTCAGTCCCTGCAGATGTTTGGTGGTTCTGTTCCATTCTGTTCTTTCTCCTTTTCAGTAGACAAACTACAAGGTGGCTGTACCAACAGTCTGTCCTCTTGTTTCTTCCTCATGTGTTGGGAAAACAGGTCCCAGGAATCCTGGTGGGAGCACATTGGTGGGGAGCTGAGGAGCCTTCTGTTCCCAAGTCATGCTGCTGACATGGCCAGGCCCTCCTCAGGCCCACAAGGTGTGTGCTCAGCACGCCTCTGTCTGTGTGGCCTTGAAGGGATCATGTCTCTGCACCTTTTCTTTCTTACATGACAAATAAACAAAGTCTGCTCAAAATTCCTTAAAGGGTACTCTGAGGACTCAGCTAGTGAGTGGGAATACGACTGCTTTCATAATTAAGTTAAACTTTTTTAGGAGATAATTATAGACTCACATGCAGTTCTAAGAAATAATACAGAGATCTATCATGTACCCTTTACTGTTCCCCCCACTGGTAGCATCTTGCAAAATTTAGCACAGTCTCACACCCAGAATCTTGACAGGGACAGCCACATGGAACATTGCCATCACCACAGCATTGGTCATGCTGTTCTTTCATAACCACTGCCACCTCCCCATCTTTCACCACTGACAACCCACAGATCTGCGGTCCATTTCTATAATTTTTTCATTTCAAGAATAGTATAAAATGGATCCATACAGTATGTACCATTTTGGGTTTGAATTTCTTTGCTCAGCATTATTCTCTAGAGACTCATCCAAGTTGTGCATATGGCATGTAATTGCCATAAGCTTTGGTTGTTTTCCAGGTCTCGTACAAAGTTGGTTCTGGCAACTCTGGTTCGTTTTTTGATGTTTCTGTTGGAGTTCTCTAGTCTGCTATTTTGCTGACATCATTCCTCTGGAAGATGACTTTAAAATTAGAAAATATTCTGATTTTCCTTCTCCCTTGTTCCCTTTGTATTCTTTTTCTCTCATGAGCTCTATTTCTTCTGTCTTGTAGCTGTCCCTTAGGGCTTTTCCATCAGCCTTATTCTCTTGTTCCTCCACATACAAACTCTAGATTATCACATTGCTTGGCTTTATCTACAGATCGATGGCCCCACATCAGTCTCCAGCCCCGATATCACTCTTTTCCATCTGACCACCTCCTGGATACCTACTGTCTGAGTCAGTTTTCTGTTGCTATAACTGAATACCTGAGACTGGGTAATTTTTAAAAAGGTTGATTTTGGTTGATGGTTCTGGAGGCTGGGAAGTGCAAGATCAGACAGCCACGTCTGCTTGGCTTCAGGTGAGAGCCCCTTTCTGCATCAACAGCTGGTGGAGAAGTGGAAGGGAAAGCAGGCAATTGTGAAAGTGTGGCCCCACTTTCTAACAACCAGCTCTCATGGCAACTAATTCAGTCCTGCAAGAACTCACTCACTCCCAGGAGAATTAACCTAGTCCCTCTAGAGCAGCATTAATCCCCCCGATGATCAAATCACCTCTTAGATTTCGCCACCTCCCAACACTGCCATGCTGGGGATCAAATTTCCAAGGCATGAATTCTAGGGACACACTTAACCCATAGCTCCTACCAAGATATTCCACAAGTGGATCAAACTCAGTCTCATTTCTCTCCCTCCCGGCTCCCACACTTGCTTCTGGGCAGCCTCCTAACATATTTTGTGGTCTCCAGTCATGCCCACTCTAGTTATGTCTCCATATGGAAGCCAGTCTTTAACACCAATCCAGCTTCCCTAGTGTGGCAGACAAGACCATTTAACTTCAGCCCATTCTTCTTTGGCTCTCTTTCTCTTTCTGTAACTCCCATCACGCCGCTTCACTGCGTGGCACATGCCTCCAGCCTTTCCCTAACATGTCACCTCTGCCTGGAATGTCGGCTTTTTCTCCAGCCAGGAACCTTGCCTTCTAGTTGGTTCAGCCGCTCATAGGGTAGGCTTTCCCCGTGTCCTCACCCCGCAGGTGATTCCCTCCATGTGTCACCCTGGATTGCCATGGCTTGTTTGCTGTCTGTCTTGCTCTACAGCCTCCTGGGGGCACAGGCGGTCTAGGGTTTGGAGGGGCTGCATCACAGGACGCTGCCTGACAGGCAGTAGGAGCACTGCGTGAATGCTGCCGAGTGGATGGAGGACTCAGGTCCTAACTTATGGAAATGCCAGCACTTACAGAACGCTTTCTGTGGGACTGTGTGCTAGGTACTTTGTATGAGCATCTTTTTATTTATTTATTTTTTTGAGACGGAGTCTCGCTCTGTCACCCAGGCTGGAGTGCAGTGGCGCGATCTCGGCTCACTGCAAGCTCCGCCTCCTCGGTTCACGCCATTCTTCTGCCTCAGCCTCCTGAGTAGCTGGGACTACAGGCGCCCGCCAACATACTTGGCTAATTTTTTTGTATTTCTAGTAGAGACGGGGTTTCACCGTGTTAGCCAGGATGGTCTCAATCTCCTGACCTTGTGATCTGCCCGCCTCGGCCTCCCAAAGTGCTGGTATTACAGGCTTGAGCCACCGCGCCCAGCCATGATCATCTTTTTAAAGAGATAAGTATTATTAGCTCCCACTCAAAGATGAGCAAACAAAATCTAAGAGAGTTAAAGTAACTTGCCCAACTAACTAGAGGGGAAGGTGGGATGTGGACCCAGTTCTGGATGATCCCAAAGCCTGTGATCTTTCAGGGTTGTCCTTTCTCCTGAAGTAAAGGCTCAGCAGCTCTTACAAGTATATGGATCTTATTTGTCGTTTTTAGATATGTGTGAATATATGCAGTCGTGTGTGTCAGGGCAGAGAATTAGTATGTATTTGATAGAGTAAAATAAAAGGGTCTAGGTACAGTGATTCCTAACTTGGGGCTTTTAGTGCCAAAGTAAGATTATGAGGAAGCCCTCCATGGTGGCGATGGGGTCCTCAGAACACACAGGCTCCAACCCGCTCTCCGTGCATGCCCTCCAGCTCCCAGGGAGCTGTGTAGAAGCGGTGCTCCCAGGGTAAGGGGGACACAGGGGTTCTAGAATGGGCCCAGCTCAAATGAGTACATAGCTTAGAGAACCATGGGGCAGAAAGTGGAGAGGGGATGTGCTTTTTTTAAAAAAAAATCATTTATTTTAAGATTTATTATTTTAATTAACGAATAAATATGGTATATATTTAGTGTACACAACATGTTTTGAAATGTGCATGTGTTGTGGAAAGCCTAACTTGAGCTAATTCACACATGCATTGCTTCACATAGTTATCATGGGATGTGCTTTTCATTCACTTCTCCAGAGTGCCAGACTTCTAAGGCTTAGCGATCCCAAACAGGCATTGGCTTGCCCAGTCATGCCTCCTGGAGCGGTGCGTGGTGGTGCACATGCCTCTAGTTCCAGCTGCTTGGGGGGCTGAGGTGGAAGGATCGCTTGAACCCAGTAGGCCAAGGCTGCAGTGAGCTATGATGGCACCACTGCAATGCAGCCTGGGTGACAGACCGAGACTCTGTCTCAAAAGAATAAATATATAAATAATCATGCCACCTTCTCAGGGGTCCTTCTCTATCTTGCATAAAATATGAGCCACCCCTATCCACCCCAACCAACCAAACCTTGGAACAACATATCTCCCTTATTCTTTTTTGTTTTCTCCACACCACTCACCACTATCTGACATGTAATTATTTATCGTTCATCACTTCTGTTAGAATGTCAGCGCCATGGGGTTGGGGATTTTCACTGTTTGCTTTAACCAGTGTATCACCAGTTCCTGAAACAGCACCAGGCACTGAATCTGTGTTGAATAAATTAAGGGGTGCTTTAGTCTTGTTTGAGCCTTGTCCGGTATCCAGCCCTGTGCTTGGTACTATGGAAACGTTAGGAGGAGATGATGGCACTCCTCCTCTCAGGAAGTTAAATGGAGAGTTGGATTGTCAGAGACTCACATTACCTTTACTTTCCTTAAAAGATAATAAGGGGTTGGCAAAAATTTAAGAGCGAAATCATAAATACTTTAGGGTTTGTAGGCAGTATAGGGTCTCTGTCATATATTATCTTTTTTTACAACCCATTCAAAACACAAAAATCATTCTTAGCTCACAGGCTGTACAAAAATAGATCATGGGCTAGATTTGGTCCACGAATTGTAGTTTGCTGGCCTTTGAGATAGTAAATTATCCTGTCACTGTTTCATGGATGCTGTCAGAAGACATGAGATTCCTGGGTCAGAAACAAAGGATTTTATTACTCACAGGCCAGAAAGAGCATCCTATTTGTGACAGTTTCTGCCTTCTGTAGGACAGAGAGCCAGAGCCAGCACAGAGGGCCCAAGTGGATGCTGTGTGAGCAGTGGGTTTGTATCACAGCTGAGGACAGTCCCTTCCTTTATGGCAAGCCTGCTCTTTGTTCTGGAAGTAGACATTACCTCATCCCTCATAGTTGCTTGCTGCAAACACGACCCTGAGCAATGAGTAGGGATGGAACCAGGCTGTGTATTCTTGGCTTTCCCAGCACATATGTGCAGGGATACTCAGGGCCACGGTGATTGCCTCTCTCAACGTTGGCTTCATTCCTTTGCATTTTCAATCGAATTAAATGGAGTTCAGTGCATTCCAGGAAACACAGTTGGGACTAATGACACAAAGAGAAATGAAATATGGTCCCCATCCTCCAGATATTGATGGGTTGTTTGCAGCTGTAATGTATTGTGTTCACAACAGAGGCATACACATTGCTCTGGCAGTACAAAGAGGTGCCTGGCCATTTTTTGGGCATCATGGGGACACATAAGAGAGGAAGTAGTTTTTGGATTGGTCATTAATGGATGCCCAGGCAAGGCAACATGGGAGAGGAAAGGATGTCCAGGTAGAAGCTACGGCTCAGGCAGAGGCTCAGAGGCGTGTTGGAGCACCACGGAAGAGCAAAGAAGCAGGCATGGCTGAGCACAGCACAGGTGGGAGGGGCCCATGGTAATGAGTCCAGGAGGGAGGGAGTGAGAGAAGAAGCTACATTTTCCAGGAACTGGTTGCTTAGGGACACTAACTTATCTTCATATTCTGTCAGGCAACTTATTGAGCAAATATTGTGTGCAGATCTTTTTAATTACGTATTAATTTGGAATTCTTCTGTATGGAAGATATGTCTCTTTTACAGGAGATATTTTTCTTTAAAAATCGACAGATAAAAATCATATATATTTATGGTGTACAACATGATGTTTTGATATATGTATACATTGTGGAATGGCTAAATCAAGCCAACTAACATATGCATTACCTCTCATAACTTACTTTTTTGATGAGAACTGTCAAAGTCTACCCTTTTAGTAATTTTCAAGTATAATATATCATTATTAACTATAGTCACCATGGTATACAATAGATCTCTTGAACTTATTCCTCCTGTCTAACTGAAATTTTGTGTCTTTTGACCAACACTTTCCCAATGCCCACACCCCAGCCCCTGGTCACCATCGTTTCACTCCTTGTTTCTATGACGTGAATTTTTTAACTTCCATATCTGAGTGTGATCATGTAGTATTTGTCTTGCCACATCTGCTTTATTTTTCTTGTGTAATGGCCTCCAAGTTCATCCATGTTGTTGCAAATGACAGGATTTTCTTCTTTATTTTTTTATTTTTTTTATTTTTTTAAGACAAGGTCTCACTCTGTCTCCCAGACTGGAGTGCAGTGGCACAACCTGAGCTCACCGCAGCCTTGAACATCTAGGCTCAGGGGCTTCTCCTGCCTCAGCCTCCTGAGTAGCTGGGACTACAGATGACGTCCTTCCTTTTTAAGTCTGAATAATATTCCATGTGTGTATATACCACGTTTTCTCTCTTTGTTTGCCACTGATGGCCCTTCCTTGGGTCGAGTCCATGTCTTGGCGTTGTGAACCACGCTCACACAGAGCTTGGAGGCTGTAAGCACGCGATGCCATTTACTCCTCTCAACAGCCTGTGCAGCCTCTCAGCAGGTGGGAAGCCTGAGACTTACTGATTTGCCCAGGGTCACAGCTGGTGGAGATGTGGGACTTGGGTCCAGGTGGGCTGATCCCATGGCCTGTGCTCTTCTGCACGACCCCCTGCTGCCTCAGAAGTGGAGGCTGAGGAAGGTGGTGTCATTACCGACGTTACCCAGCTGACTGATGGTGGAACAGGGATTTGTACCCATGTCCATCTGCCTGAAAAACCAGCTCTGCCTTCCCAGAGGATAGGGGTCCTCATATGCCCACAGCTTCAACATAATCAAAGTTGTTAACTAATAATAGAAGGAGCAGCTTGAATTGGAGATGTGGAAGGAGGCCTGGGACAGGGATAGAAGTGTAGAGGAATTCCCAGCCCCTCTTTCCCATTTGTCTTAGCTGTCCTCAGCTCCTTCCACAAAAAGTAGGTTTTCGTTTTTGTTTGAAAAAGGGCTTCGGTCCATCACAGAGGCTGCAGTGCAGTGGCAAGATCATAGCTCAGTGCAGCCTTGAGCTCCTGGACTCAAATGATCCTCCTGGCCCAGCCCCCTGATTAGTTGGGACTATAGGTGTGTGCCACTGCATCCAGCTAATTTTTAAATTTTTTGTGGAGACAAGGTTTCACTATGCTGCCCAGGCTGATCTTGAACTCCTGGGCTTAAGCAGTCATCCTGCCTCAACCTCCCAAAGTGCTGGGATTACAGGTGTGAGCACCCGGCCAATTTTTTTTTTTTTTTTTTTTAATAATGGAAGGCAACACAGCACAGCAGTCAAGAACATAGACTCATAATATGAGCAGCGTGGTTGGAATCCTAGCTTTACAGCTAAATAACAGTATGGTATTCAGCAAATTGCATATTTTCTGTAAATCTCTTTCCTTCTTTGAGAGATGGATTATTGTGAAGACTAAATGAAACATTATTTTCTTTGTTGTTGTTGTTGTTGAGACAGAGTCTTGCTCTGTTGCCCAGGCTGGGGTACAGTTGCGCCATCTCGGCTCACTACAACCTCTGCCTCCCGAGTTCAAATGATTGTCCTGTCTCTGCCGCCCAGTAGCTGGGACTACGTGCACCACCATGCCTGGCTAATTTTTGTATCTTTAGTAAAGACGGGTTTCACCATGTTGGTCAGGCTGTCTCAAACACCTGACCTTAGGTGATCCACTCCAAAGTGCTGGGATTACAGGCATGAGCCACCATGCCCTGCAAATGAGACATTATTTGTAAAGCACTCAACGCAGAGCTTGACACAAAGAACTATCTGGCAGGATGTTGAAATTGCCAAGGTTTAGGGTAAGATTAGTGTTGGGGGAGAGATGACAGTGAGTCAGAAACTAAAATCTTCAAGGGCTAAGGAGTGTGATCCAGGGCTCAGTACATAGCTGTAGTAAGAGCGGTTGTAGATGGCACAGTCCAAATATATGACATTCAAGGGCCAAGTGACTTGAGACCTTGGGCTTCTGCCCTTGCTGGTGGGAGTTCATCACTAAGAGACTACAGCTGTGCGTGAGCTGTTTCTGAGGCCATCCTCCGCAGATGTACAAGGTTTTGCTATAGTGAATGCTTCGGGAGATGTAAGGAGGGAGCGCTCACCGTGGCTCAGAAGTGCTGGAGGACCATCCTGGAGGGCGGCCCTTGCGTGGGCGAGATGGCGATCCAGAGCAGATGGTGATGTCTCATGCAGCCAGTGAGGACCACAGGCTGGTGTACTGGGCGGGGAGTGACTGGTCTGGTTGCAGCAGGTGTGTACGAGAACCACCTCGGCCAAAAGGGCGTGGTTGGAGGCCCACGCCAAGCTGGCTGGCAAAACAGGTACCCCCTCTCTAGTCTGGGTGGTTGACACAGAGCCTCAGGCAGTGCTTGGGGTAATCAAGAGGGGCTGGAGTGCAGCAGTCAAAACACCAGTGTGAACAGGACATTGAGAATAGCCGGACAGGAAGCGAGCCTGGGCACTGACAGCCTCAAGCAGGGATAGACCTGCAAAGAAATCCCCAAGCCCGCTTTCCCAATTGTCTTAGCTATTCTCAGCTCCTTTCACAAAAGGTAGGGGTTGTTTGTTTGTTTGTCTTTGAGAAAGGGTCTCAACAGGCCCTGGACAGAGAGGAAATCATTTAGGAAGCAACAGGTGTGGTTGCCCATGGCTAGGCTGGGCCCAGGAGGGCCTGTTCCTTCCTGTTTCCAGCCCTCAGGCCTTGTCTGAGTCAGCTTGGGCTGGCTGGGTGGGTGGCTTACACAGCAGACATCTATTTCCCCCAGGTCTAAAGGCTGGACGCCCGTGGTCAGGTTCCAGGGAGGGCTCCCTTCCAGGTTGCAGAAGGCCACCTTCTCACTGTGTCCCCACGTGGTGGGAGGGGTGAGCGAGCTTTCCGGTGGCTTTTTGCATAAAGGCACTAATCCCACTCATGAGGGCGACACTCTCATGACCCAACCACCTCCCAACAGTCTCCTCTCAATACCCTCACCTTGGAAGTTAGGATTTCAACATATGAACTTGGGGGAGGGACAGAGGCCTTCAGTCCTTTGCAAGCCTGAAGTCCAAACCCTGTTTCTGCTCACTGAGGTTACTGACTAAAGCAAAGCGCCACAAACTAGTGTGAACACAGACGCAGGGGAGTTCACCCGTACCCTCTCTTGGAGATTTTTCTCATTTAAAAGAAGCAGAAAATGAAATGTCTGTGGGTGCAGGCGGGAGGGCCGGGGTGGGGGTCTCAGTTTGCATCCCGTCAAGCAGATCCTCCCCATCCACAATTGGCCGAGTCCCCTGAGGGACAGGGACATAGGGCTGGACATCTTGTCTAGGTTGTTTGCTTTTTTGTCATTTTAGCTCCTGTTTTTATTTTGATTTCTTTTCTGTCTGTTTAAAAAGACTTCTGGCTCCCCTTTCTGCCTGAGGTTTCATAGCTGACTGCCCCTCCGCACCTTTGGTGGTGATGCGTCTCCTGTCCCCCTTCCACCTCTAACCCCTGTGAGTTATTTTCCAGGATACCATTGAGAAATTGAGGGTTTTTCAAGGAGCGAGATGCCAGAACCTCTATGCCCTCTCTGACGGTACTCGGATGTAGTGGGCAGACAGTGAGGATTTGTTGAACTGACTGGGTGGACCCACAGCATCTTCTCACACCAGACTTAAGAGGGTGGCCAGTGGGCATGGGGCCTCTCTGCCAGGCCGTTTTCCTGCTTCCCTGCTGAGACCGAGTGTGCTGGGTGAGCAGCCCCTTCCTGAATGATGGCAGGGCCCTGAGGTCCCTGGGGTGCCAGAGCTCCCTCTTCTGTGGAATGCCGGAGTAGTGTGCTCACCGTTCCCTGTGTGTATAAGCTCAGAATTTTTTTCAGAATAAAAAAGCACAACTCAAAAACAGATCGACTTCTCAGATGTCTCTTCTCTTCATCTTTCTTTTCCTTCCCTTCCCCACTAAAAATACTGTGTTCTGTTATTTACAACACTTTTCTAAATGTCCTGCATGGTGTTGACTTAGTAGCTGGGACCTGGGAAACCAGAGGCAGGAATGGAGTCGCCTGGACCTGGCCCAGTCACAGAGCCAGGGGCAGGGCCCACGCATGTCTGCAGGGGCAGTGGGTGGGACAGGCAGAGCTGCAGTGAATGACGGCACGTGGGTTGAGTGCCCTCTGATGCAGCCGTGGGCACACTGGCCTTCCAAGAGGCCTTAGGAAACCAGTGTCCTGCCTCCTGGTGTCTGCAGGCAGATGGCCTAGGCTGGAAACTGGGGTCTGTCGCTATCTGTGTGACTGTGTGTGAATTCCTCAGCCTCCTGAGCTTCAGCCTCCTCATCTATAAAATATGGAATAATAGGTATCTTTTCAGGGTACTTGAGCATTAAATGAGTGAATTTATGTAAAGTTCATGGAATAATGAAGTGCTCCATTAATATTAACTATCGTCATCACCAACATCATCGTCAACATTATATATCCTCCTACTGATTTTATGCAAAGTTATTTTATGTTGTGATGGCAAGAAGTGTGTGGAAATTCCAAAAAGGGTGTAATGATTTCACCAAATAGTTTGGAAGGCTTTTGAAGGAGGCAGGAAATGAGCTGAGCCTGGAGATGTTATCAGTAACAGTATCTGAATAGGCAGGAGAGCATTCACAGAAACTCAATTTATACACACACACACGCATACACGTGCACACACGTGCACACATGCATGCACACAGACACACAGGCACGTGCACACACACACACACACTATAGTTTAATGGTTAAAGAGTACAGACCCTGGAAGCAGATTATACTTGTTAGATGACTAGTTTTGCCATTTTCTAGCTATGTAACATTGTCAAAGCTGCTTAAATTCTCTATGTCTCAGTGTATTGTTTTGTAAGATGAATATGATTATAATGCCTATCTCAGAGGACTGTAATTACAATAAAAAGCTCTCAACAGTGGTAGCTGGCATTATTAGCAGCAGTGCACCTGATATATGGTGGCTGGCATGATTTTTAATACTTTGAGGGCTAAAGGGCAAGTTGCAACGCCTGTTCTGAGCGCTCATCCTCTGCTGGAAGAAGTAAAACATTTAGAAAGCGATAATAAGTAACCATGATACAAAGCAATATATGGAAGTGCCCCTGAGTGGCAGCAGAGTTAGAGAAATACTGTTGAAGGGCCAGGCCCTCATTATTTTGTTTCCAGGGCCAGCAGAATGTTGCTGGTGGCCCTTGAGGCCGGACCCTGCTGCCTCCTGGAATCATACGCCGTAGAACAGTGATGATTACAAGCTGAGGACTCTTCAGGATCTGTGCTAACCAGGAAGAGGCTCGGCCTCTCTAGGCCCCTCCAGCTTCTTCATCAATAAATGAAGACAAAATCTGTTACCTTACAGGGCTGTAGGAGAGAATGAAAAGAGGTACTATATTTGAAAGTACGTAGTTTGAAGGCATTCAAGTTTATGATGCCATTACTAATCTACTCCATACTTCCACCTTTCTCCCTGGTATACGTCACTTCTGTTTAATGCATGTCAGCTCTCAAACACTGTTAGCCTTTCTACTGTCTCATCTCCCTTCACTGGAGTGGCTCTGAGCCTGGGCATATGTCAGATCTTTGAAGGCACTGTAATCATGTTTACTTGTGCATTACGGCCTGCTCTGAGGGACAGTCTTGTCCAACGTTAAGAGGAAAGTCAACAGGGTTGAATACAGGATTGCATAACCTATGGTGATATGAATTGAACAGGAAGCAAAGGACAAAAGAACTAACATGTTTTTAGCTTAGTATGTGCTGGGATTACAGGCGTGAGCCACCGCGCCCGGCCTACATAATAGCATTAATTCATTCAAGAGGAGAGAACCCTCGTGGCCCAATCACATCTTAAAGGTCTCATCGTAATACTGTTACCATGGCAACTAAGTTTCCCACACATGCTTTTTGTAGTGGAGGGGGGTGAGGGCATATTCAAACCATAGCACTCTCTTTTTTCTTATTCTTTTTTTTTTTTTTTAGATGGAGTCTCCCTCTGTCGCCCAGTCTGGAATGCAGTTGTGCAATCTCGGCTCACTGCAACCTCTGCCTCCTGGGTTCAAGCGATTCTCCTGCCTCAGCCTCCCAAGCAGCTGGGACTACAGGCGCCCGCCACCATGCCTGGCTAATTTCTTTGTATTTTTAGTAGAGATGGGGTTTCACCATGTTGGCCAGGCTGGTCCAGAACTCCTGACCTAGTGATCCACCCACCTCGGCCTCCCAAAGTACTGGGACTACAGGTGTGAGCCACCACGCCCGGCCTTTTCTTCTTTTATTTTGTAATTTAATATACTCATAACTGCATGAGACATGTAGAGTTTAACAGAGTTACAAAGCAAATACCCACATAATCACACTGTGAATCAAGAGACTGTTCACACCCAGCACTCTAGAAGCCTCTGGAAACCCCTTCCCAGTCTGTTGTGATCACATGTTTAATTTTATCAAGGCTCTTCTTTCTGGACTGCTTGGTGTGCTCAGATATCTTTTAAATCTGTGACTGTGGGAAATTATATTCATTGGTTTTCTTGTATTTAATCAACTTTGCCTCCTTGGTGCTTACCCAATTTGGCCCTTATTTATTTTATTCTTACTATGTTGCTGGATTTGATTTGATGATGCTTTGTTTTAGATTTCTGTATCCGATGAGATTAATTTTTCTTTCTCATTGCTGTTTTTTTTACCAGGTTTTAAGATCAAGGAGGTATTAACCTTATAAAATGAATCAAGTGTTACTTTCTGAAAAAAAATTCTGAAAGATTTTTATAAGATTGGATGATTTGGCCGGGCATGGTGGCTCATGCCTGTAATCCCAGCACTTTGGGAGGCTGAGGTGGGCGGATCATGAGGTCAGGAGATCGAGACTATCCTGGCTAACACGGTGAAACCCCTTCTCTACTAAAAATACAAAAAAAATTAGCCAGGCATGGTGGCGGGCACCTGTAGTCCCAGCTACTTGGAAGGCTGAGTCAGGAGAATGGCGTGAACCCGGGAGGTGGAGCTTGCAGTGAGCCGAGATCGCGCCACTGCACTCCAGCCTGGGTGGCAGACCGAGACTCTGTCTCAAAAAAAAAAAGAGATTGGAAGATTTATCCCTTCAATATCTGGTAAAAATTGCTAACGAAGTTTCCTTTGGGGAAAAAAAATTAGTAATAATTCAGTTCCTTTAATGGTTGTTGAAGTAGTCACAATTTCTATTTCTTCTTGAGTCACTTTTGGTAAGTTTTTTTTCTGTAGATGGATATACAGTGTGTCCAGCAGCATTTGTTGAAAAGACTGTCCTTTCCCCAGTGATGACTGTGGCACCAACAAAGCAATCTATTTGTAGGCTCATGTGGATTAATTTCTGGTCTCTGTTTGGCTCCATTAATCTAGTTAGTATCCTTACACCAATGTCACACTATCTTGATTACTGTCACTTTATAGTCTTAAAAGTCTTGAAATCAGGCAGTGTAGTTTCCCAATGTTGTTCTTCTTTTTAAAGGTTGTTTTAGCTAGTCTTAAGATATTTGCATTTCTATGTAAATTTTAGAATCACATTAGAATTTCTACAAAAAGCCTGCTGGAGCTGGGCATGGTGGCATGTGTCTGTAGTCCCAGCTACTTGGGAGGCTGAGGCAGGAGGATGGTGTGAGCCCAGGAGGTCAAGGCTACAATGAGCCATGATCATGCCCTTGCACTCCAGCCTGGGTGATAGAACAAGACCCTGTCTCCAAAAAAAAAAAAACAAAAAGGCTGCTGGAATTTTGATTGTACCAAATCTGCAGATCAGATATGAGGAGAACTGGCACTTAACAATATTGAGCCTAGTTTTGTTAAATTATAATTTTGTGAGAATTTGTCCATGTCATCTAACTGCTCACATTAATTGACCTATTTTTATCATAAACCCTTTTATTAGTGTCTTTTAATGTCTGCAACATTCATCATGATACCGACTTTTTTTCATTCCTCTACTAGTTACGTTTGTGTTTGCTTTTTCCTTGATCAATCTTTTGAGGTTTGTAAATATATTCGTTAAGGAGTTCTTGGTTTCTGAAAACAACAACAAAATGACAAAAGTGTCCATTTTAGCAGTTTATTTCTCTGAATGAGCCTTTATAATCAGCAGTAGCTTTCCTCCAAGTGACAGTTCAGGAACCCAGGCCATTTCTGTGGTTGGCCCGGCTGTCCTCACCATGTGGTCTCCCGGACGGCGTCCTTTGCCTCCACTGTGCTGGGAAGGAGGACGGAGGATCACGCCGGCAGGGTTTCGTGGGCTGGGGCCAAATGTCACTCTTGCTCACATTTCATAGACTAGACCTGAGTCCAGGGACATGGTCTGTCAGGGAGAGCTGGCCCAGCATCATGCTGTGTGCCTGGAAATGGGAGGAGGCAGGTGTGTGCAGCTTCCCAGGGTTTTCTACCATAATTTTTATTCGTCTTTTAAAAACCTATTGGCTTTGTTGATCCTCTCTGTTATATATTGAATTTCTTTTGTATTAATGTTGCTGTTAGCTTTGCTGTATTCCTTCTTTTACTTGGTTTAGCTTTATTTTCTATTTTTCTATCTTCTAACTTCTTTTAAAAAATGCTTAGCAGGCCAGGCGCAGTGGCTCATGCCTGTAATCCTAGCACTTTGGGAGGCCAAGGTGGGTGGATCACCTGAGATCAGTTCAAGACCAGCCTGGCCAATGTGGTGAAACCCCGTCTCTACTAAAATACAAAAATTAGCCGGGCATGATGGCGGGTGCCTGTAATCCCAGCTACTGGAGAGTCTGAGGCAGGAGAATCGCCTGAACACCGGAGATGGTGGTTGCAGTGAGCCAAGATCACACCATTGCACTCCAGCCTGGCTGAGTGAGACTCTGTCCCAAAAAAAAAAAGTGCTTAACTTATTAATGCTGAGGCTTTCTAGTCTAGTATTTCAGGCTATAAATTGTTCCCCTAAGTAATGTTTCATCTGCATCCCACTAATTTTCGGTTGTGGTATTTTTAAAGTCATTTAGTTGAAACTATTACCTGTTTTCCACTGATCTTCCTTCTTCAGTCTATTGATTATTGTAAAGTGTTCTTTTGTTTCCAGATACTTAGGGATGATCCTCTGCTACTGATTTCTAGCTTAACTGCATTGGATCAGACAACATATTCTGAATGATTTCAATCCTTTAAATTTGGTAAACATTACAATATTTTCCTCTACTTGTTTAGAAATTATATGTCTGTCGGCCAGGCGCAGTGGCTCACGCCTGTAATCCCAGCACTCTAGGAGGCTGAGGTAGGTGGATCACCTGAGGTCAGGAGCTCGAGAGCAGCCTGGCCAACATGGTGAAACCCCGTCTCTACTAAAAATACAAAAAAAAATTAGCCAGGCATGGTGGTAGGCATCTGTAATCCCAGCTACTCGGGAGGCTGAGGCTGGAGAAGTGCTTGAACCTGGGAGGCGGAGATTGCAGTAAGCGGAGATCATGCCATTGCACTCCGGCCTGGGCAACAAGAGCAAAACTCCATCTCAAAAAAAAAAAAAAAGAAGAAAGAAAGAAATTATACGTCTGTCTCTATTTGTTAATATTGTCCGAGACTTACAATACACGTATTTAACTTACCAAATTATACAGTGAATAAACTCCTTTACCTTTCTCATGGGTAATATAATGATCTCAGAACATTTTAACCTCAGACTTTTACTGATTTCTGCAGTACTCTTGTCTTGTATTTCATGTCTGTGTTTTCTTTTTTAAATGGTCCTAGATGTTAATTGTTATTTTATATAGCCCATGTGCATATTTATTTAGTCACTTACTAACTGCTTCCCTTGCTATTCATTCTTTCTTCCATCTAGGATTGCTCTCCTTCTGTCTGAAATTCATCCTTTAGATTTGCCTTAGTGAGAGGCTACTGTGGGTGAATTTTCTCAGCTTTTTGTTTCTTAAATGTACTTACAGGCTGGGCGTGGTGGCTCAAACCTGTAATCCCAGCACTTTGGGAGGCCAAGGCAGGTGAATCACGAGGTTGTGAGTTCGAGACCAGCCTGGCCAACATGGTGAAACCCCATCTCTACTAAAAATACAAAAAATTAGCTGGGCGTAGTGGCGGGCATCTGTAATCCCAGCTACTTGGGAGGCTGAGGCAGGAGAATCACTTGAACCCGGGAGGCGGAGGTTGCAGTGAGCCAAGATCGAGCCACTGCACGCCAGCCCAGGTGACAGAGTGAGACTCCGTCTCAAAAAAAAAAAAAAAAAAGTACTTGCTATTGAACGGTATTTTCACTGCAAATATGCAATTCTGGTTTGGCTGCTACTTCCTTTTAGCGTATTGAGATTTCATTCTACTGTTTTCTGGCTCCTATTGATGCTCTTATCAGTCTAACTCTTTGTAAGTTAGACTGATAATAGCATTTTTTCCTCCTCTGGCTGAATTTAAGATACCTCCACACACTTCTTTGGAGTTTTTTGGTTTCACTGGTTTGTTTAGGGGTGGATTTCCCACTTTCCTTATTCAGCTTGAGATTTGTTGGACTTAAAAATATATGAATGTCTTCTTTACAAAATTGTCAGCCATTAATTCTTCAGATACTGTGTCTTTGTCATCTTCTCTCTTTCTCCTTTGAGAACTCCAGTTTAAGCTGATATTAAACCATCTCACTTTATATCCTTCCTGTCTCTTCTCTTCCACAATTTTCATCATTTTGGCCGGGCATGGTGGCTCACACCTGTAATCCCAGCACTTTGGGAAACCAAGGCAGGTTGATCACTTGAGATCAGGAATTCAAGACCAGCCTGACCAACATGGTGAAACCACGTCTCTACTAAAAATACAAAAATTAACCAGGTGTGGTGGCGGGTGCCTGTAGTCCCAGGTACTTGGGAGGCTGAGGCAGGAGAATTGCTTGAAACCGGGAGGCTATGGTTGCAGTGAGCCAAGATCACGCAACTGCACTCCAGCCTGGGTGATAGAGCGAGACTCTGTTTAAAGAAAAAAAAAATTCCATCATTTTACCTCTCTGTGGTATATTTTGTAAATTTCTTTTAACCTATCTTATAATTCACTAAATTTCTCTTTGGCTGTGTCTGATTTGCCGTTAAAGCTATCTATTGAGTTTCTAAGCCTTTTATCGGAGTTTAAATTTTTAGGAATTTTAATTTTTAGGAGTTCTGTCTAGTTTCCTGTTCCCTATAGATACTTAAGCTTGTCTTTTGTTTTTTTAAACATAGTAAACATATTTGTTTTCGTTTGAGGCACTTTGCATTTATTCTCCTTTAATCCTCAGGGCCATGCGGTATCATGTCTCTCGAAGAGATAAGAACACAGAGATGCTTGTCTGTGGGTCTCTTACTTCTTTTCTACCATCTTCCTTCAGCTTGAAGTAGAAGCTCTGAGAAACTGAGACCTCTGAGGCAGAGAGAGGCTTTGATCCTTGCTTAGAATCTATAGTGAGTGTATCTCTGCCTCACAGAGCCCTCTCCACAGCACACAATGTAGACAAGAGGCAGACTCATTGATTGTGGAACAGGAAGCTTTTATGGAACTAAGATTTAAGTCTCTGACTCACTGTGAGCTCCTCGAGGGCAGGGGCTGTCTCTGATACATCCCTGTGACTATAGTGACTAGGACAAGATTAAGCAGATATTTAGTGACTGCATGATTCACTGTTCTGGGTATACAGCTGGGGTGCAAATATACATGTATATTAATAATTAATAATTGGCTAAAATAGCAATACAATTAAACTCACTTGAGCTGTATTTGCCTGTTGAATGTTTACCAATATCTAGCTATGAACATCTAGATCACAGGTTGGCAAACTTCGGTGAAGGGCCAGATAATAAGTACCTTAGGCTCTGCTGACTGTGTGGCTATTCACAGCTACTCTACTCTGCCACTGTAGCCTGTCTTAGTCAGCTCAGCTGCCATAACAACTAAATACCACAAACTGGGTGGTGTAAATAACAGAAATTTATTTGCTTACAGTTCTGAAAGCCGGAAATCCAAGATCTGCCGGCAGGGCTGGTTTCTAGTGAAGGCCCTCTTCTTGGCTTGCAGACGGCCGCCTTCTGATTGCATCCTCACATGATGTTGCTTCTGTGCATGCACGTCCCTGGCGTCTCTTCTTACCAGGACACCAGTTCCATCAGATGAGGGCCTCATGCTTATGATCTCATACAACCTTCATTACCTCCTTAAAGGCTCTGTCTCCAAATGCAGTCACATTGGGTACTGGGGCTTTGACACAGGAGTTGGAGGAGGGGGTACAATTCAGTCCATCACAGAACCCAAAGCAGCCGTCGATAATACACAGATGAAGGGGCATGGCTGTGTTCCAGTAAAACTTTACTTACAGAAACAGGTGGCAACTGGATTTGGCTCATGGACTGCAGTTTGCCAACTGCTTATGTTTTTTCTTTTTCTCATTTTAAAAAAATTTTATAGAGACAGGGTTTTGCTGTGTTTCCTGGGTGCAAGTGCTCCTCCTACCTCAGCTGGGATTACAGGCATGAGCTGCTGCACCAGCCTTATGTTAATATCTAAAGAGAATTGATGTAAATGTGACAATGCTTATTTGAATACTATTTCTTCAGAGCACTCAGCCTTGACCTAGTGGTCCTGAGGCTCAGTAGGAAGAGTGTTTGTCTCTTGCAGCTCTCACAGAGCACACAGAGCACTTCTGCGACCAGATGTGGAGAGTTTCCCTCACACAAGCAGTTCTCCAGCAGACGTCGACTGGGTGTCCTGCAGTTTAACTCATTTCTGACCCAACCTACCTGTAGTTAGCATCACATCTTACAAGTTAAAGAGCCCATCCCACAAGACTGCCCCCACTTCAGACCCAATCACAAGCCCCAGATTGTGACCTGTGCTTCTTACCAACTGGTTATAAATCAGGGTCCCATGACCTCCCTTCCTGGGTTCAACAGTTTGCTAGGATGGCTGTGACTCAGGCCTCACCAAGCCTGCGCCTGAAGTGTAAAACAAAGGTCACTGACCACAGCCCTTTCTAGTTCATTTGCTTAAGACCCCTTGCCCAAGGGCACAGAGCCTACTGGCAGGCTGAGGACTACAGCCAGGGTGGAGCCCACAGCCAGGGTGGAGCCCACAGCCAGGGTGGAGCCCACAGCCAGGGTGGAGCCCATTCCAGAGCCAGGTTAGCCCTCCTGGCCCCCAGCAAACCACACACAGACCCCTGCTCACCCCTGCATGTCTGTCCCTGGGCCCCTCTCCTGGACTCCCAGCTCCTTCTCTTGGTGGCTATGCAGGGTCTGCTGCCGTTCAGGGTGCAGCTTGGGGCACCCCTCCAGCAGCCACTCTCCCACGCCTGGGGTCCACAAGGGCTTCCCTGTCCCCACCTTCTGAATGTCTGTTTCCACACTCCCACCAGAGGAGGCTCTCCCTCAGAAAGGCGTTGGTTTACTTTCCTGTTTACGGGACAGTGGCATCCCAGGCAGCGGCTTGCAGGTTGAGGCCAGACCCCTGAGTGTGGCGGGCAAAGCCCCTGCACCTGGTTCCTGCCTGCCTGTCAAGCCTTAATCTCACCTTTCCTGGTCATTCCCAGGACACCGTCCACCTGTGGTTTCACGCTAGGTTTCTCTTGCGAGCACGTGCTTCATTAGCACCATGTATTCTGTCCACTGTACCTTCTCTTTCTGCTTATCTTCCCAAGTTCAGTTCCCCGCCTCCCTGTCTCCAGAGAGCCTCTCCCGCCTGCCCCGGCTCACCTGGGAGGGGAGTTCCCTGAAACTGTGTTACTCTCTGCCTCCTTGTCTGAGCCCCGTCCTGTGCTGCCGTCTCTGGGGCCTTTTTTCTCCATATCCTCATTACCTAGCACAGCACCTGGCACACAGTAGGTGTCCCATGAACAATGTTTGAATGAATCTTTGAATTATGGAGAATGAGTAAATGCCACCTGACTGTCAACTGCCTTGGCCTGTTTTCCAGTCCTTTATCCTGTGCCTGCCATGACTCTTTTCTGCTTTGTTGGGGCACGGTGCTGGGAGCCGAGCATGGCTGCAGGTGCCGGGATGCTGAGGTGGTCTGAGCTGCTCTGTGTGCCTCAGTCACGTGGCCGGGCAGGGTGGGAGGCAGGCAAGAAACTCTTCCCTACTTTGCCTTTAGGACAGTCCACAGAGCAAGAATGGAGTTGAACAAGGAGGAGAGCCCGAGCCTCTGTTTTGATCGATCAGATGTGGTCCCAGTCCCCTGCCCCTTGAATCAGCCCAGCCAGAAGGGGCCTAAGGAGGCTCTTGTCACTGCATATGCCCAGGGGCCCTCTCCAAACTTAGCAGGCGAGAACAGCCACAAGGATTTCTAAGATGGCAGGCTGGTCTTGTGCCTGGGAAGAGACAAGACCTGGTGAGACCTAGATGGAGAGTGAATTTGGAGTTGAGATGGTCCTATTATGCTTCTAAGGAGCCTGCAGGCTGGCCTGCCCTTCCCCCAGGGTCTGAAGGAGATGGGCCAGCCGTCGCCCTGACGGGGTCGAGGCAGGCACCAGCACATCATTTGTGGGTACAGCTATCAGTGGGTACAGTTTCAGAATTTTGAACCTGAGTCTGTGGGTTTCACGCGGTGGACATAGCCCCAGTTTGCCATGGACATGATTACTTTCTGTAGAAGCTGTTTATTGACCTGAACTAAGTTTTCACTGAACTAAACAGAAGCACAGAAGGAAGGGTGAAGATATTCTGGATGCGCTCAACCATGTTCATGGGCCTCACCACTGCCTCACCACAGCCACTGCCTGCTGTTCGTAAATATGTGGTCAGGAGGGGGATGTTCACTACTGACAGGGGCCCGGGAGAACCTTTGATTTGAGGTTTCATCAAGAAGACAAGGACTGTTGAAGAGTTCTGAGCCCCTGGGTTGCTGACTAAATCCAGTAGTCGCTTTGGGCCCTTTCTCGGTAAACAAGCACGGAGACACCTGGACAGGAATCCTGCCAAATGGGAGCAGTGCAGGCGAGGGTGTGGCCCTGCCACGGAGGCAGGACTGGGGCAGGGAAGGGTGGAGAGGAGATTTCACTGTTATTTCATATCCTTCTGCATTTTTGTTTGCTTGCATAACAAAACATCTATTGCCTTTCTACTTTTTTAAAAAAGCAACTTTTTTTTTGGAAAGGAAGAACTAGTGAGGCTCCTTAACAATACTATGAGTCAGGATTTTTCTGCTCCTTCTTCCTCTGTTCCTGGTCTGTGGCTCCTGTCATGGCCTCTCCTCCTGTGTCGGGAGGTTGGGCAGTCCCCATCCTCTAGGCAGTCTAGGCATGGCCAGGCTTATGCAGTTGTTCAGGGGACATGCCCTCCCCCATTAGTTTCTTCTGTGGCTCTTCTCCTGGTTATCTTATGGAGATTACATCAGGGATATTTTTTTCCTTATTGGCTTTATGTAGATTGAATTTACATACAGCAAAATTCACTTTGAACTGAACAGTTTGATGAGTTTGACACATGTGCACAATTGCGTAACTATCCCCACAATCACCAAAAGAACTTTTCTATTATTTAAAAAAGCCCTTGCCCTGCTCCCTACCTGGTCAGTCCCCCTCCCTGCCCAATGCCCACTGCTCCGCCACTCACCGCTCTAGGTTTCCCTTGGTTCTGGAGCCCTATGGAAATAAGATCGTGCAGTGTGTGGCCTTTGGTGTGTGGCTGCTTTCACGTAGCACCATGCCTTGAGACCTCACCATGCTGTTGTGAGTGTGAGCAGCCCACTCCTTTTCCATGGCTGAGGGGTGGCCCGTGGTTCCTTGCCATGTGTTTATCATGCACCAACCATGGGCGTTTGGGTTGTGGCCAGTTTGTCTATCATGACTGCCTCTGCTATGAGCATCTGCTTACAAATCTGTGTGTGAACATAGGTTTCACTTTTTTGGGTAAACATCTAGGAGCAGAATTGCTGGGTCACGTGGTAGTATGTTCCCACCAGCTGAGTGCAGGGCTCCAGTCACTCTGTGTCCTGCCTCACTTGGTATCCTTAGCTTTTTGGGTTTTGGCAATTCTCATTGTGGTTTTCATGTATATTTCCCTAATGACTAGTGATTCTGAGCATCACTTCATGTGCTTATTTGCCATCTGTATATCTTTTTTGTTTAAGTGTTGGTTCAAAATTTTGCACATGCTTTTTTTGGGTTGTTCATCTTCTTATTACTGAGTGTAAGAGTTTGTTACATAGTCTAGATATGATTCCCTGGCAGATACATATTTTTTCAAATCCTTTCTCCCAACCTGTGGCTTGCTTTTTCCTTAACAGTGTTTTTTAAACAGGAAGAGCCTTTAATTTGTATGAAGTTCGGTTTTCACTTTTTTCTTTTATGGTTTGAGCTTTTTGAATCTTATTTGTTTAATCCAATATCATGGAGATTTTCTTATATATTTATTTCTATGAATGTTATGGTTTAGTCCTAGCACTTAGATATATGATATATTTTGAGTTAATTTTATGTATGGTGTGATGTGGGGGTTTTGGGGATTTGGTGGGGTTTATTTATTTATTTATTTATTTTGGTATTTTGTAGCTTTTGCATATGGTTACAGTTCCAGTATTATTTGTTGAAAAGACTATTATTCTCTTTCCATTAAATTGCCAGGTCTTGATTTTTATATAGTCTTTTTGATTTTTTAATCTAAGGCACTGTACAATATGTGGAACCTCTTACATATATGTTAATACATGAACTTTTGTTCTTTCTGTTGTTCTAGAATACTTATAATGCCATATTCTTGTAAGTACTTATGTTGTCTTGGAGGCATCCATGCTGGTGAATGGGAGGGTTTCTGTGTAGGGTAGACAGGGAGAGCCTCCTATTTGTTGTGGTCCAAGTGGAAACCATTCTGGCAGCAATGGCTCAGGGCTGCCATGCCATGTAACTGTTCTGAGCCCACAGCATGTGGACTGCCTGCAGACATGGGAAGGACATCGCAGTTCACTGCAGTAGTCCACTATGTTCCGGGCACCTAGTTGAACCCTCCCAACTGCAATATGAGATGAGAATGGCTATCCCATTTTGCAGATGAAACATGTGAGACCCAGAGAGGATGGCTAACTGTACAACAGTGAATAAGCTGCAGAGAGTGGAGCTGAGCCCATTTTCTTTCTATTTCCTCTACCAGTAATTTTCACATTTCTTGCTATATTAGTAATATTTCAGAACCACTGTCACTTATATTTGGCAAACAAAGAGGACCAGGGCTGGCCTAGAAGGGCCAGGAAGAAGTAGGCCTCTGAGACCTGGGCTGCAGACACCCTGAAGAGCAGGGTCCGTGTCTCAGAGCAGCAGGGCCACACTGCTCACGTTGGGGGCTCTCCAGTGGCTTTATGGCAGCTGAGTCTGCATGGGAATAGTGAGCATCATCATCTAGGGGTGAGGATTAAATAAGGTAAAATGCCAGGCATGTGGTAGCTACTAAGTTATTGTTAGTCTGCCCAGCTGGATCACCAGGCTGGGGAAGGGAGGGGAACTAGTTCCTGCGAGGTTCAGTGAAAGAGGAATCTTAGGTCCCAGGCACCTGCAGTGAAAGCGTAAATGCTAGTTCCTGGTCCCCTAATGCTAGCAGAATAGTAACATTCCCCTTGCAGCGCACTCCCTGTCTGTCAGTGGATGTGGCTTTGTTTTTTAACCAACAGCGCACACAGTAAAATGTACATGCCCTCACCTCCCATGAAACAAAGGACAAGCAGCATGTGGATAAGTGAACAGCCAGTCCCGGAAAGGCTGGAGCTGTTGGCTGCAGCTCTGGAAATGTTAGCGCCTCCTCAGAGACTCATGGTGGGCCTGTGGATTCTGGGGTCTTGAGACAGAATCCATGCACCTGTGGCAGGCCCTGTGCTTCCGCAGAGCTGAGAGGATTCATAGGTGCTTCCCACGCGCAGTCTAGTCTGCCAGCGGTGAGCACTGCCCTATCAACACCAAGGACTGGCTTCCAGGGGGTAATGTGGGGCCTGGCGGGACACCAGGGCCAACCTGGAGCAGCGTGAGGGCCACAAGCCCTGAGGCAGAAGGCATGAGTTTGAGTTCTGACCACTCCAGTTTGTGAGTTTGAAACTAAAAGAGGAAAGGATCCGGTATTTGTTGAATGCCCACTACTTGCCGGCATTTTACTCCTGCTGTTTGGTTGAACTCATAGAGACACATATAATACCGTGTGCTCTCTTCCATCTGAAGATGAGGAAGCTGAGGTTCAGGCAGGTCAGGTCCCTGACTCACAGACACACGGCTGGGTGGCGACTCTTCCAGAAAAGTCTTTTCATTTTTCTAAAATACCATGTTGCTACTGATTCAGCACTGGGGGTGAGGGTAATACACAAAGCAATTGGGAAGATCAAAAGAGGTAATGAACGTGAAGGCTGCAGATTGGCAAATACCGGGCGACAGAAACTACTTTAGCTGCATTTGCTTTTTAGGTTTAAGCAACAAAACAAACCTTCATATAACACATGGTGAGTGTGCCAGAATAAATTTACAAGTACAGGCAGAATACAGGGTTATGCATGTGTGTGCTGAGATTAATATTTAAATTTATAAATAGGGAAATGCATTTTCTTTTATATGTAGAGCAGTTGTTTCATGTTATCCACATTTCCTCCCTGTGCCTTGAGCACAAAGATGCCCCCAGGCTAGAGCCCTCTCTGGGCAGGAACACGACAGACCTGAATCTATCCAGAGTGTGAGGGTGGAATGGTTGCAGCCAACCTTGTGCAGCAGGCTGACAATGTGCCGGGCACCGCTGCGTTCACAGGCACCATTTCAAATCCTGTACTCAGGCCTGGTGGTGAAGAAGCGGGGAGCCTTCCACAGGGAGTATCAGGGTAAGCGGTTATGTCGCTTCTCCAGGTCAGTGTGCCCCTATGGAGATGCGATTGGACGCTGCATCTTTCTTCATGTCCCTAGTGCCAAGCACAGGGCCTGGCATGGAGCAGAGACTCAGCATGAGGCAGTGAACGAGTAAATTTTACAGTGTAGAAAGGAGTACATCATAGTGGATCTGGACTGAGAGGGCTTCCTGAGGCAGCAGCACTGCTAGGTTGCCCAGAGGATGAGAGAGAAAGGAAGGCCTGGGTTCCCAGGGGCCATGAAGTGCTTTGGGCAGACACACATTCAGGGTCCTGTGAGCAGCCAGGATACACCTGTGAGGAGAAGGCAGTAGGTGCGAACACAACAATGACAGGCAGATGAGAAGGCAGACTAAGCCCACACCTTTTTCAGGACTAAGCCAGAGTCACAAGCACTGGAAAGGAAGGCCCTGCAGCTCACACACTCGCACAGCTGATGGAGCCAGTGACAGACGGATTGTAGTCTCTGTGGACAGCATTTGACAGCCTGGCTGCAGTGCACCAGGGGTTCAGTTTGATAGAGGCCCCAGGAAGATCCCCAGCCCACTCCCAAACACACGCATGCAGCTCATATTCCCAGCTTCTTGCCCGAGCGTGGAATTCTCTATTGTAGCATCAGTTTTGCATGTAGCCCCTCCAGCTCACAGCCAGCAAGGAAGCATCAGCTCTTTGACACCTGGGAATCCCTGGCTTCTGCCACATCTCACTGCCTTCCTCTTCTGCTTCTAAGCATGTGATTACATCCAGCCCAGCCAGGGTACTCTCTTTATTTTAAGGTCAACTGACTAGTAACCTTAATTGCATTTGCAGTTTTCTTTGCTTCATAACATAACATATTCGTGGGCATAATACCAGGAGGGTGGAGGTTATGGAGGCCAAAATTCTGCCCACCTCAGTGCCCATGCTTTCAAGTATCATGGGGGAATGATAATTGATCACAGGCAATTATAACCCAGCCTAATGAATGCTGCAGAAGAGTGAACACACAGCACTGTGCAGCACTCAGGAGGCCTCCCTCGCTGAAGCCAGGGCAGTTTCCTGGAGGAAGAATATCTAAGTTGAGCCTGAAATGATGAGCAGGACTGGGAAGGGGGATGGCCCGGGCAGAAGGGACAGCATGTGTGTCTGCTGTGCAGTGGTTCAATACTCTTGACCTGTGGACTTCAGGGAGCCAGAGGGACAAAGCGCACTGGAAGGCAGACGGGAGAGCCGCCAAAGACTCTAAGCAGGTGAGAGGGAGCCTTTGGGAAGCTCATCTGATGGTGCTCTGGGGATGGAGAGGACTGTGGCTAGAGAAGGCTGGTGCACTGCTTAGGAGGTGGAAGAGGGTGATGGCCTGAAACGCAGAAGCAGCAGTGGGACAGAGAGGTGAGTGTGATTTGATTGGAATCCAAGGGGGTGGGAGGGCGATGGGTTACAAGGGAGACCCAAGGGCCTGGCTTGGATGACTGTTCACAGAGACTGGAGGACCGAGCAGTGGAGAAGCTTAGGTTTGCAGATGTATGATCATGTAGGTGGCCTTAGCTTTTCATATGCTGCGTTTTAATTTTCATTCAGTTCTGTGTATTCTTAAAACTTTCCTTGAGACTTCCTCTTTGAACTATGGAAAATATGTTATTTAATTTCCAACTGTTAGAGCATTTTCTTGTTGTTTTTCTGTTGTTGATTTCCTGTTTGATTCTAATACAATCAGAGACCATACTCTGTATGATATCAATTGTGTTAAATTTGTTGAGGTTTGTTTTGTGACCCAGGAGGTTTATTTCAGTGAATGTTTCATGGACATTAAAAAAAATGTATGTTCTGCTGATGTTGAGTGGGCTGTTCTATAAATGTCAATTAGATCCACTTAGATTACGTTATTTAGTTGTTCTTTATTTTTGCTAATAATCTGTCTAGTAGTCCTATCTATTGCTGATAGTCCTCAACTATAACTGTGGGTTTTTCTATTTCTTTTTTGAGCTCCATCCATTTTTGTTTTATGTAGTTTGAAGGTCTTGTTTGGTGTATACATATTTTAAGGTTGTTAGATCTTAAATTATTGGCTTGTCCTTAAGGTCACTGATTCTGTCTTCTGTGCCCTCCATTCTGCTGTCAAATCCATTCATTCAGTTTTGTTTCCATCACCATACTTTTCAGTTCTATGATTTGTATTTGCTTCTTTTTTATAATGTCTTTTTTGAAGCTTTATCTTTTTTCATTTGTTTCAAGGATATTGATAATTACTTATTGAAGCAGTTTTCTGGTGGCTGCTTCAAAATCTTTGTTGGGTTGTTCTGTCTGGTTCTTCTCAGTGTTGGGGTCAATGGATTGTTTTCTCTTATTCAGGTTGTGATTTTGATGATTCTCGTTGTGACGAGTGATTTTGAATTATAGTGTAGACATTCTGGATCTTATGTTAAAAGACTCTTGACCCTATTTAGATCTTCTATTGTAGCAAGGATTTGCCCTATTTAGATTTAGCATGTAGCTCTAGCCTATTTTGTTGGCTACAGTTCCAGTGACAGTTTAGTTTTCTGAGCATTTGCAATGCTATCCTGGTTGGCTTCTTGCTTCTGCTTGGGCCTTCTTTTGATCTCTCTTGGTGATGTCAGCAGGTCAGCAGGGAATCCTGACCCACAGGATAGACAGCACTTTCCCTGGCCTGTTCTCCAAGTACCCAGTGCTGGTGGGCTTCCCACTCTGTCTCTGCCTCTGCCACTGCCACTGGGGGAGAGAAGCAGCTGTCTTGGCCACCTTCTGCCCCTGGAAAGGGCCTGGAGCTGCAGAGTCTGAGTGGAGACTGTTCTCCACCGTTGGGTGGAGGATTGGGAGACCCTAGCTGCAGGCTGATTTCTGCTGCTGGGTGGAGGGCCAGGAGACACACAGGCTGCTGACATAGCCTGAGCCTGGCAGGTGGGCGTTGGCTTGCCTGGGTTGTACTCTGAGCAGATCACCCTGCTGGGCTGGTGTGGCCTCCCTGGGATCTGTTGTTGTCGCTGACCAGGCCACTGCTGCCATTGGGTGTGCATGGCCCTTGCTGGGCTTTCCTCTTGCTGGAACTTTGGCCAAAGAGAGTCTGTTTGGCATCCATTCATCATAGGGCCAAATTAATGGCCAATGTTGTTCACATCTCCCCTGCGATCCAGAGCCCATATTCTTTTTTTTTTTTTTTGAGACAGAGTTTCGCTCTTGTTGCCCAGGCTGGAGTGCAATCACGCAGTCTCAGCTCACTGCAACCTCTGCCTCCCGGGTTCAAGTGATTCGCTTGCCTTAGCCTCCCAAGTAGCTGGGACTGCAGGCGCCTGCCACCACACCCGGCTAATTTTTGTATTTTTAGTAGAGATGGGGTTTCGCCATGTTGGCCAGGCTGGTCACGTACTCCTGACCTCAGGTCATCTGCCTGCCCTGGCCTCCCAAAGTGCTGAGATTACAGGCCTGAGCCACCGTGCCCGGCCCGAGTCCATGTTCTGAAAGAACCTCCTTAAACTCTCACACACAAAGCCAATGGTCTGCCTGTCCTAAATCAGCCCAGGGCCAGATACCAGACAACGAGGACAGCCCTTATGCCTCAAAGCCCACCAGAGTTATTCATGCCAGCTGGTTTTAACTGGTTTACCCTGCCTTCCTTGTCTTTTCACTCAGAAACCCCAAGAATGGTTCTGGCCTTGGTTTCCCCTCTGCCTCCAGAGCAACACCGGTGCTTCTTCATGTGGTCCCATGCGGCCTGGTGTGTCCCTTCTCTTGGAAATTTTAAGTAATAAAAATCCTTTCAATGGCATTAGCCTCTCCATTTTGTCACTTAGTCACCTCTATAAATTAAAATTCTGTGGGTACAAATGAAACAGAGAGCAAGCTTTTAACCCTCCCTCCCTCCCTCTCTCCTTCCCTCCCTCCTTCCTTTCTGTCTGTTGACAGAACTGCGGGTTCTCTGGTTCCCAGGCCAGGATACAAGAGAAGTAAAAAGAAAGCCCAAAGCTGGGCACTTTGGGAGGCGAAGGTGGGCAGATCACTTGAGGTCAGGAGCTTGAGAACAGCCTGGCTAACATGGTAAAACCCTGTCTCTACTAAAAACACAAAAATTAGTTGGGCATGGTGGCAGGTGCCTGTAATCCCAGCTACTCGGGAGGCTGTGGTGGGAGAATCGCTTGAACCTGGGAGGCGGAGGTTGCAGTGAGCCGAGATAGCGCCACTGCACTCCAGCCTGAGTGACAGAGCGAGACTCCATCTCAAAAATGAAAGGAAAGAAAAGAAAGAAAGAAAAGAAGAAAAGAGAAGAAAAAAGGAAAAGAAAAGAGAACCAAGCATGTTGTAGTTTGTAGCACGCAAGCCCTGCATATGTAATCCTCTCGGCACATTATGTTGACATTTTCCCAGCGTGAGTGCATGCAGAGGCCTCCGTCCTATCGGGTCCGTACCATCCTTCAGTTATCGTTTATTTGCCCTAAATACTTCCTCTACATATTTTGAGAACTACATCTGACATTCTTATAATTTCTGCTTCAATTTCTAAAACCCAAGAAGAGATGGAAAACCTGTTTTCCTGGGATAGCCCCACAGGTCCTTAAGGCTCTGTTTTTTTGTTCTTTTTTCAGTGTCTTATCTCTGGTGCCCAGATTGTGTAATTTCCATTGTTCCATTTTCAAGTTCTCTGATTCTGTCCTCTGCCTTTTCTATATTGCTTTAGAACTCACTCATCGAGGTTTTATTTGTTATTATAGTTTGCAGTTATAAAATTTCCCTCTGCTGTTCTTTATATCTTCTGCTTATTTTTTTTTGAGTCTTTCAGTTTCTTCATTTAGAATTTTTATGGTGCCTGTTTTGAAATCCTTGTCAGATAATGCTAACATCTCTGCTGGTTTTGTTTTGTTTTGTTTTTTCCTGTTTATCTTGACTTTTTTTTTTTCTTTTTTCTTTTTTTTTTTTCCCAAGACAGAGTCTTGCTGTCGCCAGGCTAGAGTGCAGTGGCGTGATCTCGGCTTACTGAAACCTCTCCCTCCCGGGGTTCAAGTGATTCTCCTGCCTCAGCCTCCCGCATAGCTGGGATTACAGGCACGTGCCACCACACCCAGCTAATTTTTGTATTTTTAGTAGAGATGGGGTTTCACCATGTTGGCCATGATGGTCTCGATCTCTTGACCTCATGATCCACCAATCTTGGCCTCCCAAAGTGATGGGATTACAGGCGTGAGGCACCGCACCTGACTGACATTTTTTTAAGATCCAAGCTGTACATGTACAGGTTGGTTACATGTTGCATGACGCTGAGGTTTGGGCTTCTACTGATTCTCTTGCCCAAGTAGTGAACATGGTACCCAATAGGTAGTTTTCAACCCTTGCTCCCCTCCCCCAAATGTTTATTATTCTCGTGATTGTGCCTGTGTGTACCTAGTGTTTAGCTCCCACTTATAAGTGAGAACATGGAATATTCAGTTTTCTGTTTCTGCATTAATTCACTTAGGATGGTGGCCTCTAGCTCCATCCATTTACACAAAGGATTTGATTTTGTTCTTTTTTATGGCTGCATAGTTCTCCATGGCATATATGTACCACATTTTCTTTATCCAGCCCACCACTGATGGGCACCTAAGTTGATTCCATGTCTTTGGTATTGTGAATAGCACTACACAGAAGTGCAGGTGTCTCTTTGATATAATGATTTCTTTTCCTTTGGGTAGATAACCTGTAGTGAGATAGTTGGGTCAAATGGTGGTTCTATTTTTAGTTGTTTGAGAAATCTCCAAACTGCTCTCCACAGGGGCTGTGCTTATTTGCATTCCCACCACAGTGTGTAAGAGCTCCCTTTTCTCCACAGCCCCACCAGCAAGTGTTATTCCTGGCTTCTTTAGGAACAGCCATCCTGACTGGTGCATCTCTCTGCTGTCTTGGTGTTGGCCTCTGTTGATTGCCTTGTCCCATCCAAATAGAGATTTTTCTGCTTCTTGATATGAGAAGTAATTTTCTATTTATTCTGCACAGTTTGGGTGTTATATTATGGGCCTTGGGACCTTATTTAAGTATTGGGACTTAGTGGGCCTCTTCTGACCCTGCTCTGGGGGGAGGGGAGCACAGCCTCATTACTGCCAGGTTCGGCTAGAAGTGCAGTTCCCCACTGATGAAATAGAAGTTGCCACCTGAAGAGAAAAAAGACTCCATCCATTTGATATAACAGCTAGGAATATTGACAGTCAGGATCCAAACACTGAGATTCTTCTGTATGTCAGAACTTGCACCTAAACATTGTACGGACTACAAAGAAGTGATTGCCATGGCCCCTTCTGGAGCTGGTGGTTTGTTGGAATTCCTGACAGAATGACCTATGATTTACATGTATATAAAAGGAAGCCCAACTTTTTTCCAAATATTTTTAAATTATGAAGATAATTTAACTGTTTTATGTGGCAATTAGAGGAGAGGAACAATTTTGACTATAAAAAAAACACTGGCCAGGCTTGGTGGCTCATGCCTGTAATCCCAGCACTTTGTGGGGCCAAGGTGGGTGGATCACTTGAAGCCAAGAATTTGAGACCAGCCTGGCCAACATGGCGAAACCCTGTCTCTACTAAAAATACAAACATTAGCCAGGCGTGGTGGCACTTGCCTGTAATCCCAGCTATTGGGGAGGCTGAGGCACGAGAATCGCTTGAACGTCAGAGGCAGAGGTTGCAGTGAGCTAAAATCAGGCCACTGCACTCCAGCCTAGGCGACAGAGTGAGACTCTGTCTCAAACAAACAAACAAATAAAAAGTATTATTTATTGTTTTTTTATTTCAATGTTTTTTAATATGGCTGTAAATGCTCTTTAATTATAGAATACACAAAATTATCGCACATTCTTTATTTTCTTTTCTAAGTAGCCCTTAAAAATTAAGCTTTTAATGGCTGTTTAATTTTCCATTTTGTGTATATAGCTTAATTTGCTGAATCATTTTCCGAGTGTTGAGCACAAGTCATTTATCCATTTTTTTCTTGCAAAGAACACTTCAATGAACATGTCACATTGCTGAATCTTTCCTTAAGTTAGAATCTCTCAAGTGAGATTACTTAGTCAGTGTATGACCTTTTAATGACTCTTTATCATAATTTAGCATTCATTAGTACATCTTCCCTACAGGAACTCTTACTGTGGAGTTCTTATGGTGATTCTCTATTTCCCTCAGTTTTTCAGTATTTTATTATTTGGAATTCTTCTGTAAGGAAGAGTTTTCTTTTCTCCCCCATTTTGCATTTAAAGCAGCACCCCCAACTTATCCACCATTTTATTTTCTGCAGTTTCAGTCACCCAAGGTCAACCCTGGTCCTAAAACAGATGAGTATAATATAGTTCGATATTTTGAGAGGGAGAGAAAGAGACCACAGTCACATAATTGTTATCACAGTGTATTGTTATAATTACTCTTTTTATCACTAGTTATTTTATTAATCTCTTACTGTACCTAATTTATAAATTAAACTTTATCATAGGTATATATGTATGTACAGGAAATATCATAGTGTATATAGGGTTCAATACTATCTGCAGTTTCAGGCACTCACTGGGGGGTCTTGGAATGTATCCCCCACAGATAAGGGGGAACTACTGTATCCAGTCACTTATTTGTATCAGTATGGGTTTACTTTATTCTTTGGATTATAATCCAATCCTACGGTTATTTATGCTGTTACCCAGACTGTTCCCTTACTAGCTGTCAAGAGCTCTTTTCAGTTGGCTTCTGTGCCCTTCAGGAGCTCCCATCCTTATTTTTAATTCTTGAGCAATTCCATATTTTTTGGCACCACAATGTGCTCCAGGTTCACCTTCTATTTGCCCTTGCCCAGTCCTGGCATCAACCACTTCTTCAAGAAGAACCTGGCTTCTTGTATTATAGAATGGTATTTAGAAACCAAGATTTGGGTTTGAAGTGTGTTCATAGCCACTGTGGTGACACTGATTTTAGCTCTCCCAGCAGACAGGGCAGATAAACATACGTTGTATATATATTAACCCATATATACACACATATTTATGTTGTTTCATTATCTGCCTATTGATCTGTGTGTGTGAAAGCATTTGTGCATGGATTAGTATACAAATATAAAAATGTATGTACTTTTAAGTGTAAGTTACCTGATATCTGATATCTCCAACTCCAACCCAGCACCACAGGATTCATTCTAGCCTTAAGCTTTTATTTGTAACTTCTTTTTCTGATGGTAAGAAACCTGGTTCTCATTATCCACAAGGTATTTAGAGACCAGCCTGGCCAACATGGCGAAACAGCCCTTGTATACATGTAAAATAGTTTCAGATTGCTAACCCATAACTCTGTGAGAAATGTAGCAACTAAAGTACAGTGTTTGTATAAAGTTCTTTTTGTCTTTAACCTCTCAGTATCCAGTCGACACATCATTCTCTAAAGTTACTTAGGTCAGCTCCTTTATTTGCTACCCCTGTCAGCATGGCTATATCATTAATTTGGAGTGCAGCTAGAGTCATTTGTCAGTCTATAGTCCATCTTGGGTTTCCTCAATGTTCTGGGGTGGGTGTGGGTATGGGTGGGTTTAATTTGTATAGAGTAAAATGTACTCCTGGTGGTATGTAGTTTGGTAGATTTTGGCAAATTTATATCACAGAGCGGTTCAATCACTTAAAAATTTCCCTCGTGTTGCCCTTTAGTAGTAAAATCATTCTCCAGTCCCCAGTCCCCAGCCCTTGGAAACCCTTCATCTGTTTACCATCCCTGTGGCTTTGCCTTTTCCAAAATGCCGTATAAATGGATCATACAATATGCAGTCTTTAGAGTTTGGCTTCTTTCACTTAGCAAAATGCACTTATGGTCCTTCCAAGTTACTGTGTAATTGATAGTTTGTCCCTTTTTTTTTTTTTTTTTTTTGAGACAGAGTCTCGCTCTGTTGCCAAGGCTGGAGTGCAGTGGCACGATCTGGGCTCACTGCAAGCTCCGCCTCCTGGGTTCACGCCATTCTCCTGCCTCAGCCTCCTGAGTAGCTGGGACTACAGGCACCTGCCACCATGCCCAACTAATATTTTTTTGTATTTTTTAGTAGAGATGGGTTTCACCATGTTAGCCAGGATGGTCTCTATCTCCTGACCTCGTGATCCGCCCACCTCAGCATCCCAAAGTGCTGGGATTACAGGCATGAGCCACCATGCCCAGTCAGTTTGTCCCTTTTTATTGCTGAGTTGTATTATTGTATGGATATGGATGCATGGTTAATTTGTTTATCCATTCAACTGTTGAAGGACATCTGGGTTGTTTTCTGTTTGTGGAGATTATGACTGGTATGTTCTAGCTATAAAATTTTGTATATTGAGTCCAGGTGCGGTGGCCCACGCCTGTAATCCCAGCACTTTGGGAGGCCAAGGCGGGCAGATCACGAAGTCAGGAGATCGAAATGATCCTGGCTAATAACATGGTGAAACCCCATCTCTACTAAACGTACAAAAAATTAGCCAGGCGTGGTGGCATGCACCTTATAGTCCCAGCTACTTGGGAGGCTGAGGCAGGAGAATTGCTTGAAACTGGGAGGGCGGAGGTTGCAGTGAGCCGAGATCACGCCACTGCGCTCCAGCCTGGGAGACAAAGCAAGACTCTGTCTCAAAAAAAAAAAAAAAAAAAAAAATTACATACTGGCTTTCGTGTGACTATAATTTTTCCATTCACTTTGGTAAGTATCTAAAAGTGGATTTGCTTGGTCATATGTTTAGTTTTATGATAAACTTCCTATCCATGAGCATGGAATGTTTTTCCATTTGTTTGTGTCATCTCTGATTTTCTTCAGCAGTATTTTGTAATTCTCACTGTAGAGATCTTTTGGCTCCCAGGTTAGCTGTATTCCTAGGTATTATATTCTTTTTGTGGTGTTTTGAAAGGGATCACATTATTGACTTGACTCTCAGTTTAGACAGTGTCAGTGTATAGAAATGCTACTGGTTTTTCTACATTGATTTTGCATCCTGAAACTTTGCTGAAGTTGTTTATCAGTTCTAAGAGCCTTTGGGCAGAGACTGTGGGATTTTTCTAGGCATAAGAACCATGTCATCTGGCTGGGCGTGGTGGCTCACGCCTGTAATCCCAGCACTTTGGGAGGCCGAGGCGGGTGGATCACGAGGTCAGGAGTTCAAGACCAGCCTGGCCAACATAGTGAAACCTTGTCTCTACTAGAAATACGAAAAATTAGCTGGGCATGGTGGCGGGAGCCTGTCATCCCAGCTACTTGGGAGGCTGAGGCAGGAGAATCACTTGAACCCGGGAGGCGGACGTTGGAGTGAGCTGAGATTGCGCCATTGCACTCCAGCCCAGGCGACAGTGCGAGACTCCATCTAAAAAAATAGTAATAATAAAATTTAAAAAAAAAAGTTTTACTCTTTAAAAGGCCTTGGTAATAAAATGAAAAGGCAAGCCACAGACTGGAAGAAACTGTTTGGAAAACATATATCTGACAAAAGACTTATATATAAGATATACAAAGAATCCTTACAACTCAATAGTAAGAACACAACCCAGTTTTTAAAAATGGGCAAAAGACTTGAAGACACGTCACCAGAAAAGATGTACAGATGGAAAAAACATGAAAAGATGCTCAACATCATATGCCCTGAGGGAAATACAAATCCAGATCGCAAGGAGATACCGCTTCACAGACACTGGGAGGGTTAACATGAACAAGGCTGGTGGTACCAGGTGCTGGGGAGGTTGTGGAGCAGCGGGACCTCATACATTGTGGGAAGTGAGGAAGGGAATGGAGAGCAGGTTCTTGAGCAGTTGAACGCATGCCCCTACCCTGTGTATCTGATACAGCATCATCCCACTCCTCGGTATTTATCCAGGACAAATGAAAGCACATGTCCATATAAAGACCTGTACATGGATGTTCACTGCAGCTTTATGTGAGAAGCCGGAAACTGGGAACAACCCAAATGTCCATCAGCAGGTGAATAGATAACAAATTGCCTTATAGCTGCACTGTGGAACACGGGTCAGCAATAGAAGGAATGAATTCCTGACACACGCAACAAAACATGGGTGCATTTCAAAATAATCATGCTAAGTGGGAAAGACCAGATAAAAAGAAGACATACCACATGGTTCCATTTGTATGAAATTCTAGAAAAGGCAAAAAGCAGATAAAGGTTGCCTGGGGAAGGAGAGGGTGTTGAGGGAGGAGTGAGGAGAGGCAGAAGGGAAAGAGATCAACGGTCATCATATTGATGGTGGTCATGGTTTCACAGATGTGTGTCAAAACTTTGACTGTACATTTGAAATATGTGTGGCTTTTTTATGACAATTATACATCAATAAAGTTGTAAAAAAAAAAAGTAAATAGCAGTAATACAAAGAAAAGAAAACAAAGAGCCTTGCATTTGGCAATGTCACAGGCGCCTCTGCTGGCTGATTCAGGGCCGGGCGGGGTGGCGGCCAGACCCTGGGAGCAGTGTCCAGAACTTCTGATTCCAGAATCACGGCCCACTACACATTTCCCGAAAAGCTCCTCATAACAAAAGCTAAACCTAGAAGTAAAACATATCATCCTAAACAATCTTTAGTTGAGTTCACACACACAAAAGAAATTCCCAGGACAAAAAAAGAAGGAAGAGTTCAAAAAGTATGGAATTCAGTGGGAGGTAGAACCCCAGAGAGAGCAGTGATCACAGAAATGCTCATGAGCCACACGCTGGTTAAAAGTGACTGAAAGCAGAGCCTGTCGGGGGGTGGGGGCGGGGGAGGGATAGCATTAGGAGAAATACCTAATGTAGGTGACGGGTTGATGGGTGCAGCAAACCACCATGGTACGTGATTACCTGTGTAACAAACCTGCACATTCTGCACATGTACCCCAGAACTTAAGGTATAATAATAAAAAAAAGTGACTGAAAGATTCAATTTGGAAAGTCCAGCTATATGTTGGTTATGAAAAGCACACCTAAGGAACATTGAAAGATTGAAAATAAAAGAATGGAAAAAATACATGGTTGGCAAATACCAAAAGAATGCTGGTGTGGGTATATTAATATCAGAGGATGGCCTTTAAAGGAAAAAGTCTTTCTTAGGGATAAGAAAGTAAAAAAGCCTTTATTACCACTGGTAATAAAGGAGCCACTCATAGGAAAATGTAACAATTCTGAACTTGTTTATGCAACTGCTCACATAAGGCTGAACTGTAACAGAATTAAAAGAGGAAACTGACAAATCCACTAGGACAGTGGGAGGTTTCCACATGCTTCTCCTAATCACAGAGGAAAAACTAGTAAGACTTCCGAGGATTTAAACCGTCAACAAGGCTGATCTAATGAGCCCTTGTTAACACTGCACCGACCCATTAGAGAATGCACTGTCCTTTCAAACACCCATGGGACATCTCCAAAGTAGGACCTTGTACTATGTCATAAGGCCAGTTTCAACTAACTTCAAAAAATCAGTATCACACAGACGACTCTTTGATGACAGTGTCATTAAATAGAAATCAGAAACAGATAACTAACACATACTTCTAATAAGTCACAGGTCAAAAAGGAAATTATAATGAGCTTATTTTAAAAATTAGGATTGCCAAGATAATGGACATACCACAGATTAAAACTAGGGGTTTTTAGAAGGGACACTGTGTCCTCACATACTAATACTCTCTAAAAAGTGAATGACACATAGGAAAGTGTGCAGATTAAATGTAAACTATGTTATTGAGGAGTTTGCAGAGGGCAGAGGAGAGGTGGGGAGAGGCTAGCTCCACTGGAGGTTTCGGCCAACGTCGGGGCAGCGGGCAGGGAAGCGGTGAGCTCAGGAGGAGGAGGTGGGATGTGGGGCCTGCCGGTCAACACCATCCTCCCCTCCTGATGGGCTGGTAGTCAGCAGTTCACCCCGCTGTGGAACACTCACTGCAGCTGTTTCTTACAGGAGACAGGCTCAGCATCTTGCCCTAAAGCCTCATCTAGTTATAGAATAAGACAGTTGGGAAGTGCCAGGCCTGTGGCAAAATGGAGCCTGCCTGCTTCAGACTTTCAAATTTAACTCACTCCCACCCCTGTAAAAACCCTGAGCCTCCGCAGAAAGAATACTTGTTTGGTCTAGATTCCAGCCCCAGGCCATTCCCAGGACATAACCCTGGACTTACATCACTTTATGCTGAGAAATTATTTGGGGATCGCTCCTGAATCAACTCAGGAAGAAAGTCTTTCTTTGTAAGATTAGAATCCAATATTCAATCAAATCAAATGTTGTTTTTGATGTACTCATTGAATTTCAGTATCTGTACACTGCAATCAATCAAACCTGCTCTTCCAGTGCAGCTGCGCAGACTGCACCAGCTTTGTTACCTGGAAGAGTCATCTTAGATTTTTTTTCCCCCAAAGGCTTTTGTTTTCATTGAGACTGAGGGAGGCCTCTTGCCAAAATAACCTGGAACTCAGACAAAGGCTGGACCCTCCCCCCAGCAAGACGCCAGCCCCTGCCTCACAGGTAGTGCCCTGGGCAGTGATGCTGGGCAGGGAGGGCAGAAACGAGCCCACTGGCATTCTAGTCACCAGGGTCCTGATCGTTAGTCATTTGGAACTTGGGACTTGGGATTCTCTGTGTCTGCTCATGTAAGCAATGATGCCTGCATGAGTCTGGAAGGTGACATCAAGCTATGTCAATGCTGAGAGGATGGCTCCAGTGTCCCTTAGATCAGTTCTTGGTGTCTAAGACAGGTTGGTGAGATGAGGGGCTGCAAGCGCCCTGCAGGGCAGGTGTCACTGAGCTGAACACCCTGCCCGGCCTTAGCAGCCTTCTCAGTTCACTGGTTAATGACAGCACCCACTTGCAGTTGCACAGTTCTCTGTGCTTGTCCGGGCGTGCTCATGTCCGTGTCTCACTGGTCCTCTCCTTGCCGTGGGAGGTAGGCACGCTGAAGGCCTCTGGCCCTGCCGTACAGTCAGGGCGCCTGGCCCCACGGAGGCAGCGGCCGGAGACAGTTCCTGCAGCAGACCCCTGGTTCCTTCACTTCTCTCCTCTGGGACGTCCTGTAACAACCACACAGCCCTCCTTCCCAAATGGTTTGGTTTTTAATGTTTCCTTTACTATTCCGAATGCCTTCTGCTTTGCAACTTACTTGAAACTGCAGGATCATGTTATTCCTCATGTTCTACCCTGCACTTAAGAGCTTTACACAGCACTGGCTTTGGGTGTGTGTTTGTTTTCCTTCTTTCAGTTAAGAATTAAAAGCAATTTTACTTTGAGAAAGCTCTTATGACAAGTCCTGGGAAACCATGCCTGGGAGGGGCCGGTGGGGTGAATGGCTTCAGTACAAAGCTTGTGTCAAGGAGCCTTCGTGAGCAATGGGGCTGAGTGCTTGGCCAGCTCTGGGCCTGGGGGAGCTTTGGGGAGTTTGAGCATTGACTGCTGTGCACAGCAGTTTGTCAGAGTTCAAGTCATTGTATGTACTGAGACACGCTACAGCCATGATGCCTAAGGGAAGGAAGCCACACCCAAAAGAACATTCAATAGTCCCCCCTTATCCAAAGTTTCAGTTACCTGAGGTCTACTGCAGTCAGAAAATAGGTGAGTACAGTGCAATAAGATATTTTGAGAGAGAGACCACTTCACATAACTTTTGTTACAGTCTATTGTTATAATTGTTCTATTTTGTTAATATTGTTAATTTTTTACTGTGCCTAATTTGTAGCTTACACTTTGTCATAGGTATGCATGTATAGGAAGAAACAATATATATAGGGTTCGGTACTGGGGGGGAGTGGTTCAGGCATCCGCTGGGGGTCTTGGAACATATCCCCTGTGGATAAGGGTGGCTACTGTATAATTTTTTTATCTGAAACTCCAGAAAAGACAAAGCAAGACTGTGTGGCAGAAAGCAGGTCATTGTGGAGTTGGAGGGAAGCAGGGATTGACCGGGGAGGGGCAGGGCCTTTTTGGGGAAATGGAAACAGTCTAGATTTTTATCATGGTGGTAGTTACAGGAATGTACACAGTTTTCAAATATCATAGATCTGTGCATTTTAAATGGATGCTTGAAAATGTATATCTCAATAAGTAGTTTAAGAAATGTGTAACGAGAGAAGGAAATACTTGCACAGTTCTGTATTTTTCTTCGTCTTCAAAGCTTTATAACATCCCAAAATGTGTTTGCAACTTCGATCATTCTCATTTTTGTTATTGCTGTACTTTTTGTGTTTTTGTTTTTTTTGTTTTTTTTTTTTTGTTTTTTTTTTTTTTTTTTTGCTCTAGCAAACCAAACTCAGAAAACACTTCTTAAATGCAAGGGCATTGACTTTAAACCAGTTGGTTACATAAGAAGAAACAATGCATACATATTGATTTGTTCCTTCTTGCTGAAAATGTTAGGCAGAGATATGCTTTTTGCCATGACTCATGCAACATTTTTATACTTATGTAAACGCACATGTGCGTTGGTCCGGTTCTGATTTTTAAGGGGGTTGTTTTAAGGATGTGCTACCTTTTCTCCCTACTGATTGGGTTTGGCTTCATCACTTGTTTTCCATGTTGATAAAAGGCAGCCCTTCATACTTACCTCCCTTCCTAGGGGCACATGGGGAACTAATGAGCCGTTTCTGAGCCTTCCTCCTCCTGGCGAAGGCAGGCACGGTGTAAACATGTGCACAGATGTCCTCAGGCCTTGTCTCTGACTCCTCTCTTCTTGCCCTCCCAGACTCCAGAGCCAGGTGCACACCTGCCAGGTGAAGGTGAGATTGAAGATAACCAGCTCCCCACATCCCCTGCAGAACAAGTGGAGCAGGGATGGAGCCATCAAACAGACCGTGATGATTCTGAAACGCTGTCCCAGCAGAGTGAAAGCGGATCAGACACAAAAACTGACCCCTTTGAAAGTGCCTCTGACACAGAGTCCTTGTCTGGGGACCTCCCAAGGGGAGTCTTCCACCCTCTAAGAGGTACTCCTGTAGATATAGAAGCACCTTGGGAATACCCTGATGTCTCAGCAACTGGACCCCCTCAGGAGCAGCATTTGACCAGTGTTCCTGGGCTTCATGCAAAGGAAGAACTCGATTTGTCCCCTGGCTTAAAGGATGACTCTTGCAAAAATGGGTGGCGAGCCTTTGCCACAGTTGCTGGAGAACAGGAGGCAGGACACCTCTGGGACTGCGTGACCAGCCTGGAGCGAGAGTCTTTGCTGGCAGGGGTTCCCCAACACACAGGGTGCTGCTTACAGAGGGCCACAGACAGCAGTGGTCCCGAGCCAGTACAGGGGGTGGCTGTTCAAGACCTCAGAGGGCTCTCCAGTGTTTCTCTTCAGAAATCCAGGTCTGAGAGCTACCTGGACATCCCAGTGGTCTGGCCCTTCCTTCTCTGGTGCTGTGAACTGGGTCGGAGTTGGCCACGTATCCACAACAGGGCCAGGGCACCGGTGCTACCTAGCAGAGGCCCACTGGACAACACAGCCCCTCTGGGGACCAGGACAAAGAAGGAAAGTACTCTAGGCCCTGCAGGGGACACAGAATTGCTCTGGTCCCAGCCCCACTTGGATGTCCCCTGCCAGCCTCCTTTGAGGACATCTTGCCTCCTACGCACCAACCGTCACCATAGTGCCCCAGAAACTACTGGTGACAAGAACAGGGCATCCCCCAGACTCAACTGTGGGTACATGAGGGTACTGGTCAGGGCCCATTCCATAGCAGAGTTTTCACCAGAGTGCCCCGAGGATCCCGTGGGACAGAATGTTGTGAAGTCTGGGACCCATGTGAAGGAAGGGGCCGAAAATGAACGAGATCCAAGAACACAAAACACCCTTTCCCCTGCACCCACCCAGCTGTCTGGCCCGATTCCTGCTTTTCAGAGTGGGGCTCCCTGCAAGCCCGGTGGGTTTCGCTTGCAAAGGGCTTCTCAGGACACTCCTTCTGCAGGTCTCCTAGGGGAAAACCAGTTAAGACAGGATTCCAGGTCATGTCTGGTGGCTTCATGCCTCACCTCAGAGTTAGTGAAGCTCAGTGCAGAGGAAGTGCCTGAGCCCGCTGAGTGCAAGTCAGAGCAAAGCCCAGAAAGCAGAACCCAGGAACCCCAAGGCAGCCAACTCGCACCGAGAGCTGCTGGTGAGAGAGAGACACAGAAGCACCTCTGGGGCATTTCTGTCCAGGCAGAAAACCAAACCAGTAATTACACATCAAAGTATGTGCTCAGCGAGGAAAGCAAGTCACCTACCAGGGCCAAGTTCCCACGGCAGCCTAGCAGTGAGGGGACCCAGGTGTGGAGTGGAGACTTGATGGGCTGCTCGGAAGTGAGTGACAGTTCAGATGCCCCCGAGACCACCCAGAAATCAAGCGCAATAGACACTTCAAAGGCAGCCGAAGAAGCCATGGTTCTAGACCCCAACTACAGGGAACAGGCTTTGCAAGGTCTTTCAGAATTCAAGGCAGCCACGGTGTCTCACTGCGGCCCCGGGGCTGAGGAGGGTGAACAGGGGCCTGGGGGTGCCGGGGGCCGGCAGCTGGAGCCCAAAGCAGGCGGCGAGGCCTCGAGGGGCAGGGGCGCCCTCATCATTGTAGCTGTGGAGCAGAAAGGTCTTCAGGCCACCAGGAGCAATGCGGGGCCTGTTCCAGAAACACTGCCCCGTGACTTTCCTGAGGAAAGACCAGAATCTCCCCTGAGCACTGGCGAGACCCCCTGTGAGTCTCCCACTAGGGGGAAAACACCAGCCGGTAATGAGTGTGAGTTGCCAGCAGCCCCCATACAGGGAGCTGGCGATGGGGCTCTTCAGCGGGTGGCCCAGGCCGCAGAGCTTGGGAGAGTGCTGGTCCCCCAAGCTGCTTCGGAAGAGACGCCGAGCACAGAGGAGCCCCCGGGAGAGACACTGCGTGGGGAGAGCCGGAGCTCCGGGTCAGGGGAGCGTGGCCCGGAGGAGGCCCCCGAAGGCGGTGCTGCAGCAGCCCGGGGCCAGCGCCCCCGCGTCCCCGCCTTGGAACCGCCCCAGCCGCCACGCGGTCTCCGCCAGGGCGCGCAGGAGCCTGGGAAGCGCCCGACGTTTTCCCAGGTGACCTCCTTCAGGAAGGGCAGGCCCTTGGCCGCTGAGAGCCCAGGAGGGGTCCCGGCCCCGACCACCGAGGGTCGCCGCTGGGGCTCTTCAGGCCCCGAGGGGCTCCCCAGGGAGAATCCGCCCGCTGCGGCCCGTCGGGACGCACCGCCTCTGCACCACGGGGACGCCAGCGCCTGGCCCGAGTTTGTCCCGCAGGCTGCAGGCGACAGGACTGCAGGGCCGGCAGAAGCGGGGCACACGGGGACCTCAGGGGATGTTGGTAGCCGAGGGCCTTCCTCTGAGAGCTGCAACGCAAAGAGACTCAAAACAACGGAGAAAAAACTCAGGGCAAGGTTGGCCTTGGCTCATAAGACCTTTTCAAACTTTTTTGAGTCAATAGTTCTAGAGAAAGAGAACACCCATGAACGTTCCCCAGGTTCTCCCAAGGGCGAGAAGGAGAAGAGCAGGCTGCGCCAGGGTTCCTGGCGGGCGTTTCTGAAAAGCAAAGATGCCGAAAGCCCCAAAAAGCCCGCCCTAGTGAGTCTGCCTCTAGGACCCGAAATTCTTTCCGCAGCAGAGACCGACAGCCACTGTGAGGAACGGGCGGAGGACAAAGAGGGCTATGTTTTTAGCGATCACTGGGCACCCCCACTTGCCTCCACATCTTTGTCCTCCAGTTTAGTTTCTCCAGAACACAGGAGGAAAAGTGAACCGACCATCAAGTGCACAGCCGCCCAGGAAGGCGGTAGGTACCTACCTTCAGGTATCTTTCCGGAAAAGTCCTGGCTGGCGTCCCCCGGCAGCCCTCGGGCCCAGCAGGCTGGAATCGCGCACACCCTGCCTTCCAGCTCTGCCTGCTGCCTGGCATATGAAAACCCCGGGACGCCCTGCAGACCCACGAGCCCCAAGCCCCTGAGTCCCAGGCCTAGTGCTCAGCGGATGGGTCTCCACTACCCCAGGAGGGGTAGCGCCATCTCCATGGTTTCTCTTGGAAGCTACAGCTACGCGGACAGCAGTTCAGGGGACCCTGAAAGACCCAAGATTCCCAAGGGCCGGACCAGTTTCCTGCTTTCTCTGCAGACGCTAAACCAAGATGAGCAGAAGGAAGAGAGCAGGGAAGGAGGCCAGGGTCCGCGCAGCTTGGGCACAGTGCCCTGGCTCAGGGACCTTTCTGGGAGTGAGGTGAGTATCTGAATCGCACCAAGCCTTTCCTGACCTCTTCAGGCAAGAGAAGGAGGGGAGCAGGCGGGAATCTTCCTGAGGGGAGAGGTAAAATAGGAAGGCCAGGCCAAAATTGCCCCCGTTACACTCCCAGCCCCCACCTCCCCCCCCCCACCCAGTGAACACAACGGGTGACCAACTTCTTGAACGTTACCAAGCTAACAAGCCAGAATTGGCATTTCACGATCATTTCGTGTTTTTCTTTAATTTCAAGCCATTTGAATTTTCTTTTGTATGAACTGCCTGCTCCCTGGGCACTGCCCATTTTCTTTTCTTTTCTTTTCTTTTTCTTTTTTTCTTTTTTTTTTTTTTTTTTTTTTGAGACGGAGTCTCGCTCTGTGGCCCAGGCTGGAGAGCAGTCGCTCCATCTCGGCTCACCGCAACCTCTGCCTCCCGGATTCAAGCAATTCTCTACCTCAGCCTCACGAGTAGCTTGGATTACAGGCACCCGCCACCACGCCTGGCTAATTTTTGTTATTTTAGTAGAGACGGGGTTTCACCATGTTGGCCAGGCTGGTCTTGAACTCCTGACCTCGTGATCCACCCGCCTCGGCCGGCACTGCCCATTTTCTATTGAACGGTCTGTGCAAGCTTTTGTGTTAAACCTAGTCCTTCTCCACTGTGGCATTTAAAAAAATTCCTCATGTTGTCTTCTAGTACTTTAATGGCTTCTAGTTTATCGTATTTAGAATTTGATCCAGCTGGACTTACTTCGTATAAAGAGACAGGAAATGTTGGTGCTTCTGAAATGTTTAGTGCAGTAAGATGGTCTCTCCCACAAAGTGACCGCTTCTGTCCAGGATAGGTTAGCAGGGTCAGGCACAGGACGGAGCAGAGAAGGGTTGGATTTCTCATCCCAGCTGCCCTTGGAAGGAGAGAGCTTTTCTGGAAATTGCAGAGCGTGCCCTGGAGACTGCGAAAAGTAAAAAGTAAGGCTCCCTCGGCTTCTTTAGACCAAGCGATGCCGAGTCTTCCGCGCGCCCAGAGCCGGGGAGCGCAGGCCACAGCCGCCCCACGCGGTGGCCTCTCGGGCGCTCCCCTCCGCCTGCAGGCAAATGTCAGCCACACCCGGGCTCACGGGCTGCGCAGCTGGGAGGGCGGCAGATAAGGTGCTGGCAGAGCGCCTCCAGGCCAGGTGGGCTGCTAAGAGGGGCAGAGCTGGGCGAGAAGGGGTTTCCCAGCAGAGCATCCCACAAGGCTGAGTGGACAGCATACATTGAAATAGGATCACTACCAGCAGGAAATGGCTTCACCTCCTCAGTCTGTGTATCTCTACGCAGTTAAACACTAAAGGTTTTTTGTTGTTGTTTTGGGGGGAGGGTTACTTTTTTTCGTTACTGTTACTACTGAAGTTTAAAAACAAAGCCAAACAATACAGATGTAGAAAGGAAAAGGCCTCTTCCCAAAACCGTCTAATCCCACTCCATGCAAGGAAACACTGCCCTATGCTAAGGTGTCTCATCTTTCATTGTGTTCTCACACAGGGCTTATGGGGCAGTTTGGGGAGAGGGAATTACACCGCGGGGTCAGACATACAAATTGCATCTTTCTTGCTTGCTTAATACAGCAGGTAAAGCCCTCCAGCGCCTCATATTCATGGCTCTTGTTTAGAAGTTGCATAATAGTTCAGAGTATGGCCATGCTGTATTTCCTTTAACGGTTCTTCTACTGATTGGCATTGAGGTAATCTCTAGTTTGGGGTCTTTATAAATAACGCTTCAGCAGCACCCTTGAGCATGTGTCCTTAGATATTGATGCTTTTATGTCTGTTGGATATAAAAGTGGGATTGCACAAAAGGCAGGGGTATTTTAATAGCTTTCAGATTACTTCTGAAATGACTGGCAGTCAACACTCAACAGCAGTATCTGAGTGCCCATTTCCTCACACCCCTCCAACTTAGTTGCTTATTGCCCTTTTGTGTTTCTGATCACCTGAAAATGCATAGATAACTTGATTTACAAGTAAAAAGACATTTTAGTGTTAGGCAACTCAGAGTTAAATCAAGTAGTCAAAAAAAGATTTTACAGTATTTGAATTAACAAGCCTGATTTAATAGTGATATAGGCCATGCGTGGTGGTTCACACCTGTAATCCCAGCACTTTGGGAGGCCGAAGCGGGCGGATCACCTGAGGTCAGAAGTTCGAGACCAGCCTGGCCAACATGGTGAAACCCCGTCTCTACTAAAAATATAAAAATTAGCTGGGCCTGGTGGTGGGCGCCTGTAATCCCAGCTACTTGGGAGGCTGAGGCAGGAGAATCACTTGAATCCGGGAGGCAAAGGTTGCAGTGAGCCAAGATCGCACCACTGCACTCCAACCTGGGCGACAGAGTGAGACTCCATCTCAAAAAAAAAAAAAAAAGTGATATATACATATCTGTCTCTATGTGTCTGTGTATACACACACATGCACACACATACATGGTGCAGAAGCACATACTGGAAGGCAGATGTTCCTGGAAGTGGTCCCTGTGCTCACGTTGTGCATGGGATGGAGCAGGTGCTTTGGGCCTCAGGCACACACCTGGACAGCCTGCTTGGTATGTTGGGGTTTTTTTTGTGTGTGTGTCTTTCTGTTTGTTTTTTGTTTATTTTGTTTGATTCAGCATCTTGCTCTGTCTCCCAGACTGGAATGTGGTGGCGAGATCACGGTTCACTGCAGCCTGGATCTCCCAGGCTCAAGCAATCTTCTTGCCTCAGCCTCCCAAGTTGCTGAGCCCCCAGGCATGCGCCACCACACCCAGATAATTTTTTAATTTTTTGTAGTGACAGAGTCTCACCTTGTTGCCCCAGTTGGAGCCTGCATGGGTTTTAACAAATAGTAAATGAGATGATGATTATAAAGTATCCAGCAAAGGGCCAGGTGTGAAGCGGGTGCCAGATAAATGTGAGTTCGTATTCCTCTTTATGTTTCATTCCTTACTGGAGAAGAGGAAGGCCTAGTACACTGCGCCATCAGACCACAGACAGGAGAACAGCAGGTACATAGGGAACGGGAAGGGAAGCAAAGCTCAGAAAGGTTCCCTCTGTCTGGTAGAACCCTGGATGGTGCTGGAATGTGAAACTCCCCTTGGAGAAATGACTGCGCCATCTTGTGGGCATTCCTGGGAGAGCAGGCTCTGATGGTCAGAGTAATTTGCAAGGAATTCAGTTATTCCCACTTCGTGTTAAGGAGCAGCAGTTCTCTTATCCCAATCTTTTAAAACAACCATTCTTAATATTTTGTTGTTTACTTCTAGATTTCTTCCACAGACAAGTTTTATATATGTAACATAGCTGTGATAATATCGTGTGTAGAGATCTTAATTTTCTGTGATTTTACATCTTGCAGTTTCTTTAAAGCTTTTCAAAGTCAAGAAATAGAGAAGACTTACAGAACAGCATAATACATAAATGTGTAGACATATATTGTCAACAGACACTGGATGACCTCCACCAGGTCATGAAACACCACATCCCCCACCCTGCCCCCTTCCTGCCACCTCCCTTCCTCCTCCCTGCCCTACCCACTATGCCCCATCTCATGGTGTTCACTTGCATTTCATTATCATGTTACTACTTTACTACCATGGGTGTGGGGGTGGCCTGTTTTGAGGTTTATATAAACAAAATCTTACACATTGCTGTAAACTTTACTCAGTCTATTTTGTGTCTGCCTTCCCCTGCTCTAATTAAGAATCATCCTGTGGACCGGGTGCGGTGGCTCACGCCTGTAATCCTAGCACTTTGGGAGGCAGGGGCGGGCGGATCACGAGGTCAGGAGATCTCTCATCATCATGTTGAATTGCTCCAAATCATCATAACACGTTGTATTTCTCAGTGAGCTGCTGATGGACTTGGGGGTTGTGCCCGTTTGGGGCTGCTGTGAACATTTGGGTCAGGGGCCTGCTGCACGTGCATGTATATTTCTGTGGGTTGCATTTTAGGGGTGTCCTTGGGGGATGCATATCTTTAGTCATACTAAATACTGTCAAATTATTTTTCCAAAGTGATTGCATCAAATTACACTCTCTCATTAGGAGTATCCTTTGCTCTCTGTTCTCATTCACATTTGGTTGATACTGTCAGCCTTTTTAATTTTAGCCATTCTGCTAGGTGTGTAGCAGTATCTCACTGTGATTTTAGTTTTCATTTTCCTGATGTCTGAAGAGGCTAAGGAACTTTTGTTTTTGTTTTTTGAGACCAAGTCCCCCTCTGTCACCCAGGCTGGAGTGCAGTGGTGCGATCTCAGCTCACTGCAACCTCTGCTTCCTGGGTTCAAGCAATTCTCCTGCCTCAGCCTCCCAAGTAGCTGGGACTATAGGCGCCTGCCACCATGCTGAGCTAATTTTTGTATTTTTAGTAGAGATGGGGTTTCACCATGTTGGCCAGGCTGGTCTCGAACTCCTGAGGTCAAGTGATCCACCTGCCTTGGCCTCCCAAAGTGCTGGGATTACAGGCATGAGCCACTGCACCTGGCCTAAGGAACTTTTTATGTGCTTTTCAACACTCTGGATACCCTTGTCAAACTAAAATAATCGAAAAGGTCAGAATCTAGTTTAAAAAGAGTTTATTCAGGCCGGGCGCAGTGGCTCAAGCCTGTAATCTCAGCACTTTAGGAGGCCAAGGCAGCAGGATCACCTGAGGTCAGGAGTTCGAGACAAGCCTGACCAACATGGAGAAACCCTGTCTCTACTAAAAACCACAAAAATTAGCCGGGCATGGTGGCGCATGCCTATAATCGCAGCTACTTGGGAGGCTGAGGCAGGAGAATCGCTTGAACCCAGGAGGTGGAGGTTGCGGCAAGCCGAGATTGCACCGTTGCACTCCAGCCTGGGCAACAAGAGTGAAACTCTGTCTCAAAAAAAAAAAAAAAGAGTTTATTCAGCACGGAAGTCGAGGACTGCAGCCTGGGACACACTTCCAAGTTGCCTTGGAGAGTGCTCCAGAGAACAAAAGAGAGGCTCAAATTTTTTAAAGAAAAAAAGGAGGAATCAGGAGAGGGAGTGAGTACAAATGTTGTTTATCAGGAATTCTCACTGGTTTATGGAAGTAACACTGGCTGGTGATTGGCTATACCTTGTTGAACTATAAGGTATGTGGTATTTTATGACTCCTCAGAGTGAGTTAGTCTAGAGTCTGCATAGCAAGTGGCTCCAAGAGGTAGCTATTTAGCTGAGGGGGAGTGAGATATTATGTCTTAAATGCCTTTTGGGTTTGGGCCTGATAATTTAAAGGGCTCACATTCCTCAGATTTTTTTTTTTTTCACTCTCTTGTGGGACATGTCTCTCCTAGTCTGTCATCCATTTGTTTTGGGGTTGTCTTTCTCTTACTGATTCTTGATAGAATTGCATTGTGGGTAAATGTGCCACAGATATTTCCCATTTTGTGTGGCTTGTCTTTTCCCTCTTTAATGATATATATATATATTTTGTTTGAGATGGAGTCTTGCTCCGTCACCCAGGCTGGAGTGCAGTGGCACAATCTTGGCTCACTGCAACTTCCGCTTCCCGGGTTCAAGCAATTCTCCTGCCTCAGCCTCCCAAGTAGCTGGGACTACAGGCACGAGCCACAACACCCAGCTAATTTTTGTATTTTTAGTAGAGACGGGTTTCACCATATTGGCTAGGGTGGTCTCGAACTCATGAGCTCAAGTGAACCACCCACCTCAGCCTCCCAAAGTGCTGGGATTACAGGCGTGAGCCATCGCGCCTGGGCATAATGATATCTTTTGATGAACAGAAATTCTCAATTTTAATGTTGTCAAGTGTATCCATCTTTTCTCTACCCCAAGGTCATGAAAAGAATCCCTTAAATTACCTTCTTAAAAACTTTCACGGCCTTGCTTATTACATGTAGGTCTCTGAGATGCCTGTAACTGGCATTTGTGTTCCATTCATCTGTTTGTCTGTCCTTCTGACACAGTATCTTAATCACTGTAGCTGTACAGTAAGCATTACTGACCAGTCTACCAGTTCCTCTCACGTGGTCATCAAGTCGATAAACTGAGCTCGCTGAGTGCCACTTGTGGGCGGGCAATGTTCTAGATGCAGCGGACACTGTACTGAAAATACAGCAGGATGTCTGTCCTCACAGCAGGACAGCATGCAGCAGTCAATAAATTAGTGAGCGAGTAAGATCATTTCAGATAAAAGGAAATGAGAAAGAGAGTTGAGAGGTTTGACGGTGGGGCACCCTTGGCTTGGAGATTTTGGGTCTGACATGTGAACCAAGTCTCAACTGATGAGGAAGCCATAGAGCCCTGGAAGGTCCAGCCTCATATGTTAGTAATGTGGAGGAATCCCCTCAGTCTTGCCATCGCCATTGGTGCCTGATGCTTTAGCTGCAGTCTTTCTTTTATTCTTTTCTTTTTTTTTTTTTTTTTGAGACGGAGTCTTGCTGTGTCGCCCAGGCTGGAGTGCAGTGGCACGAGCTCGGCTCACTGCAAGCTCCGCCTCCCGGGTTCATGCCATTCTCCTGCCTCAGCCTCCCGAGTAGATGGGACTACAGGCACCCGCCAACACACTCGGCTAATTTTTTTGTGCTTTTAGTAGAGACGGGGTTTCACCGTGTTAGCCAGGATGGTCTCGATCTGCTGACCTTGTGATCCACCCACCTCGGCCTCCCAAAGTGCTGGGATTACAGGCTTGAGCCACCGCTCCCGGCCTAGCTGCAGTCTTGATAGGATTGTTTTCCTCACCTGTAGATTGCTGTAGAATTTAACCCTCCCAGTTTCACCTCCCACCTGTGAGACCGTGGCATCGTTCCTTTTTTTTTTTTTTTTTTTTTTTTTTGAGACCGAGTCTCACACTGTCACGGGCAGTGGCATGATCTCGGCTCACTGCAACTTCCATCTCCTGGGTTCAAGTTATTCTCCTGCCTCAGCCTCCCAAGCAGCTGGGATTACAGGCACCCGCCACCACACCCAGCTAATTTTTTATAATTTTAGTAGAGACGGGGTTTCACCATGTTGGCCAGGCTGGTCTCGAACTCCTGACCTTGTGATCCGCCCAGACCGTGGGGTATTTCTGCGTGCGTGTATGATGCAGACCAGCACGAGGCAGTCCTCTGGTGTGAAAGGTGCTGTTTGCATTTAGAGATTTCTTTCCTCTGGGATTTCAGGTTTGGGGGCAGAGAGCCTTTGATTGCAGGGGAAGCAGGCTCCAGCATCTGCTGAAGGCATGCATACAGGATCATGCCCCTGGCTGAAGGGGCTTAGGAAGGACACCAAGACCGAGAGAGAGCAGGACAGAAATAGCTGTGGCTGGGCAAGAGGAATGAGAGGAGACTGGAAATTCAGAACTCCTGTGAGTGTTTTAATACTCACTCTGACCTGACGGTGAGCCTTGGGTTAAGACCACACTGGGACCCAGTTTCCTTGTCTATCAAGGATTGGACCAGGTGATTTCCTAGGTCTCTGCTGGGTGTAATATCCACTTTATGGAATGAATGCTGGATAGCTTTCCTGTCTACCAGCCACAGTTCTAAGTTTGGTGGCAAGATTCCAACATACTGTTTCTGCTTAGGAGTTCTAAGTGTATGTGTGTGTGTGTGTGTGTGTGTGTGTGTGTGTGTGTGTGTGTGTGTGCGTCTGAGAGAGAGAGAATGAACATTTTCTAGCCTTTAAAATGTTTATAATCTAAAATTTGTATGGAGAGATACATACCCTAAAATAGTTAAAACAATTTTGAGAAAGAAAAATCAAGTGAGGGGAATCAATAATTGATATTAATTCATGCTTATTACATAAAGTAATCAAGACCATGTAGTATTGGGGGAGGGAAAATTACATAGAGTAATGGAAAAGAAGAGAGAACACAGAAATAGATCCACACAAATATACCCACCAATTTTTAGGTGCAAAAGCAATTCAATGGATAGTCTTTTCGAGAAACAATGCTGGAGCATTTGGACATCCAAAGCAAAAAAAGAAAAACTTTGACCTAAATCTCACAGTTTATTTAAAAATTAATGCAAGAACTTCCTTTAGCCATTCTTTAAGGGTAGATCTGCAGGCAATAAATTCTCTCATTCTTCCTTTCTTTGAGAATGTCTCAATTTTCCCTTCATTACTGAAGAATATTTTCACTGGATAAAAGATTCTAAGTTAATAGTTATTTTCTTGAAAAGTGACACTTGAAAAGTTTTATGTCACTTCCTTCTGGCCTCCAGGTGTCTGATGCCTTTTAAAATGTTTTTCTCTTATAAGGAAGGTGTCTTTTTACCCTCTCACTGCTCTCAATATTTTTTATTTGTCCTTAGATTTCAGAAGTTTGCTTATGTTTCTTCTTCATGTGGATTTATTTGGATTTATACTATGTGGACTTTGCACAGCTTCTTAAATCTATGGGTTTATATCTTTGGCCAAATTTAGGAAATTCTGAGCATTATTTCTTTAAATACTTTTTCACCCCAACCCACTTTGTCCTCTCTCTTTTGGACTCCAGTTATCTAGTGTTTGATCTTTCTTTGCAGTCTCACAGGTCCATGATGCTCTATTTGTTTGGTTTTCTTTCTTTCTTTCTTTTTCTTTCTTTCTTTCTTTGGTCTGTTTTCTCTCTGTTGTTCAGATTGTATAATTCTGTCTCTTCCATCTACAAGTTCACTGATCCTCTTATCCTCTCCATTCTCCTGTAAGCTGATCAACTGAACTTTTTATTTCAGTTACTATATTTTTCAATTCTATAATTTCCAGTTAGATATTCTTTATATATTCTATTTCTTTGCTAAGATTTTCCATTTTCTGAGCTGTTCTATTTTTCATTTGTTTCATGAGTATTTGTATTGCTTGTTGAAGCATTTTTATGATGGCTGCTTTAAAATCTTTGTTTGATAATTCCTGCACCTCTGTCTTCTCAGTGCTGGTGTCTGTTGACTCTCTTTTTTTATTCAAGTTGAGATTTTCCCTGTTCTTGTTATGATTAATGAGTTTCTATTTTATTCTGGATATTTTGGGGAGTGGAGTCTTTGTATCTTATTTAAATCTTGTTTTGGAAAACCACCTCTGACTCCACTTTGGTGTGGGAAGGTGGGCACTACCTCATTACTTCCAGGTTTGGGTGAAACCCTACATTCCTTTATTGGCCTCTATTGACACCTTATGCAAGGATGGGTGTTTCATTTACTAATAGGCAGGGATGAGAGTTAAGATTTTACAACAAGCTTGCACCGATAGCTTGGTGTAAGAGTTAAAGAAAGAGGAAAGAAACACAAAAAGTGGCTCAACAGTCAAAGACAGGTTTATTTTGGAAAATAAACCTGAGAGGGACTTCTGGCTGATTTTTTTTTTTTTTTTTGGGGTCAGGAGCACTCTCTCTTACAGACTAAGAGTATGTATTGGTGAGAGAGCTTATTACAGGCTTGGAATATTTCTGTTGGGGGGAGAAGTTTATGGTGGGGTTGGAATGTCTCTGGTTGGAGGGGAGGTTATCTTGGGGCTGACATCTCTCTGGCTGAAGGAGAGGTTATCTTGGGGTTGGCATGTCTCTGGTTGGGGAGGGGTTTGGAATGTTTCTGGTCAGAGACGTTATTTGTGGTTTATGGTCATGTTGATCTTAGCCATTAGGCTGATGCCCTTTAGATTTAGGCAGTTTTTGATCAAGGTGGACTTTAGAATGGCGGTGGGTGCTTGTCCAAGATGGTGATACTCCTGCTCTGTCAGTGGGATCAGGAGGCCTTGTGAATGCTAGCTGGTGGTAAAGGTGCTGGCTCTCTAGCAGGCCTTCTCCTGCATTACCCCAGCAGGTCAGGGGAGGAATGCCTCACTGACACCAGGTAGAGGATGGAAGACTGGCTTCACACATTGTCTTCACAGACATCATGGTGGAGGGCCTCACTAACACTGGCAGGGGAAGAAAGTTCAAGCTTTCCCATCAGCCTTCTCTCACACCACTTGGCTCAGGGACATATGTGACCCATGACAGGTGAGGTTGGGAGTTCTTCACTCAGGCTTTGCTGGGGTGTGAGGGAGACAGGGGTGTGTTGCATGGTTTTTACCTGATGTTTGGCTTGAGTAGAGCATTTGCCTAAAAGTTTTCTGTCTTGCTAGGCTGGTCCTTTAGCTAGAGGATGCAGATTTCTGTTGGAGCTTTTCTGTCTGGACCTAGTGACAGCTCCAGCAAGACTGTTCAGCATCCATATAGGAAGCATGTATGAGTGGTATATATGTGGCAAAAGAAAACCTAGGGAACTCCGTGGTGTGTTGTTCCTTGTATTTTATGATCCCTAGCTGGTCTACTTTCTTCTCTCCACCATTCAGATGTCTTTGTTTTCGTATCTTTGTTTTATACATAATGTCTTAGGTTTTTAGCTGTGCTTAGTGAAACAAACAGGAAGTGTGTCTATGCCATCTTGTCCAGAATTGGAAGTTTCCTGTTTTGTTTTTTTCATAGCATACTGTTCTTGTTTAATGATTTCAGTGTCTTCCTTTTTCTTCTTCAGGTTATTAATTTTAGTTATTTTGAAGTTTTCTTCTATCCTTTACATTTTCTCTTTCCTAGTTTTTTTCCCTATTTGTTTATTTTGGTCATTTTAGTGTGTTGAAGGTTTTTCCTAAATGCCTAGCAATCTTTGGGTGAATTTCATATTTATTTCAGAGTAAGACACCAAATATCTGTTTAGATATTATGTGGGCATGTGTGGAGCTAATTGGCTAGTGTGCTTTCCTATCAAGTGATTTTAAAAGAGAAGTTGCTTATTTTATAAGTCAATGTTTAGAGGTCTCTTCTCTGAGGTGGGTCAGTTTCTCCAGAGCGGTATCCTCCAGTCACTTCTTGAGAAGATACAGGATTATACCGGGAAAGAATGAAGCAGGGTGCTGAGTCGCTCCCTGTTCACCATGCAGGTTTTCTTGTTATGCTGTTTCCATCCCAAACCTCTCCACTGCTTTCACCAGTTAAGTCCGTGGTCCCCACAAGCTGGAGATTCTTGTTCAATTATTCAGGACCATAAGTCTCTCGTGTTTGATCTTGGCTGGCAGTTTGAGGGAAGGAGAAATGGAAAGGGGAGTATACACAGTCACGTGGCTGACTGTGCTGGGACCTTAACTGAGGGTCACACTTACAAACTTTAAACCAGAACCTCTGCCTGCTTCCTTCCCTGCGAACTCCAAGTCATCTGCGTTTCTTTAGATAGCTTCCTGTGCTTTGCAGCACCATCTACCCCTCCTACATCTACTTTACCCTTTCCAGATTTTCTTGAACTTTCTCATCTACCATCGTCTCATCATTTCTTAATGCTGCTCTTTTGGGAATACAACGAAGGACAAAAGTTCCTTTAGTCAAACTCAGATTATCCCACCCCAAAGTCTGCTTTCTGGCCCTCTCCCCTGGACACATGAGGACCACCAGGACAGGCTGAGCTACCTTGCCTCTCTCTAATCTATCTGTCTGTCTAGTACAGTAATTCTCAGACTAGCTTTGCCTCAGAATTCCCTGGAGGGTATTTTAGACACAAATTGCCAACCATTCCCTCAGGGCTCAGAAATCCATTTTTCACCCATTCCCAGGAGTATGGTCTATCTGTTGCTACATAGCCCAGAGGATCCAGCTGGGTGCCTCTGGGCAAGGACTTGCTCTGAGGCAAGTCGCTTAAGTTCTCTGAGTTTCTAAGGGAGAAGAAACCAGCTGTTTCTGATCCACAAGGTACTTGGGGAGAAAGAACTAGCTGAAAATAGTTTTTAAATGTAGAGCAATATTTGGGAGCTCAAATAAACACATTAGATCAGTGGTTTGCAACCTTGGACACACATTAGAATTACCTGGAGAGCTAGAAAAAGTCTTACTTCCCAGGCTGTACCCCAAAACCATTATGTAATAATTATCCAGCCATCCAGTTTCTCTTCCTCCATCTCTCTCTCTTTCACTGTAAACATATGCATATGTATACACTTTTAATTTTAGAATACCTCAGATTAAGCAGAGAATCTATAATTAAATCCTAATCTTGTAGAAAATTCTTATGCAAAATACTGTAATCTCCCAAGTACATCTAATCACTTCCAGAATAAGGACCCCCTACAATTTCTACCATAAAAATAAACTCTATCGAGGAGCTTAATTTAAAATAAGAACTTCATTTTCCATGTACTTACCTACAAAATAAGCATCATATTCTGTTCAGCAAGAGATATTTAAGAGGCAAAACCCAAGATCCAATATTAAGTAAGCATACCCACTTTTTTCCAACTGATATATCAGTAAGAAATTATAGCAAAAACAGTCTCCTGTACAACTGGAGTAGAGTGTTGGGTAGAACAGTCAGCCGTGTGATAGTCTCCAGTGAGGGCTGCTCTTGCCAACGCTTTTTTCTAGGAGCAATGTATCAGCAAAATCTTGCCTCATCAGACCCAGCCTCCTTAGTCCTCCAGTATAGATACTTTTTAATTTTTTTTTTTGAGACCGAGTCTCGCTTTGTTGCCCAGGATGGAGTGCTGTGGCGCAATCTCGGCTCACTGCAAGCTCTGCCTCCCGGGTTCCCGCCATTCTCCTGCCTCAGCCTCCCGAGTAGCTGGGACTACAGGCGCCCACCACCACACCTGGCTAAGTTTTTTGTATTTTTAGTAGAGACGAGGTTTCACTGTGTTAGCCAGGATAGTTTCAATCTCCTGACCTCGTGATCTGCCCGCCTCAGCCTCCCAACAGCGTAGATACATTTTTAAGGCAGACTTGAAATACTTAAAAGAAATTTCACCTTAGTTTTTAGCAAACAGTACACACAGAGTGCTTGGGGATGCCATTCCACAGAGGTTGCTGCTACAAAGTAGGTGTTCATGGGGTGGGCATAGGGGATCGTTAGACTTGGACAACATGTGTGAAGAAAAGGGTTTCTTCTCCCAGTGGCAAATTTCAAACAACAGAGATGCTGGTGATGCCAACACAGGCCTAACTATTCTGCTAGTGGGGACATATTTTATTTTGAAATCCTTAAGGTGCCTGGTGTGTAACGGCAACCAGGGATGGTGGTGGCAATGTGGGTGAGGTGGAGTCTTGCCTGCATTTCAGTGAGCATCGGAGTCAAGCTAGAAGAGGTACAGGGCTCTGGAAGAGTGCTTCTGCTTCAGTTTTGTTCATAAGGGAATGTTGTTTAAACGGGAAGTTTTACCCCAGTTGCTAGCCTTTAAAAAGTATTTCTAATGAGCATGCCAAGTTCAGTAATTACTTTCAAGGCCTAATTCTTTGATCAAAATAGAAGACAAGATTTTTAAAAAAATACTCTTGAAAGTAGACATTTTAACAGAGACAAGATTTGTTTTGTTCCTAATCTGCACATTTTCCAAAATGACTGTGAACAAAGTATTTCACTGGACTCTGTACTTTGAAAATTAACCAAAACATAGTGTTATACCCAAAAAGAACTGGGCAGAGGAAGGACAGCGTGTTCCCAGTTGATATGTCCTTTGACCTCTGACCCCTGACCCGTTCTCTCTGCTCTCCAGAACCACATGCCCTGGGAAGAACCAGCAGGTGAGAAGCCCAGTTGCTCTCACAGTCAGAAGGCGTTCCACATGGAGCCTGCCCAGAAGCCCTGCTTCACCACTGACATGGCGACATGGGCCCTCCTCTGCATCTCTGCAGAGACTGTGCGTGGGGAGGCTCCTTCACAGCCTAGGGGCATCCCTCACCACTCGCCCGTCAGTGTGGATGACCTGTGGCTGGAGAAGACACAGAGAAAGAAGTTGCAGAAGCAGGCCCACGTCGAAAGGAGGCTGCACATAGGGGCAGTGCAGAAAGATGGAGTCAAGGTAAGCCACTCCCGGCCAGGAGTCCTCAGACTTGGTCTGGTATCCCCTTCTCTCTGCAGCTGCCTGTTGCTTCCTGAGCTTTCGCCTGACTCTCCTGAGATGTAACTTGTCACCCTGGGCCCCCTTGGATTACAGCATGCTGCCTGGGCCACACTCAGTACTGCAGTCGAGGGCCTGCAAGAGAGACACTTTGAGCAGCGCATTCCCCAGAGCCACAGAAGCCAGGGCCCCCTCTTCCTTCTCTGTAGTATGTCTCTGCCTGTGGCCAGCTCCATGCAAGGTAGTAGTGCAGAGAAGACTGCCATTTAATGAGTGCCTGCTGTGTGCCCGACATGATTAGACACTGCCCTAGCATTGGCTCTGCCACTCACAGAGGCACAGAACATTTCAATAAGACAATCTTAACCAAATTAACTAAAGTCATTACGTTGTCCATTCAATTTTGTCTCTAGGACACTTTGACAACATGATTTTTTGCATGAAACCGACAGCCTACTAAAAAGTAAATTAATGGTGTAGACATCATGCCATTTACCCAATCTCTGACAAGAGTTTCTTGTTTTTTCCCTTTATAAATAGCAATATTTATTATCAAGTGTTTGTGAAGTACACATCTCTGAGTCTCACCTCATCCTTGAAGACTCACTTTTTAAAACTGAGGTGAAATTTACATAATGTAGAATTAACCATGTTAAAGTGAAGAATTCATTGGCATTTAGTATGTTCATTCACTATATTTTGTGACCACCACCTCTGTCCAGCTCCAAGGCATTTTCATCACCCCTAAAGGAAACCCTATTCCCCATTTCCCCTCCCCAGACCCTGGAAATACTCATCTGCTTCCTGTCTCTATGGGTCTTCCTATTCTGGATTTTTCATATAAATGTAATTACATAATACGTGACCTTTTGTGACTGGCGTTTTTCACTTAGCATCGTGTTTCATCCATGTCATAGCACATATCAATACTTCATTTCTTTGTATGGCTAAGTAACATTTCGTTATGTGATTATACAGTACTTGTCTCACTTTGTTCATCCATACATCCATTCCTGAGTAGCTCTTCATCCATTTCTGAGTAGCTGGGATTACAGGCGCCTGCCACCATGCCCACCTAATTTTTGTATTTTTAGTAAAGACGGAGTTTCACCATGTTGGCCAGGCTGGTCTCGAACTCCTGGCCTCAAGTGATCCACTGGCCTTGGCCTCCCAAAGTGCTGGGATTACAGGCATGAGCCACCGCGCCTGGCCTGGAATCCTTTACATATTCTGAATGTAAGACCATTATAAGATATGTCATTTGCAAATATTTTCTCCCATCTGTAGAGTGCCTTTCACTTTTTTGATAGTACCCATTGATTCATAAGTACTTAATTTTGATGAAATCTACTTTATCCATTTTTTTTTTGTTGCTTGTGCATTTGATGTCATACCTAAGAATCTATTGCCAAATCCAAGTAATGAAATTTACTTCTGTTTTTTTCTAAGAGTTTTATACCTTTTGCTTTTAAATTTAGGTCTTTGATCCATTTTGATTTAATTTTTGTATGGTATGAGATAGAGGTCCAATTTTAATATTTTCCATGCGGATATGTAGTTACCCAAACACCATGTGTTGAAGAGACTATTCTGTCCCTTACTGAATGGTCTTGGCATCCTTGTCGAAAATCAACTTACCCGCCAGGCGCAATGGCTCACATCTGTAATCCCAGCACTTGGGGAAGCCGAGGTGGTGGATCACTTAAGGCCAGGAGTTCGACGTCAGCCTGGACAACATGGTGAAACCCTGTTTCTACTAAAAATACAAAAATTAGCCGGTGTGGTGGCACGCACCTGTACTCCCAGCTACTCGGGAGGTTGAGGTGGGAGAATCGCTTGAACCTGGGAGGCAGAGGTCACAGTGAGCCAAGACTGCACCACTGCACTCCAGCCTGGGTGACAGAGTGAGACCCTGTCTCAAAAAAAAAAAAAAGTCAAATTACCTTAGATGTGTGGGTGTATTTTTGACTCTCAATTCTATCCTATTAACTTATATGTCTGTCTTTATGTCAGTACCCCATTGTTTTGATTATCATAGTTTTATAATAAGTTTTGAAATTGGAATGTGAGAGTCTTCTTTGTTCTTTTTCAAAATTGTTTTGGCTTTTTGTTGGACCTTGCAATTTCATATGAATCTTATAATTTCCAATTCTGCAAAAAAATAAAGGCCCTTGGGATTTCCATAGGATTGCATTCAATCTGTAGATCACATGGGAGAGTAGTGCCATATTAATAATATTAAGTCTTCAAATCCATGAACACTGGGTGTCTTTCCGTTTTTGGGAGGTGTTCTTGAATTGCTTTCAGCAGTGTTTTGTAGTTTTCACTGTAAAAAGTCTTGCACATCCTTGGTTAAAATGTTTCCTAAGTATTTTGTTCTTTTGATGACATCATAAATGGAAATTTTTAAAAGCTTCATTTTGGGATTATCCATTGCTAGAGCATAAAAATACAATTGATTTTTGTTTATTGATCCTATATCCTGAAACGTTGGTGAATTCATTTATTAGCTATAATAATATTTTTGTGGATTCTTTGGAAATTTCTATGTATAAGATTACATCATTTATAAAAATAGATTATTTTACTTCTTCCATTCCAGTTTAGATGCCTTTGATTTCTCTTTTATCCCTTACTTGCTCTGGGTAGAACTTACATAACAATGTTGAGCAGAAGTGGTGAAATGGGGTGTCCTTGTCTTCTTGGTTTTAGGATTAAAGCTTTCAGTCTTTCACTATTGAGTATGATGTTAGCTGTGTGTTTTTCACAAATGCCATTTTATCATGTTAAGGAAGTTCCTTTCTATTTCTAGTGTTTTTATCATGAAAGGGTGCTGGATTTTTTAAGTGCAGGATCAATTTTGATGACGGTTTTTGTGCATCAACTGAGATAATCATGCATGTTTTCTTTGACCTATTAATGTGGTATAGTACATTGAATATGTATTCATCTGCAGTTTTCTTTTCTTGTGATGTTTTTCTCTGGCTTTGGTATCAGAGTGATTCTGGTCTTATAGAATGAGTTAGGAAGTGCTCTCTCCTCTTCTATTTTTTGAAAGCATTTGAGAAAGATTCTTCTTTAAATATCTTGTATAGTTCACCAGTGAAGCTTTCTGGTCCTGGGCTTTTCTTTGTTGTGGGGTTTCTGATTACTGATTCAATTCTTTTTTCTTTTCTTTTAGCGTCAGGTTGGTGAAAAAACAATTTTTTACTTGTCATAGACCTGTTAAGAGTTTATATTTCTTCTTGTTTTTTTTTGTTTTGAGATGGAGTCTCACTCTGTTACCCAGGCTAGAGTGCAGCAGCATGATCTTGACTCACTGCAACCTCCACCTCCTGGGTTCAGGTGATTCTCCTGCTTCAGCCTCCTGAGTACCTGGGACTCCAGGCATGCACTGCCATGCATGGTTAATTTTTGTATTTTTTGATAGAGACAGGGTTTCACCATGTTGGCCAGGCTGGTCTCGAACTCTTGACTTCAAGTGATCTGCCCGCCTCAGCCTCCCAAAGTGCTGGGATAACAGGCATGAGCCACTGTACCTGGCCAAAGTTTGTATTTCTTATTGAGTCATTTGGCTTGTGTTTTTCTTAAGAATTTCTCCATTTTATCTACATTATCTAATCTGTTGATATACAATTGTCCATAGTGTTTTCTTACAATCCTTTTAAATTTCTGTAACATCAGTAGTAATGCCTCCACTCTCATTTCTAATTTTAGTAATTTGTATTTTCTCTCTTTTTTTTCTCAGTGTAGCTAAATGCTTATCAATTTTATTAGTCTTTTCATAGAATCTGTTTTTGGTTGTCTTGATTTTCTCTATTATTTTTCTTATTTTATTCCATTTTTAATTTTTTATCTATTTATTCATTTATTTATTTATTTAGAGACTGAGTTATGGGACTGGTATTTGGTATTTTTGGTAGAGACAGGGTTTCAGCATGTTGCCCAGGCTGGTCTCCAACTCCTGGGCTCAAGTGGTTTGCCCACCTCAGCCTCCCAAAGTGCTGGGATTACAGGCATGAGCCACTGCACCTGGCCTCTATTGTTTTTCTATTACTATATTTAATGTGTCTCTACTTTCATCTTTATTATTTTCTTCCATCTATTAGCTTTGGGGTTAGTTTGTGCTTCTTTTTCTTGTTAAATTAGACTAAAAATGTAAAATTAGACTATTGATTTGAGAAATTCTTTTTTAATTTAGGCTTTTACAACTAGAAAGTTCCCTCTCAGCATAGCGTTCGCTGCATCCATAAGTATTGATGGTTGTGTTTTTGTTTTCATTCATCTCACAGTATTTTCTAATTTTGTGATTTCTTCTTTTCTTTTTTGTGAAATCTTATGATTTCTTCTTCGACTCACTGACTGTTTAATATTGTATTAATTTCCACATATTTGTGAATTTTCCATTCTCCTATTGACATCTAGTGTCATTACATTGCAATCAGAAAAGATACTTCGTATGAATTCAGTCTTTTAAAATTTACTGGCCAGGCATGGTGCCCATGCACGTAATCCCAGCACTTTGGGAGGCTAAGGCAGGTAGATCACTTGAGGTCAGGAGTTCGAGACCAGCCTGACCAACCTGGTGAAACCCAGTCTCTACTAAAATACAAAATCAGCTGGGCGTGGTGGTGCATGCCTATAATCCCAGCTACTCGGGAGGCTAAGGCAGGAGAATTGCTTGAAACCGGGAGGCAGAGGTTGCAGTGAGCCAAGATCATGCCATTGCATTCCAGCCTGGGCAACAAGAGTGAAACTCCACCTCAAAAAAAAAAATCTACTGAAACTTGTTTTCTGTAAAAGACTTATGGTCTTTTCTGGAGAATGTTCCATGTGTACTGGAGAAGAATGTGTATTCTGTTGTTGTTTGGTTTAGTGTTCTGTATACGTCTGTTAGTTTTAATTGGTTTATAGTATTGTTCAAGACCTCTATTTCCTCACTGACCTTATGTCCATTTATTATTGAAAGGGTGTTGAAGTCTCCAACTATTATTGCAGAACTATTTCTCACATGATTTCTGTCGATTTTTGTTGCTCAGTTTGTAGGTACATATGTTTGTAATTGTTATATCTTCTTGATGAACTGACTTTTTAATCAATCTATAATGTATTTCTTTGTCTTTATAGCAGTTTTCAACTTAAAATCTATTTTGTCTGGTGCTGGTATAGACATTCCAGCTCTCTTTTGGTTATTAGTTGCATGGGATAATTTTTCCATTCATTTTTGAAGTACAGTTTTCCCAGATGTATAACTTCTGCTGAACCTTTTTATTCTTTCCCTCTTTTTATATGTGTCATCCCACTGCCTCAGGCCTCCTTGGTTTCTGAGGAGAAATCAGCTGTTAATCTTATTCAGAATCCCTTGTACATGGTGAATTACTTCTCTATTGCTGATTTCAAGATTCACTTTTTGTCTTTGGCTTTCAGCTATTTTGTTCCAATGTGTCTGAGTGTAAGTCTTTATGTTTATCCATCATTGAGTTCACTGAGCTTCTTGGATGTGTAGATTCATGTACTTTACCAAATTTAGGAATTTTCCACAATTATTTCTTCAAAAAGTCTTTCTGATCATTTTCTCTCTTTCTTTTTTCTTTTTTCTTTTTTTTTTTTTTTTTTTTTTTTTTTTTTTTTTTTTTTTGAGATGGAGTTTCACTCTCGTTGCCCAGGCTGGAGCACGATGGTGCAATCTTGGCTTACCGCAACCACCACCTCCTAAGTTCAAGCAATTCTCCTGCCTCAGCCTCCCAAGTAGCTGGGATTACAGGCATGCACCACCAGGCCTGGCTAATTTTTTTTCTATTTTTAGTAGAGATGGGGTTTCTCCATGTTGGTCAGGCTGGTCTTGAACTTCTGACCTCAGGTGATCTTCCCCCCTCGGCCTCCCAAAGTGCTGGGATTACAGGTGTGAGCCACTGTGTCTGGGCTTTCTCTCTTTCTTTTGAGATTCCATTATAGGTATGTTGGTGTGCTTGATGGTGCCCTAGGTTCTGTTAATTTTCTTCATGCTTCTCTTAGGTTCTGTTAATTTTCTCCATGCTTCTTTCCTTCATATTGGAAAATCTCAATTGGCCGTCTTCAAATCCACTGATTCTTTTTTCTGCCTACTCAGACATGTTACATTGAATTTTAGTTATTGTACTTTTCAACTCCAGAACTTTTACCTGTTTTTTTAATACTTTCTCTTTATTGGTATTCCATTTGATGAGACATCATTCTTTTGATTCCTTTAGTGGTTTTTCTTTCACTTAGCTCTTTAAGCATATTTAAAACAGTTGTTTAGAGTCTTTGTCTAGTAAGAAGACCCTGTGCTTTCTCAGGGATGGTTCTTGTTCATTTCTTTTCTTTCCCTGAGTGGGCCATACTTTCTTGTTTCTTTGTATCATAATTTTTTTTTTTTTTTTTGAGACAGAGTGTCGCTCTGTCACCCAGACGGGAGTGCAGTGGTGCGATCTCGGCTCACTGCAAGCTCCGCCTCCCGGGTTCACACCATTCTCCTGCCTCAGCCTCACAAGTTGCTGGGACTACAGGCACTCGCCACCATGCCCGGCTAATTTTTTGTATTTTTAGTAGAGATGGGGTTTCACCGTGTTAGCCAGGATGGTCTCGATGTCCTGACCTCGTGATCTGTCCGCCTCGGCCTCCCAAAGTGCTGGGATTACAGGCATGAGCCACTGCACCCGGCCTTTGTATCATAATTTTTTGTTGAAAACTGGGCATCTTGAATATTATAATGTGGCAACAAAGTGGCTGCATGTATGTTGCTGACAGTATTCCGTGGCCTGGATGTACAACAACTTGTTTAATCATTCACCTATTCGAAGACATCTAGATTGTTTCCAGGTTTGGGCTATTATAAATAATATGTTTAATAACATATGTTTTCATTTCTCTAGGGTAAATGCCCAAGAGTACAATTGTTGGGTCATATGATAGTTGTCTGTTTAGTTTGATAAGAATCTTCCACATTATTTTCGAGAGGGCTGTACCATTTTACATTCCCACCAGTAATGTTTGCATGATCCAGTTTCTCAGCATTCTTATCAGCATTTGTTTTTTTGCTACTTTTATATTTTTACCATAATAGTAATAGTAGTGTAGTGATAACTCATTTTGGAAATGGTTGGGTTCTAAGGCGCAATAATGTAGAAAATATTTTCGTGTGCATATTTGCCATTGGTACAACAGTTTAGGTGAAATGTCTTTTCTATTCTTTTATCCACTTTCTAACTGGATAGCCTTTTCATTTTCTCCCCTCAAACAATTGAGAGGTAAGGCAAGGCATTTTCTTAATGTTGGTCTTTGAGAGACAGAGTGTGTATGTGTCTGTATATTATATATATTCATATTGCAGATATTAGTCCTTTGTTGAATTTGTGGTTTACAAACATTATCACCTAGTCTGTAGCTTGTTTTTTCATCTTCTTACCAGGGTCTTCACAGAACAAATTTTTAAATGTTGTTGAAGTCTACTTAATCAATTTTTTCCGTTTATGGATGTGCTTTTGGCATCATGTCTAAAAACTCTTCAGTGACCCCTAAGTCTCAAAGATTTTCTTCTGTTTTTTCTAAAGTTTCATCATTGCACTTTTCACATTTAAGTTTGTGATTGATTTCCAGTTAATTTTTTGACTTTCATTTTAGGTTCAGGGGTACATGGGCAGGTTTGTTATATAGGTAAATTGCGTGTTGCAAGGGTTTGGTGTACAGATTATTTTGTCACCAAGGTAATAAGTATAGTACTGGATGGGTAGTTTTTCAGTCCTCACCCTCCTCCTGCCCTCCACCCTCAAGTAGGCCTCAGAATCTGTTGTTGTCTTCTTTGTGTCCATATGTACTCAATGTTTAGCTCCCACTTATGAGTGAGAACATGTGGTATTTGGTTGTCTGTTCCTGTGTCAGTTTCCCTAGGATAATGGCCTCCAGTTGCAACCATGTTGCTGCAAAAGGAAATGATCTCATTCTTTCTTATGGCTGCATAAGTTGTGGGATTTAGGTGAAGTTTCTTTTCTTCTTTTCTTTTTTTCTTTTTTTGCCTGTGGATACTGTTGGACCACTTGTTGAAAAGAGTTATTATTCCTCACTGAATCACTTTTGCACCATTGCCAGAAATCAGTTGGATATACTTATGCCTGTTTCTAGGCTCTCTGTTTGGTACTGTCGATCGTGTGTCTATGCTTCCACCAGTGCCACACTGTCTTGATCTTCAAAGCTATGTACTGGGCCTTCATGTTGATTAGATGGAGTCCTTCCACTATATTTCCTTTTTTTTTTTAACATTGTTTTACACGTTCCATGGCTAGTTCCTTCCAATAATAAATATGAAAATAAGTTTGTCTTGTCTACAAATACTTTGCTGAGAATCTGATGAGACTGCAGAAAACCTATAAATTAATTTATGGGAAACAGTCATCTTCATTATGTTTTGTCTCCCAACACAAGAATACAGGTATATCTTTTCATTTATTTAGGTTTTATTTAACTTCTTTTGTCAGAATTTTGTAATTTTCTGCATACAGATCCTCTGCATTTTTAAAATGTATACTTTTGTATTTAATTTTCCTAGGAACTATTACAAATATTGTGTTTTAAATTTCATTTTCCACAAGTTGATTTTTAGTATATGGAAATGCGATTGATTTTTATGTGTTGATATTGTATCCTGTGACTCTGCTGAATTCATTTGTTAGTTCAAATGTAGTTGTTTTTTATAGATTACTGGAAACTATCTAGGTAAGCAACCATATCACCTTAAAATGGGGGGCAGGGGGTATTTCTTCCTTTCTAGTGTGTATTCTTTTTATTTCTTCTCGTCCAGCCTCTACCTACTGCCCAATTCCAAAGTCACTTCCAAATTTGTAGGTGTTTGTTATAGCTGTATCCCACTTCCAGGTACTAAGATTTGTATAGTAATTATATAACAATACAGGTGCTACAGTGATATCAACAAAATACTGTTAACAGAGAGGAGGAGGTGGGTAATTCTGTGTAGATGGAACATAAGGAAATATTTTGCATAAAAGGAGACACTTTCCTAAGAATGGATAAAGTTTCAGCAGGGAAGCGTAGTTCAAATAGAGGGGATAGCAACATCACTGCAACCTCTGCCTCCCAGGTTCACGACATTCTCCTGCCTCAGCCTCCCGAATAGCTGGGACTACAGGTGCCTGCCACCATGCCCGACTAATTTTTTGTATTTTTAGTAGAGACGGGATTTCACCATGTTAGCCAGGATGGTCTCGATCTCCTGACCTCGGACGGTAGTATGAAAATTCATGGAGTATCAGGGAAGTAGTAAGCAGGTGCCTGGTGGTAGAGAGATGGATGGCAAGAGTTGTTACAGTAGTCAGAAAACAGTATTTGAGGAACTCTGGGCTCCATGCCAATAGATCTTTACTTTATTCTATAAGCAGCAGGCAGCCTTTTATGATTTTTAACATAAAAATGGCATGATAAATTTGCTGTAGAACAAGAAGGGAAGACTTAGAGAATGTTTAAGTAACCCATATGAGAAATGACCTGAGAAAACGTTTTGTCAAATGGATATTCAGTTGGCCCTTAAACCATGCAGGGGTTAGGGGTAACAACCACCCACACAGCCGAAAATCCATTTATAATTTTTTTTTTTTGAGATGGAGTCTTGCTCTGTTCCCCAGGCTGGAGTGCAGTGGCGTGATCTCAGCTCACTTCATCCTCCACCTCCTGGGTTCAAGCAATTCTGCCTCAGCCTCCCGAGTAGCTAGGATTACGGGCGCATGCCACCACGCCTGGCTAATTTTTGTATTTTTAGTAGAGACAGGATTTTACCATGTTCGCCAGGCTGGTCTCAAACTCCTGAGCTCAGGTGATGTGCCCGCCTCAGCCTCCAAAAGTTCTAGGATTACAGGTGTGAGCCACCATCCTCAGCTCCATGTATAATTTTTGTCTCCTGAAAAATTTAACTATTAATAGCCTACTGTTGACCAGAAGCCTTGTTGATAATATAAACAGTCTAACACTTATTTTGTATGTTGTAAGATATTATAAGTAGTATATATAGTATTGTTGCAATAAAGTAAGCTAGAGAAAGAGAAAATGTTAAGAAAATCAGAGGGAAGAGAAAATATATTTACTATTTACTCACTGGAAGCGGGTTGTCATAAAGGTCTTCATCCTCATCATCTTCACATTCCATAGGCTAAGGAGGAGGAAGGAGAGGAGCAGTTGGTCTTGTCTCAGAAGTGGCAGAAGTGGAAGAAAATCCATGTATAAGTAAACCCATGCAGTTCAAACCCATGTTGTTCAAGAGTCAACTGTAGTCACAAGCTTAAGTGACTATTTAAAAAAATAAAATGTGATGTGGCCTGCATGAATATGTGTACAGGGTCCAGTTTCCCTTTAAGCAGGATTAAAGTAGATTTTGAGAGGATTCCAAGCCTGAGATTCTTTGATTGTAAAAGGTTTGGAGGCCTAGAGATAATTCCTGATAATTTAATAGAAAATAGAGATTATATACTAGTTGAGTATATTTGACTAGTTGAGTCAAATATGGTTTGGTAGTTTTTTTTTTTCTTTTTTCTTTTTTTTTCTTTTTTTTTGAGATGGAGTCTTGCTTTGTCACCCAGGCTGGAGTGCAGTGGCGTGATACCAGCTCATTGCAACCTCCTCCTCCCGGGTTCATGCCATTCTCCTGCCTCAGCCTCCTGAGTAGCTGGGACTACAGGAGCCCGCCACCACGCCCGGCTAATTTTTTGTATTTTTAGTAGAGACAGGGTTTCACCGTGTTAGCCAGGATGGTCTCGATCTCCTGACCTCGTGATCCACCTGCCTCAGCCTCCCAAAGTGCTGGGATTACAGGCATGAGCCACCGCGCCTGGCTGGTTTGGTAGTTTCTACTAGTTTCAACTACTCAGATATACATAAACCATATTTTTGTGTAAACACAAAAAGATAAACTGCAGGTATAATTCCAAAAAAAGTATGAAAAGAAGCAAGTAATAATATGGTGTAACATACAAGGGTTAGAACAGCAGGAATAATAACACATACGTTGAGTGAATCAGAGCACTAGATCACTGTTTTCAAAGCAGTCACTGGAACTACGGTGCAGTTTTTATTTTGGAAGTGTGTTAATTTCTAAATAGATTAGGATTTCGTTTTTAAGAAAAATAATAGAATTACCTATTACTGATTTATAGTTTAATTCCATTGTGATAGAGAAACATACTTTGTATGATTTCATACTTTCAAACTTTTTAAAAATTTCATTATTATGATTATCACCAAGGATATAGCCTCTCTTGGTGAATGTTCCATGTGCACTTGAAAATAATGGGTATTCTGCTATTGTTGGATGGCTATTCTACAAATGTCAATTAGTTCCAATTGGTTGATGGTGTTGCTCACTTTGTCTATTACCTTGTTTTTGTCTATTTCTTCTATTGATTACTGTGATAAAAGTGCTGAAGTTTCCAATCAGAAATGAATCATTGCAAATTTTCCATTTTTCCTTTAAATTTTTGCTTCATATATTTTGAATGTCTGTGGTTAGATGCATGGACATCTAGGATTATATGTCTTTTTGGTGAATTCACTCTTATGATGTTATGTTCTTCTGTGTCCTTGGTAATTTTCCTTGCTCTGAAATTGGTTTTGTCTGATATTAATATAGCCATTCACATTTTCTTTTTGATTAGTACTTGTGTGGCATCGTTTTTCACCCTTTTATTTTCTACCTGCCTTTATCATTATTTTGAAAGTAGGTTTCTTGTAGATAGCATATTGTTAGATGTTCTTTCCTTAATTATTTTAATATTTGTTTTTCTGATTATGTGCTTTGAGTATTCAAACTTAATGTATTTATTGATGGTTTGGATTTAGGTTTACCATGTTATCATTCATTTTCTGTTCTCTGATTTGCATTGCTCTGTTTCCTTTTGGATTATTTGGGTATTTTTTAGTTCTCCATTTTAACTTAGTTATTGAGCTTTTAAATATATTTCTTTGTATAGGTTTTTTTAGCAACTCTAGGAATTAACATACATTCTTAACATTTCCGTCTAGTTAGAATTAGTATTTTCCCACTTCGAGTGGAAGGAATGTAGGCATCTTCCATCCCATAGGTTCCTTTAACCTCCTCCTTTATGTTGTTGTTTTCATGTATATTAAATCTGCATACATGGAAAACTGCATTAGATAATATTATAATTTTGTGTTTAACTGTCAAATATTTTTTAAAACTTAAGAGGAGAAAAATGGTGTGTTATATTTACCCAGCTATTTATTATTTCTGTTGCTCTTCCTTCATTTCTGAAGTTCAAAGTTTCCCTCTGGTATCATTTTCCTTTTGTATAAAGATCTTCCTTTAACATTGCTTTAGAACAGGTATACTGGCTGTGACTTCTCTTAGTTTTTCTCCATGTGATAATGTTCTTATTTTACCTTCATTCCTGAACATACTTTTGCTGGATATAGATTTTTGGGTTGACAGTGATTTAGCACTTTACAAATATTATTCCACTTCTTTCTGGCCTCCATGAAAAATCTGCAGTCATGCAAATGAATGTTCCCCTCTGTGTGATCTGTTGTGGTTTCTGGCTGCTTTAAGATTTTTTTCATTGTCTCTAATTTTCAGCAGTTTATGATGTCTCTGGGCATTGATTTCCTTGCTTGCAGTTTGCTGGATTTTTCAGCTTGCAGTTTGCTGGGCTCTTGTGTCTGTAAGTTAATGTTTTGAATCATATTTGGGATGTTTTCAGAAATTATTCTTGATATTGTTCTGCACTGCACTCCCTTCTCCTTCTGGAACTCTGATGACAGAGTGTTAGACCTTTGTTGTTGTCACACAGGTCCCTGAAGTTTTATTGGGATTTTTCCCCCCAACCTTTTCTCTCTGTTCTTCAATTGGATAATTTCTGTTGAGCTATTTACATGCTTACTGATTCTTTCCTTTTTCATCTCATTTTATAATTGTACTCTGCCACTGGATTTTATTTTAGTTATTTTATATTTTTCATTACTAACATCTCCACTTTATTTTTAATCTATTTATCTGCTATTATTTTTCATTTATGTCAAAAGTGTTCACCCTTACTTCTTAGAGCATGGTGATATAAGAGCTGCTTTAAAGTCTTTTTCTGATAATTCCAACAACTGTGTCATCTTGGTGTTGCCATTGTTGACTACCTTTTCCCTTAAAAGTTATTGAGATCTCATAGTTCTTTGTGTGTCAGGTAATTTTCGATTGTATTCTGGGCATCTTAAATGTTATGTTATGAGACTCTGGGCCTTGTTTAGTTCCTATGGAGAATAATGATTATTAAATTTTTTAAGCAGTTGACCCAGTTAAGTTCAGGCTGCAAGTTCTTACTGGCCTTCAGGGGCTGTTTCTTATGTCAGTTTGTCAGGTCAGGTTTTAAGATGTTTGCAGTGCCACTTGGATAATGTGGATCACCCAGTGGCCCCTGTGGGACCTGAAATATGTTCTACCCCATGGTTCAGTTCCCAAAAGACTCTTATATGCTGTTCAGGGTCAGATCCACTCATACAGCTTGGGGGTAAGTCCGGGAACTCATACACAACATTATGGGATCTTCTGCTTGAGACCCCTCCTCTTGGCATTCTCCCAGGCACTTCCTGGTGTCTAGGAGCCCTCCTTTCCTAGTTTTCTTGATGGAAAGCTGGGGCTTTCATTTTCCCTCTGCCATACACTTCCTGCAACTGTGTCTGCCTCTGAAACCAAGTGGCAGGGAGACAGAGATAGAAAAAAGAAACAGGGATTCTCTCCCATGCCCTTGGGACCACAGTTCCTCTGGTCAGAGAGGATTCCTGTCCCTCAGAATTTTAGATGTCTGCACGACCACCACTGCCATTACCATAATGAGGTTGCCTAGGGGAATAGGGTGGGAGAAATCATCACTCAAATACACATCCCTCATTCCCTCATACCCTTAAGGACCCTTTTCCCTCTCTTCAGATCTGAGAGGGCTTCTTTTGGAGTCCTTTATGTCCATGCCCAGTTTCAAGCTGGTATTGAGTTCAGACCAGGGCACACCACAGGAACAACAAAACAAGAAACTCACCACAGGATCAGTGTTACTTCGAATTCTGGTTTCCTTCCCCAGTCTACCTGCTGCTGTTTCCCTCTAGAGTCCTCAAACAGCTGATCTATACATTCTCCCCAAGGTTTTTAGTTGTGTTCAAATGGATGGGGTGAAGTGTGCAACTCCGTCTTTATCATTGTTTGTATATTGATGTTTCTGGAAATCACTAAAAGAATTTTCTAAGCACTGTTTGCTTAATAGTATGAGGAATACAAAAGCAAAAAGTAAGGGAACAAGCATTTATTTGAATACATACCACAATTTTTAAGTTAATACAATAACTTCATAAGGTAGAAAAAAATCAAGAGGGGCCAGGTTTATCTCTGGACAATGGGATGATACAGAAAAGGCTCATATCCCTGGTCATCCCAAAGCCACAGCCAACAGTGGTCATTACTGTCTGAAGGGCAGTGTCTGCTTCATAATTAGGAGATGTCACGGATTTCGTGAGTTGTATTTTAATGAAGCATTCCAAAAAGACTATGCCTTAGCTAAAACTAATAGTCTTGCTTTTGGGGAGATATCAGGCTGTGTGGCTCACCAGCTTGGGGAGAGTTGGGAGTCCAAAGACCTTCTCCACAGTCCTGACTTCATCCATGGAATGACAGCCTATCCATGTGGCCAGATAGGTTGCCCACTGCAGACTCCAGGTGAAGTTTGTCTTGTGAGTTTTGATGTGAAAGGCATCCCCTGGAGCTGTGCATATTTTGGTTGTGTGCTCTGTTCACAAGGAAAAGTCCTCAGCAATTAGAAAGACTGCAGGGTGGCAATGACAGCCTGTCATTTCTTTTCTTCATTTGCCCTCTGTCTCTTTCCTCCTCTTCCAGTGCTGGAGAAAGACGATCATTACCTCTCCAGAGTCTTTGAATCTCCCTAGAAGAAGCCATCCACTCTCCCAGAGTGCTCCAACGGGACTGAACCACATGGGCTGGCCAGAGCACACACCAGGCACTGGTGAGTTACGCGCCTCTCTCTTTTGCTATGTACTCTGGATCCTGGCATGAAGGACAAGAAGCTAGTGCTGTTGGCAGCTGTATCCACTTGCCTGGTAGAAGTAGCTTGAAGGTGAGAGAGATAAACAATTGTCCTCTTCCTTCAGTTAGGGAGGAGTGCCTACCACCCAAAGAAAGGGAATTATTGGCTGGGCACAGTGGCTCATGCCTGTAATTCCAGCACTTTGAGAGGCTGAAGCAGGCGGATCACTTGAGGTCAGGAGCTCAAGACCAGCCTGGGCAACATGGTGAAACCCCATCTCTACTAAAAATACAGGCCAGGTGCGGTGGCTCATGCTATAATCCCAGCACTTTGGGAGGCCAAGGTGGGTGGATCATCTGAGGTCGGGAGTTCGAGACCAGCCTGACCAGCATGGAGAAACCCCATCTCTACTAAAAATACAAAATTAGCTGGGCATGGTGGCACATGCCTGTAATCTCAGCTACTCGGGAGGCTGAGGCAGGAGAATTGCTTGAACCTGGGAGTCAGAGGTTGCGGTGAGCCAAGATCACGCCATTGCACTCCAGCCTGGGCAACAAGAGCAAAACTCCATCTCAAAAAAAAAAAAAAAAAAATTATCTCCATATGGTGGTGCATGCCTGTAATCTCAGCTACTCAGAGGGATGAGGCAGGAGAATCACTTGAATCTGAGAGGCGGAGGTTGTAGTGAGCTGAGATTGTGCCACTGCATTCCACCCTGGGCGACAGAGTGATACTCCATCTCAAGAAAAAATAAAAAAAGGAATTCCTAGAGTCCCCCAGCTTGGCTCCATTAGTTAATTTTGAGCAGAACTACTGACTGTCCCTTCGTCTCGTAGTAGGATGTATAACTTCAAGGAGACAGAATCATGTAGGGAGCTGTCTCTAATCAGCTGATGGAACTTGGGTGTTTTCCGTTCTGAGGAATAATGGCCTCTTCCTTGAGTTTTATGGCAGCCTGTATGAGTCCTTTCTCCAAACTATAGCAAATAGCATCACATCACATATCTGTCCACAAAAGGCCTGGCTTTCTGTGCTAGAAGGGAATTGGGCCGCAGGTGAGAGCCAGGATGGGGCCTCTTTATGTAGAACAACCACCTTCCTCACACCCAACCCAGCAGGGCTGGACACGCTAAGTGAGGCTCAAGGCACATCTGTCTTCTGGTGGAAGGACAGATGTGGGGTCTCAGGTCTTGAGCAGGTGCAGATTGTGTTAGGTGGTGACCTTACAGTCTAAAAGCTCATGGCTGCTGGAGGGAGGGGCCAAATCTGGTGTTGAAGAAAGATGAACAAGGGTAAAGCTCTAAGAGTTAGAAAAACAAAACAGCCACACCTGTCAAATGCGTGCTTTGTCCAGGCTTGGGAGGAGCGGGCTGGCAGTGGAGGCTGTTGGTAGTCAGGTCCTGTCGGTGCCGAAGACCCATAGAAAGCCAGTGTGGTGAGGCAGAGGATGACGGTGCATGGTGGTTGGCCCTGAATGCTGGAGTTTGGCATGTGCCTTGCTAAGGAATCAGCTCTGATGCAGACTCTGAGTTGAGCTCTGAATCTGACTCAGCACATTCGAGGTGCTGGTCCTGAGGGAGCTGGCTGCTCAGATTAGCTGGTGGATGTGGTGGTTGTCCATCAGCAGATGGATGTATTTAGGCTGCACTGTGAAGTGGAGTTTTATTCTTTCCCACATAAAGTTGTGATCTTAAACTCACAAGCAAAGTTATGAAAAGGTGTTTGACAAGTGTTGAAGAAACTTTCCCAATTTCTTGCATGAGCCCTTCATTATGTCGTAGAGTTATTTAGAGTCTTGTGGAAGGGACAGTAACCAGGGAGAGGAATCTTTTTCCAGAGAGAATCCTCAAAGCTGATTTTGGCCTTTCAAGTCAGTACCTCCTTACAATTCAGAGCTTCATAATCATATTTTCCTATTATTTTCAGTGTCACTTGAAATAATTGGCAGATGAGTTCATTGCAGAGGAAATTTTAAAACCTTCATGCCACCAGTGACATCCAGCATGTATGCAAACCAAGGGCACTGCTCTGGAAGTCAGAGGTCAGGGCTCTAGCCACACTTCACCCTAGGGTGAGAAATTGGGCACATCCCTCCATTTCCCTATATGTCAGGTTCCTTTTTTCTTTTTTTCTCAGAAATTCTGCAAGAAAGTAATCAGATGCCTTTTTCTTCAAAAAAGGAGTGAAAGCTCCTGTTTTCCTATTTTGTAAGGACAATGGGAGAGACTAGCCTGGACTATCCTGGAGTTTAGCTTAGGAAAGCTTTCTTTTCTTTTCTTAATTACTGCTTCCACTTCCAACTGATCTGTTCCTGACTTTGTAGAATTTCTACTTTGTAGAGATTATATTTCTAGTTTCTATCCCTGGAACCTGTCATCATTCTCATTTGAATTCTCATTCAAATTTGATCCATTTTCTGCCCAGTTCTGGGAGAATTTCTGTTTCATCTTCTGCTTTGTTTTCCTGTTTTGTTTTGTTTTATTCTCACCTGTGTTCACTGCCTTCACTGGCAGTTTGTGATTCAGTGATCATGTTTTTAATCTGCAACAATCTTTCCAATGTCCTTTTGAAGCCATTAAGAACAGAAAATTGGGATTTTTGTAAAATTTTCTTGTTATTTCCAAATTTCAGTTCATTTCCAAATTCATCTGCTCTTCTTTTGAGGTTTTCTGTTTGTTTGTTTTTTATTTACTTTATTTTATTTATTTATTTATTTTTTGAGACGGAGTCTCGCTCTGTCACCCAAGCTGGAGTGCAGTGGTGCGATCTAGGCTCACTGCAAACTCCACCTCCCGGGTTCACGCCATTCTCCTGCCTCAGCCTCCCAAGTAGCTGGGACTACAGGTGCCCGCCACCACGCCTGGCTAATTTTTTCTATTTTTTAGTAGAGACAGGGTTTCACTGTGATAGCCAGGGTGGTCTCGATCTCCTGACCTCGTGATCCGCCTGTCTTGGCCTCCCAAAGTGCTGGGATTACAGGCATGAGCCACCATGCCCGGCCTGTTTGTTTTTCGATGGAGTCTCGCTCTGTTGCCCAGGCTGCAGTGCAGTGGTGCAATTGATCTCGGCTCACTGCAACCTCCGCTTCCTGGGTTCAAGCAATTCTCCTGCCTCAGCCCCCAAGTAGCTGGGGCTACAGGTGCCCACCACCATGCCCAGCTAATTGTTGTATTTTTAGTAGAGACAGGGTTTTGCCATGTTGGCCAGGCTGGTCTCGAACTCCTGACCTCAGGTGATCTGCCTCAGTTTCCCAAAGTGCTGGAATTACAGGCGTGAGCCACCGCACATGGCCTCTTTTGAGGCTTTTTCTTAATAGGTGAAATTTCTTTATTTGCTCGTCTGTGTGGACAGCAGTCTTCCCCCAGCAGTGGTGTGTTGTTAAGTAGCACTGGAAGTGACGTTCTTTCAGAGATTGTTATGGGTTCCTGTTAACATCCTTCAAACACACCTGAAGGAGGATGAGGAAGGCAAGGCTTTCTTGTGATGAATGCCATGAGTCAGCGCCTAGAGGCTTGTGGGGAGCTGTCAGTAGTCCTGGCAGGGAGCTCCTCCCCCTCACTAGAATTTCTTCTCCACATTTGGAAGGGTGGCCAAGAATCAGCCTGATGTGGGAGCACGCCACCTCTCCCTGGCAAATCGGTGTCCAAGATAAACCCCCACCAAACCCGCCCCTCTCTCAGTGGAGCTGGCAGGGCCAGGTGCATCTCTGAGAGTCCCTGATGCCTCCAGAGTTCGTGCCTGTGGCTTTGGAAGGGTTGGCTGGGTTTTACCAGGAATACCTGGTAGTATGGTTATTTCACAAGCTGTAGGTCACCTCTTTCTTCAAACCACTTTGTTGTATCTTGTGGCTAACACCCTTCATCAGTCTCTAGTACTAGTAAAGGATGCTTTCTATTTTTTAAACAGCTTTGTTGAGCTATAATCACATACAGTTCGGTGGCAGGATATTCACAGATACGTGCGGTCGTCACCAGTCCATTTTAGAACATTGTCAGCACCTCATAATAAGCTCTGTACCTTTAGCTATTACCCCCACCACCACCCGAAGGAACCACTTATCTACTTCCTGTCTCTGTAAATTCCCTACCCTGGATTTGCCTATGGATGGAATCATGTAGGAACTGGTCTTGTGACTGGCTTCTTTCACTTATAATAATGTTTTCAAGGTTCTTCCACATGTCACATGTACTTCAGTACTTCATTTCTTTCTTTGGCCAAATAATATTCCATTGTATGGATACACCACAGTTTGCTTATTTATTCATCCATTGATGAGCAATTGGATTACTTCTACTACCTTGCACTTCTGTGCTAGGGAGATGGCTTCTGTCCTTAAATCTCAGGAACCAACCTCTGCTGGGTTTAGACTTTTCTTTTACAGCTTCCTCACTTCTCTCAGCCTTCATACAATTGGAAAGAGTTAAGGCCTTGCTCTGGATTAGGCCTTGGCTTAAAGGAGTGTTGTGGCTGATTTGATCTTCTATCTAGACCACTAAATCTTTCTTCCTATTGCAATCAGGCTGTTTCACTTTCTTATTCATGTGCTAACTGGAGTAGCACTTTTCATTTCCTACAAGAACTGCTCCTTCACTTTCAGAACTTGGCTGTTTGGCTTGAGAGGCCTAGCTTCTGGGCCATCTTGGCTTTGACATGCCTTCCTTACTAAGCTGAATCATTTCTAGCTTTTGATTTAAAGTTAGAGATATGTGACTCTTCCTTTCACTTGAAAACTTAAAGGCCATTACTGGGTTATTAATTGGCCTAATTTCCATATTGTGTCTCATGAACAGGGAAGCCCAAGGAGAGGGAGAGAGACAGAGGAATGGATGGTCGGTGGAGCAGTTGGAACACACAACATTTATTGATTAAATTTGCCATCTTCTATGGGCACAGTTCATGGCATGTCTTCACTTCTTGTTTTCCCTGTCTCATCTTTTTATTGCTCTACTCCTTCTTTACTGTTTTCTTTTTCACTGAGTGAATATTTTCTAATGTAGTATTTTAATTTTATTAATGATTCTTTCACTATATTTTTTGAGGTTTGTTTTTAATGGTAGCTTTAGCGTTTCATGTATATATATATAACTTACCAGCATCAACTTCAGATTTATACTAGCTTAATTCCAGTAATATATAGAACTATTACTCCTTTATAGCTCTATTCCCTTCCCCCTTTTTGTGTGGTATGATTGTTATGCATATCATACTTATCAATGTTATAAAGCTAGCAGCACATTAGTAAAATGATTACTCTATCATGTGTCACCATTTTCTTAGCCTATTACAGCTTTTCTCTCATCTACCTCCTTTATGCTGTTATTGACATATATTACATTTCTACATTATATGCTCAATAATACATTATATACATTATTTTATACAGTTGCATGTTAAGAGAAGAAAGGAGAAAATAAGAATAGTGTTTTTTATAATTACATCATTACCTTTTCTAGTACTCTTTTTGTATTCATGTGGATTTACATTATCATCTGGGGTCACTTGCTTTCAGTCTAAAGAATGCCCTTTAGTATTTCTTATAAGTTAGGTCTACTAGCAACAAATTTTCTCAGTTTTGTTTATCTGGGAAAATCCTTATTTAGTCTTCATTTTTGAAAGGTTAGCTTTCTGCATAAAGGATTCTTAGTTGCCAAGATTTCTTTTTAAAAAAAAAATCCTTTTAGCAGGCCTTTGACAGAATTCAACAGCCCTTCATGCTAAAAACACTCAATAAACTAGGTATTGATGGAACGTATCACAAAATAATAAGAGCTATTTATGACAAACCCACAGCCGGTATCATACTGAATGGGCAAAAACTGGAAGCATTCCCTTTGACAACCGGCACAAGATAGGGATGCCCTATCTCGCCACTCCTATTCAACATAGTGTTGGAAGTTCTGGCCAGGGCAATCAGGCAAGAGAAAGCAATAAAGGATATTCAGTTAAGAAAAGAGGAAGTCAAATTGTCCCTGTTTGCAAATGACATGATTGTATATTTAGAAAACCCCATCGTTTCAGCCCAAAATCTCCTTAAGCTGATAAGCAATTTCAGCAAAGTCTCAGGGTACAAAATCAATGTGCAAAAATCACAAGCATTCCTATACACCAATAACAGACAGCCAAATCATGAGTGAACTCCCATTCACAATTGTTACAAAGAGAATAAAATACCTAGGAATCCAACTTACAAGGGATGTGAAGGACCTCTTCAAGGAGAACTACAAACCACTGCTCAATGAAATAAAAGAGGACACAAACAAATGGAAGAACATTCCATGCTCATGGATAGGAAGAATCAATATCATGAAAATGGCCATACTGCCCAAGATAATTTATAGATTCAATGCCATCCCCATCAAGCTACCAATGACTTTCTTCACAGAATTGGAAAAAATTACTTTAAAGTTCATGTGGAACCAAAAAAAAAGCCCGCATTGCCAAGACAATCCTAAGCAAAAAGAACAAAACTGGAGGCATCGTGCTACCTGACTTCAAAGTATACTACAAGTCTACAGTAACCAAAACAGCATGGTACTGGTCCCAAAACAGAGATATAGACCAATGGAACAGAACAGAGGCCTCAGAAATAACACCACACATCTACAACCATCTGATCTTTGACAAACCTGACAAAAACAAGAAATGGGGAAAGGATTCCCTATTTAATAAATGGTGTTGGGAAAAGTGGCTAGCCATATGTAGAAAGCTGAAACTGGATCCTTTCCTTACACCTTATACAATAATTAATTCAAGGTGGATTAAAACTTAAATGTTAGACCTAAAACCGTAAAAGCCCTAGAAGAAAACCTAAGCAATACCATTCAGGACATAGGCATGGGCGAGGACTTCATGACTAAAGCACCAAAAGTAATGGCAACAAAAGCCAAAATTGACAAATGGGATCTAATTAAACTAAAGAGCTTCTGCACAGCAAAAGAAACTACCATTAGAGTGAACAGACAACCTACAGAATGGGAGAAAATTTTTGCAATCTACCCATCTGACAAAGGGCTAATATCCAGAATCTGCAAAGAACTTAAACAAATTTACAAGAAAAAAACAACCCTGTCAAAAAGTGGGCAAAGGATATGAACAGACACTTCTCAAAAGAAGACATTTATGCAGCCAACAGACACATGAAAAAATGTTCATCATCACTGGTCATCAGAGAAATGCAAATCAAAACCACAATGAGATACCATCTCACACCAGTTAGAATGGCAATCATTAAAAAGTCAGGAAACAACAGGTGTTGGAGAGAACGTGGAGAAATAGGAATGCTCTTACACTGTTGGTGGGAGTGTAAACTAGTTCAACCATTGTGGAAGACAGTGTGATGATTCCTCAAGGATCTAGAACTAGAAATACCATTTGACCCAGCCATCCCATTACTGGGTATGTACCCAAAGGATTATAAATCATGCTGCTATAAAAACACATGCACATGTATGTTTATTGCAGCACTGTTCACAATAGCAAAGACTTGGAACCGACCCAAATGTCTGTCAATAATAGACTGGATTAAGAAAATGTGGCATATATACAACGTGGAATACTATGGAGCCGTAAAAAAGGATGAGTTCCTGTCCTTTGCAGGGTCGTGGATGAAGCTGGAAAACATCATTCTGAGCAAACTATCACAAGAACAGAAAACCAAACACTGCATGTTCTCACTCATAGGTGGGAATTGAACAATGAGAACACTTGGACACAGGGCGGGGAACATCACACAAGGAGGCTTGCCATGGGGTGGCAGGGGGAGGGATAGCATTAGGAGAAATACCTAATGTAAATGATGAGTTAATGGGTGCAGCACACCAATGTGGCACATGTATACATATGTAACAAACCTGCACGTTGTGCACATGTACCTTAGAACTTAAAGTATAATTAAAAAAATAATAACAAATATTAAAAAATCCTTTTAGCACATTTAACACACTATCCCACTGTCTTCTGGCTTCTGGAGTTTCTGCTAAGAAATCAACTGTTAATCATATTGAAGAAGGCTTGATGAGTTATATGTTGTTTGCTGCTATTCTCTTTTAGGATATTCCCCCTTGTCTTTTACTTTCAGCATTTTTACTATGATGTGTCTGTCTGTGGATCTCTGGAATTATTTTACTTGGAAATAACTGAGTTTCCTGGGTGTGCAGGTTATTGTTTTTCAATAAATTTGGAAAGTTTTCAGCCATTATTTCTTTGAATATTTTCCCCTTCCCCTTTTTCTCTCTCTTTCTGATATTCCCATTACACATATGTTGGTGCACTTAATAGTGTCCTACACTTCTCTGAGGCTTTGTTCACTTTTTCTTCATGGTTTTCCCTTTGTTCTTTGGCTTATGTAATTTCTATTGATCTATCTTCAAGTTTGCTAATTATTTCTTCCATCTGTTTAAACCAGCTGTTGAGCCCTTCTAGTGAACTTTTTATTTCAGTTATTGTACTTTTCAACTCCAGAATTTCCTTTTTTTAAAAATTTGAATGCGTTCATTGATATTCTCTGTTTGGTGAGACACTGTCATCACATCTTTTGTCTTTTAATCATGTTTCCTTTAGTTCTGTGAACATGTTTATAATTACTACCTTGGACTTGATAAATCTGATATGTAGTCATTCTCACAGGCAGTTTCTATTGCCAGCTTTTTTCCCCATTGTATGAGTCAAACTTTCCTGTTCCTTTGCATATGTCATAATTTTTGGTTGGAAACTGGACATTTTACATAATATTATAGCCACTCTGAGAACCGCTCCCCCACTAGGTTTGCTATTGTTATTTGCTTATTTATTAACTACATGAACTGTTTTATTTCAGTGAAGTCTATTTCCCTTCCCGTGGGGTTAAGCTTCTGATGTTGCTCCTAAAGGAGATACAGCACTGGGTATGCCCACAGTCACCCATGGATGGCAGTGGCTTTACTAGGGCTCTCTTCTATATTTCTCTGACCACACCACACTGTTAAGCTCCACTCATTGGTTGCTGATTGCTCTGTTATTTTCAATATTGTCCTGGGGCATAAATTGCTTTACAAGCTATCAAATGCTGGCACACCTCAGAAAGGATCACTTTCTGAGGTCAGTGTTTGGTATTTCTTCTGATCCTAGAAGGGCTCCTCCCAGCTATCTTATTCTCTGTTCTCTCATGCAAACTAGTGGGGTTACAGTCCAGGCTATATCTCCATTAGAGCCACAGATTTCCTCTTAATTCCCTCACTGCAACCTCCACTGTTCTTGAAAGCACCTTTAGGTTGCAGCTTCTCCATGCTCTGTTACAAACTGAGCCCAGTTCCTTTAGGAAGAGATCAGAAGCTATCTGTTTTACAACCTGCTTCCCCCAGGCAAAATCTTTGAGCCAGAGCTCTGGGGTGGGGACAATGGCAAGCTCTGTGGAGCCCTTGGGGAGGGAGAGCAGTAGCCTAAGGTCCTCTCAGCTTGCCTCTCCTGGCATGGAACCACCACCTTAGAAGCAGGGGTAGTTTCTTTTGCTGTCAGTCTGCCCCTACTGGGGGGTACCTCAAAGGATATGAACAGACACTTCTCAAAAGAAGACATTTATGCAGCCAAAAGACACATGAAAAAATGCTCATCATCACTGGCCATCAGAGAAATGCAAATCAAAACCACAATGAGATACCATCTCACACCAGTTAGAATGGCAATCATTAAAAAGTCAGGAAACAACGGGTGCTGGAGAGGATGTGGAGAAATAGGAACACTTTTACACTGTTGGTGGGACTGTAAACTAGTTCAACCATTGTGGAAGTCAGTGTGGCGACTCCTCAGGGATCTAGAACTAGAAATACCATTTGACCCAGCCATCCCATTACTGGGTATACACCCAAAGGACTATAAATCATGCTGCTATAAAGACACATGCACACGTATGTTTATTGCGGCACTATTCACAATAGCAAAGACTTGGAACCAACCCAAATGTCCAACAATGATAGACTGGATTAAGAAAATGTGGCACATGTACATCATGGAATACTATGCAGCCATAAAAAATGACGAGTTCATGTCCTTTGTAGGGACATGGATGAAATTGGAAATCATCATTCTCAGTAAACTATCGCAATGACAAAAAACCAAACAGCATGTTCTCACTCATAGATGGAAATTGAACAATGAGAACACATGGACACAGGAAGGGGAACATCACACTCAGGGGACTGTCGTGGGGTGGGGGGAGGGGGGAGGGATAGCATTAGGAGATATACCTAATGCTAAATCACGAGTTTGCAGCACACCAGCATGGCACATGTATACATATGTAACTAACCTGCACATTGTGCACATGTACCCTAAAACTTAAAGTATAATTTTAAAAAAAGCCAATAAATAAATAAATATATAAAAAATAAAGTGTTGTACCCTAAGAAAAAAGTTAAACCAAAAATAGATAAGCCTTTTCAGGGATTATAGGCTCTTCTCAATTCCTTTACATACCATAAAACTTACCCTTTTAAAGTGTACAATTTAATAGTTTTTTGTTTTTTACATTTTAAAGGATTGTTAACAAATAAAATAAAATAAAAAGACTAATTCTTCACAAACTCTTCCAAAAAATAGAAGAGGAGGGAACACTTCCCAACTCATTCTTTTTTTTTTTTTGTATGTCATTACAATGGAATTCAGTTCAGCAATTAAAGGAATAAACTTCTGATACATGCTGCGACATAGATGAACTTCAAAACATTATTCTAAATGAAAGAAGCCAGGCTCAAAAGATCATATATTATATGATTACATTTATATGAAATTCTTGAAAGACAAATTTATAGAGACAATAATCAGAACAGTTGTTGCATAAAGTGAGAATAGGGATTAACTATAAATAGGCATGAAGGAACATTTTGGGTGGGGGTGTTGAGAAGGTTCTAAAATTGGATTGTAATGATTGTTGATAACTGCAAATATACTAAAATCGTTAAATTGTACACTTGTGGGCTGGATGTTTGTGTTCCTCCAAAAATTCATGTGTCGAAATCCTATACCCCAATATGATGGTATTGGGAGGTAAGGCCTTTGGGAGGTAATTAGGTCATGAAGGTGGATCCTTCATGAATGGGATTAGTTCCCTTATAAAAGAACCCCAGAAAACTCTCTAGCCCTCTTTCCCACCGTGTGAGGATACAATGTGAAATCGGTAGTCTGCAACCTGGAAGAGGGCCCTCACTGGAACTTGGCCAGGCTGGCACCCTGATATCAGACGTCCAGCTTCCCTAACTGTGAGAAATAAATTCCTATTTTTTTTATAAGCCACTCAGTCTGTAGTATCCAATTATAGCAGCCTGAACTAAGGCATTTTACAATGGGTAGATTTTAATGGTATGTAATTTATACTCAATAAAGTTTTTAAAAAGAACAAAAAAAAAAAAAGAAAGAAGCAGGGGTAAAGGCTCCCCAAGCCTCAGTATGCTCAGCTTGCCAAAGAAGGAAGTCACCCCGGCTCACCACTCTCATCAGTAACAGATGGCTTCCTGACTGAGCCTCAGCAACAGGTGGCTGGGGGCAGGATGAGAAATACCACACTGTCCTCCTCTTCCAGGGAAGAAAGATCCCTGGCTGAGAGGTGTGGGGAGAAGGAGCCCTGTGTTGTTGGCTGTAGTCTGGAGTGGAGTCTCTGCCTCAGTGAGCTGTAAAGGGGGAGAGGGGAATGATCTTGGTTAAAACCCTACAGATTCTCACCTTTCTTACTGAGTTGTCATTGATTTTCTTGAATGGATGTTTCTTTTTTTTTTGAGATGGAGTCTTTTTTTTTTGCTGGGGAAGCGTTGGGAGGCAACGGAGTCTTGCTCTGTTGCCCAGGCTGGAGTGTAGTGGCACAATCTCAGCTCACTGCAACTTCCACTCCCCCGGTCCGAGCGATTCTCCCACCTCAACCTCCCAAGTAGCTGGGATTACAGGTGTGTGCCACCATGCCTGGCTAATTTTTGTACTTTTAGTAGAGACAGGGTTTCACCATGTTGGCCAGGCTGGTCTTGAATTCCTGACCTCAAGTGATCTGCCCAACTCAGCCTCCCAAAGTGCTGGGATTACAGGCGTGAGGCACCACTCCTGGCCTTGAATAGATGTTTCTTTATTTGCTGTTTACTCTTCAGGACCATTCCAGAGGTTTTAAATGGTTGTTTTTAAAACAGTGTTCACCAGTTTCACTGAGGATCAGGTTAATGGAGTTCCTCTCACTGTCCTGCAAAAGTCAATCTCATTTTCTCTAGTATTGGTCATTTCAGTGAGAGTCTTAGAGCAGATGTTGAGTGGCTGTGCTCATGGCATATCTAGATACATTTCTTTTCTTTCTTTTTTTTTTTTTTTTTTTTGTTTGAGATGAGGTCTTACTCTGTTGCCCAGGCTGGAGTGCAGTGGCATGATCTTGGCTCACTGCAACCTCTGCCTCCTGAGTTCAAGTGATTCTCCTGCCTCAGCCTCCCGAGTAGCTGGGACTACAGGCGCACGCCACCACACCAGGCTAATTTTTGTATTTTTAGTAGAGATGGGGTTTCTCCATGTTGGCCAGGCTGGTCTCGAACTCCTGACCTCAGGTGATCTGCCCGCCTCGGCCTCCTAAAGTGCTAGGATTACAGGCATGAGCCACCACGCCCAGCCTAGATACATTTCTTAAACTTCCTTCTTTTATCCCCAGCAGCTAGCATGATGTTCTGCACATAGAAGGTTTACAGTGTCATTTGCCAAGGACATTGATGGTATTCCAACACAAAGTGTCTGGGGAATCCTCTGAATGGGGAGAAAGGGAATTAACGGTTGCACAGTGGTTAAGCATGAGTGGCAAGCACTGGAACAATTCCACCACTTCTGAGCGTATAATCTTGGATTATTCTAAGCCTCAGTTAATTTCAGTGGTAAAATGGGGCTAAAATAGTAGCTATCAGATAAAGTTGTAGATATTAAATAGTATATGCAAAGTACCTCACATCTGGTATATGCTTAATAAATACCAGCTAATATTTCAGACATTGCTAGGTGTGACTGCATATCTACACATCATTCATTTAATCCTCACAATAATCCTGCAAAAGTAGTTGTCAGTATTCCTATTTGTGGATAAGGAGAGAATGACACAGGAAGATTAATTTGCCCAAGGTCACAACTAGGAAGAGACAGAACTGAACCCAGGATTGAACCCACATCACTCTGGCCTTTGGCTTCTTTCCATCCAGCACTGTTGTGCAAACTGAAGTGCAGGGTTAATTAGGAGAGACAGAGCAGAAGCCTGTCTCTAGACTTAGACAAGCTTTGATCCCATTCTGTTTCTGTTTTTTTGTGTACAGTAGAATTTCATTGACCACCTTCACATCATCAAGCCAGTCTCAAAAAACACTGAACCTTCTGTGCTGGCCTTTCTGATAAAGACACTGCATTATTAATTCATACATACGTAATCACGTTGCATGCATATACACACAATATATATACAGTCATGTGCCATATAATGGCATTTTGGTCAGTTACAGATTGCATATACAATGGTGGTCCCCTAAGATTATAATGGAGCTAAAAAAAAATCATAAGGTGATGAGTGAATGTGAAGGCCTAGGACATTACTGTACACTATGTAGACTTTATAAACATTACAGAACAAATTCCAGTCCTGCAAGCTGTATTCATGTTAAGTCCCTTATACAAGTGTACCACTACGATGTTAATATTTTATACTATATTTTTACTGTGCCTTTCCTATGTTTTGATTTGTTTAGATATAAGAATACTTACCATTGTGTTATCACCCTACAGTATTCAGTACAGTAACATGCTGTACAGGTTTGCAGCCTAGGAGCAGTAGGCTCTACCATATAGCCTAGGTGTGCAGTAGGCTATACATTTAGGTTTGTATAAGTTATGCTGTATGATGTTCACACAAGAAAATCACCTAACAACACATTTCTCAGGACATATCCTTGTTCAGCAACTCATGACTGTATATGAGCAATATATGTAAATGTACCTAAATGATTATTTATGATTATAAACCTACCATATGATGGTAAAGGGATCACCCATCTCTTTTAATAGTATCAGAAGTGGGCCTGTAAGCTTTATGGTGAAGGCAGCTAAGTCTCCCTGCACCAGTGTTTGTCCCCAGAGATCCCCAGCACCTTTGATGGTAAGTGTTAATTTCAGCTGTCCTCACCCCCAGGGTCTTAGGAAACATAGATCCCCTTTTCACACTGGAGCTCAAATGGGGACACTCTACCCTTACCCACAAGACAGCTAGGAGCAGGAGACCTGATTCAAAATTACTGAGGTCTCCGGAAGATTAAAAAGGGAAATGGACTCAGTAAAAGCATGGGGCTCAGCTGTCTGGCTGACACAGTGGCTCACACAGGCTCCTTCTGCTCAGGCCACAGCCATCTTTATGCACTGGCATGGCACCCTCCACTTAGCAGCACACCTGAGGCCCCTGAAAGTCCTGACCCCAGACAGCGAGAATCCTCCCTCTCCTTCCCAGCTGACCATTGGGTCCAGCCCCCTCATTCCTCCACGGGCTGCTTGCCCAGCATGGAGCCTGCAGCAGGTGCGCTGTACTCCCTGGACACAGTGATGGGTAAGGCCCCCTTTGCCCTCATGGCGCACCTGGTCTGCAGGGAGCAGACGGGAGAAGCAGCAAGCCACTGACAGATGGAATAAGTGCTGAGAAGGAATCAGTGAAGCCTCACTGAGGGGGGACATTCACTGAGATCTGAAGACCAAGAAGGAGCCAAGCCATGAAAAGCCAAGAGAAGAGCATCCCAGGTGAAAGGGACAGTAAGTGCCAGGCCCTGAGGCAAGAAGGAACAGCAGCAAGGTGGCGGCTGTGGCAGAAGTGCAGGGAGCATGGGACAGAGAGGGACAGGAGGAGGAAGAGAAATCAGGCAGAACATGCAGCATCCCCCAAGTCTTACGAAGTGTGAAGGGAAGCCTCTGAAGATAATGATGCAGGAAACGAGCAAGATGTGACTTATGTGTATTTTAGAGCTCCCTTGGGCTGCTCAGTGGGTGACACTGACGCTGTCGCCAAGCATGGTATGGCGGTGGTAGCAATGGAGTAAGAGAGAAATGGACAACTTGGACATTTATTTTGAAGGTAGACCCCACAAGACTTGCTGATGGCCTGGGAGGGGTAGTGGACTCTGGCAGTGGCCATCCCTTGCCCAGCACTTCTCCCCACCCACCAGGGCTAAGCTTGCAGCCTTCAGAGGACAGCTGTAGGACACAGATGGTGACCCCATGCAGAAGAGCCTGCATGAGGGATGAGGAGTGGGAGAACTGCTCTTCCCAAGGACAAGAAAGACTGGAAGCAGGCCAGGCGCGGTGGCTCACGCCTGTAATCCCAGCACTTTGGGAGGCCGAGGTGGGCGGATCACGAGGTCAGGAGATCCAGACCATCCTGGCCAACATGGTAAAACCCTGTCTCTACTAAAAATACAAAAATTAGCTGGGCATGGTGGCGCGTGCCTGTAATCCCAGCTACGTGGGAGGCTGAGGCAGGAGAATCGCTTGAACCAGCGAGTCCTAGGTTGCAGTGAGCCGAGATCGCGCCACTGCACTCCAGCCTGGCGACAGAGCAAGTTTCCGTTTCAAAAAAAAAAAAAAAAAAAGGAAGCAGAGGCTGGAAGGTTGCGTGCTGGCTACAGAGTGACCAGGAAAGGCACTCTTTCCTGGAGGAACTGAGGAGGGGGCTTTGATGTGATGATCTGGCTGATGCATCCCCCAATTCCCATCAAATTAAACACCCAGCAACACCGGTTATTACCTTAAGCATGTATGGAGCTTCCAGTCTACCTAAGCCTGTGGTGGCCCACTGCCCCAGCCCCCTGGGTTGTTAGGTCAAATAATCATATACTCATGATAGACAAGATACTAGAGGTCTCACAAGGAGAGGAGAAAGCGTCTATGAAGCTGCAGGGCCTCTTATGGTACAGAGCTTGGAGCACATATAGCTTCCGGATGGAGATGGGCCACAGGAAATGGACCCCAGTGGAGGGCAGGGCACCAAATGCCCAGTTTTCTAGCACCCACCCTATACTAGCTGGTGTGCTGGAGCAAGGCATGCACCTCTCATTTCATCCTCTCCCTCTCAATACTTCTGCTGCTTACACTAGAAGCAGCCCCCAAGGGCTTTGGGAGAATGATAATGCTGTGTACATGGGGTCGGGGCGGGGAGGGGGGCAGTCAGCGGAAGGCCATCAGCAGCCCTGATTAGCCGCTATCACGACTGCCCCTCAACCTCCAAAGGGAGACCAAGTCTCCCACAGTTTTTCACCTCCTGGAATTTGCATTTGCATTTCATATCCTGACTTGTCACCTTGTGTGGAGCTTCTGGGTGGACTCTAAAAACCTAGAAGAACCTGTGTGTGTCTGGGAGGGGCAGATGAAATAGTAATGCCCTTCCTTATCCACCCCCCACCACGCACACACACTCCGAAAAAAATAAAACTCCTGACTCCTTGCAGTGCGCCTCGTGGCCCCAATCTTCGTGTGTGAACTCTTGCGCTGTAAAACCCGGTCACTGAACTCTTCCACACGCTTTCTAAAATCGTTTGGCATGGACTTTCCTCGGCCCCTTAATCACCACAGGGTGTGTCCCGCCCGGGCTGTCAGGAGGGTCGCAGGAGCCCGGTGGTCCACGCTCACCGTGCGCCTGGCTGAGCGCAGATTAGGGGCGTGTCCCGTCTGAGCGCGCTCCCCCCGCCGGCGCGCACGCCTGCCCGCCGGGTCTCTGCCCTGGGCCGAGCGGGGCCACCTGCTTGCGTCCTCGCCCTGGATGGCGTGGGAGGCGCCGCCAACCGTCTGAGCTGGAATCCTTGCGGAGAAAAAGTGGGCGCCCACCAGCCCTCCTCACCACCGCGGCTGCGACGCGCCTGGGCGTCGCCTCCTAAGGATGGCCCTGTCCTAACACACGCGTGCGGACACAGGTGGCGGCGGCGCGGCCCTGCGGGCACCGAGGACGACCCGGAGCCCCGCGCCCGCGCCCGCCGCCGCAGCCGCTCCGGGCCTGCGTGCGCGCGTGCGTGAGCGCGTGCCGACCGGGCCCGCGACCCGCACTGGGGTCGCCGCTGAGGCTCAGCGCCCGCCGGGCGGCCGGTAGTGGGCAGCGAGCTGAGCGCTGCGCCCTGCCGGGAGGGCGCCTGGCCTCGCTCCGAGCCGCGCGCGCCCCGCGCCTGCCAAGGGTCCCAGCTGCCGCGGCCACAGAGCCCGAGCGGGGGGTCGGCTGAGAGCCTCCTTAACGGAGCCCCATGATGTCAGCCGGCCCGGAGCGGCGGCCGCGCGGCGACGAGGATGGGGCCGAGGACGCCGCGCGGCCGCCCGCACGCCCCTCGCCCTCCGACTGCGACCCCGGCCCCGGCTCGCGCGCCCCGTCCCCCGGCAGCCCCGCGGCCGCCGCACCGCCGCCCCCGGCCCAGCCTTCCCCGAGCCTGTGGCTGGAGCTCGGGCCCGCCTGCATGCGGGCGCAGCAATGCCCCAGCGAGTCAAGCGGGCAGACGAGTGGCGATCTCGGCACTAGCAGCAGCAGCAGCGCCGGGCTGTCGCCGGGCTCCGATTCGGACAGCAGCGGCGTGGTGTGTGGCGGCCGCGGAGGCAACGGGGGCATGCGCGGCGCCGTGTCCCGCTCCTGGAGCCTGGAGAGCCTGCGCTCGGCCACCGCCGGTAAGGACGCCGCCATCCCCGCGCCGCACGCGCCCTCCGCGCCCGGGTCTGTGCTCTTGGGACCCCCCGCCCCCCTCCTGCCTTTCCTTCTCCTCCCTCACTTTCTGCCTGTCGTTTCCATCTCCTGGTCCCTTCCTTCCCATTGCTTCGCCCTGCTATTCCTTTTCTTTTTCTGGTTTCCTTCTGATTCCCACTGCCTGTCTCTCTGATCCACGTCTACCGGTGGGCCACCTGTTACAGCCGGGACCTTGTTGGCCCCCATACCAGAGCGCGTTGTCAACTGGGAAACTGATTAAGGTGAGACTAGAATTTGGTGCCCGATGCGCTGTGTTCCTTTCCCCAAACTGTTCTTGACCAATTGCACCTGTCTGGCTTTCCCTACCGCAGCTGCTCAGCCTCTGTAAAGCCAGGAGGATGGAAGGGGGCCGCTGGCCGAGGGTGGAACGGATTGCGCCACCTGGCTGTGAGTGCGCTTGGTCCTGACCGCAGGACTGCAGCTCCCAGCGGAGGCAGCTGGTCCCGGACCCTCTGAACAAGACTGCGCTTTACCGACCTGGCATTGCTCTGGTGTCTCCTGGGACCGTGTGATCCCTGTAGTGCTCCCGAATCTACCTGGAGGGCCTGATTTGGGTTACTGGTTGAGAGGAAGATTTTGTCCCTAAATATTAATGGAGCAAGGACGTCAAGAGTGGTTTTATGAATGGCGATCACGTACCCTTGGTTATTTGCTGACAGAATTCTTCATATTTCACTTCTTGCAAACATTCTCAAATATTGTAGCTTCTGCAGTGGGGTTTGTCAAGGGCAACAGTTGCTGCCTGGAAATGAGAGTTATACACCCACTATGCTTCTGCATGGGGCTGGAGGTGCAGCCTGTGAAAGCTGCAGGGCCTCACGTAGGTGTGGAATGAGACTCAGAGCATCAAAGCCAGAGGAGCAGAGGGCCATAGGGATGGCAGAATGTGGAGCACAGGCCTTGTTGGGCAGATATAGAGCAAGGTCGGCTCTGGCTGGGTTGAGAGCACCTGGAATGACAGATTCAGAGTTTGGACTTTGCAGTCAGCGAGTTTGGGAGAGGGAAGTGAAGGACATGCAGACCTCTGCATTGAGCACTCCATGACTCATCTGCCCTTTCCCAAAACACACGCATGAAATTCAGAAAAGTTGAATAATCCAGCTGTTGATGTTTCCTTCAACGGAGAGTTTTCCATTGTTCTGCAGCTCTGATTCCATCACATCCCGGTTCCCTTGAAACTGTCCTTTCCCTCCTCTCTGGAGCTTAAATAGAACCCATTTTGGGAACCCCAAGCTAGATCATACCCTAAGTGGGGCCTGAAGCAAACTGGCAGAGGACTCCTGCCCCTTTCCTTATTCAGACGGCTTTCCTTCCTTTCCAGAGGCCTCAGTCCTCCTGGGGACACCTCCTCCTTTCTTTCTTTCTTCCTTCCTTCTGTCCCAGGGTAAGTGCACCAGTGAGACAGATGGAAATGGCCGAGACCCTAGTTTATTAGGCAGCCCTGAGATCCAGGGACTCCCTGGTTTATTAGGCAGCCCAGGGACACAGAGGCAGCCTGGATAATTTTCAGAGATAACAGCGATGCTTGCATGAAGATCTGGAGAGAGAGAGAGTTGGGGGCAGGGGGTGGGGAAGGAGGACAGGGTAAAAGCTGAGGCCTAGGAAGTTGCTCTTTGAGGGGCCCAGGGCTGCCCAGCAATGGCAGGGCAGGGTTTAAAACAACGTGATGTAGTCAGAGTTGATGTGAGACCCAGAAACGAATGTTGTGCCCCTCACAGACACTGCACCACTGAGGGTAGGCTCTGGGTATCTCTAGGTCCATAGGCAGCACACTACCCGGGGAGTGCTGGTCAGTAACCAGCCACAGAGGCACTGAGGAAGACATTTAAAGTCACCTCTTCATCCTCTCTGCCCCCACTTCCTGGCTTGTTTCGTAGGACCTGCATCAGCAGTGACCAATGCTCGATGTGTAAAAAGACACTCCCGTGTATGCCTTAGAGCCAGTTGAATCTGTGAAGCCGTCTGTCCTTCTCAACTGGTTAGAATTAACTGTGCCTAAGACTCGCCTCTCTTCTTCTACAATGGAACTAGCCATTTCCTGTCCCTGGGAGGAATTGCGGAAACAGGCACTCAAATAATCCTCTTTGAATATGTGGTTCAGATGAGGAAATCTGGTTGGAAAAGGCTGGTAAGGGAGGAGAACTTGAAGGGAGGAGAGAAGGGAGGTTACCTTTTGAGCACTCTCTACATGCCAGGCACAATATTCCCTGCTAATCTGGATTTGAAACAGACTCAGAGGTGTGGTAACTTATCCAAGGTTACCTGGTGAGGCTGCATCTGAGCAGAGCTTCAGGCCCGGCTGGATGTAACGTGATGAGGCTCTTTGCTGGGTTTTCAGCCAGTCTGTGCCAGCGAGGACGGGCAGCATGCCGGTCCGGCTGGTGCGTTGTAATAGTCCTGACTGCTCACACACTCGCTGATGTTACTGTTTTCATTCAACAATCATGGCTTTTTCCTGGGTGCCAGCTTTCCTATTTGCAAAGCAAAGAAATTAAAAGCAAAGGTCTGACCTCTTTGCTAATCACCTCTAAAATGCCATGACTCTAGTCAGGGGTATTGATCTGGGGGGTGCGCCCCACTGAGTCGCCATTGATTGCACATTGTGTTTCTGTTTGACTAGTCTAACGGCTGAGACAAAGGACACATGGGTTTAACTGAACTGCGTTTCTCTCTTAAGGAAGATTAAGAGTTCCCAGTAAGGGATCATCAGCACAGCTTGATTGTGGTGTGATTTTTGTGGTGGGGCCTGTCGCTAAACATTTTTGGAGTTCCCAGCAAGAATCTGAAAAGCGAGTGTTTGTGACTGGATAGCAGCTTCCTCACAGGGCACAGCAGTAGACAGGGAATCCAGGCAGGGCCTCTAGACTCGCCTTGCTTTCAAAAGACTCCTTGAATTTTAAATGCTCTGTGTTGGCATTTCCACTGAAATGTCGTTCATCTGGCTGTGGAGAGGACTTCCCTTTGAGGCAGAATCCGAATACAAAATATAGCTGACAGGGTGGAATTTCCATGGCCCTTCTTTCTGCCCCGCTGTTCTCATCTCCCCTCGGGCCCCTGGAGCTTCCAGCCCATCAGCTGTGCTGCCACACTGTTGGTACTCAGCTGAAGCTTTCACAATTTCTGTTCTGGATGTGTCATCTGACAAGCCGAATTCTCTCTTCGGGCTTCTGGGGCTGACAGTTTTCATGTTCACCTGCTTTTCCATGGTCAGTGTCATGGGATGTCTTCTTGGTGGAGAAGCCATGCTGCTTCCACATTCCCCCGCAGGCTTCTGCAGCATGCATCCGCAGGCTAGGCCTCTCCTGCAGCCACACATTTATTTAACACCTGTTGTGTTCCAGGCACAGTGCTAGGCTCTAGAGGTGGTAGATGAATCATACACGTTTCTTGCCCTTAAATCACAGCACAGGGAGACAGACAGTGATGCCCCATTATGTGTGCTAAGCACGCTGACAGAAGCTCAAAAACGTGGTTATACCAGAGGTTCTGAGTTATTCCAGTGTTAGGGTACAGACTGAAGTCAACAAAGGCAAAGAGCACTTAGAGCAGAGGCCAGGAGATACCAGGCACCAGCTTCCAGGTGTCCCCTTCTGTGGAATCACATGGACGATGCTTCAGTCACTCTGCCTCAATATGTGACACCTGTGAAATATTGCCAACCAGATAAGTTCCCCAAGCCTTGGTGTTCAGGGTTCTTATTGGAGGTCAGTTATTTAGGCAGGCAGCACCCACAAGACTGACCTTAGTTGCTCAGTCTCTAGCCCCTCCAAAGGTCAGACTAATACAGTGTAGTTCAAGCCCCCACCCCCCGACCATAAATCACATTGTTGGGGGAAATTATCTGGCGTGGCCCAAGGCCCTAGATACACAAAGTGACTCTGATCAGTCAGGATATTCCTAGGGCTTAAAGGTGATCTCGTAGGAGCCGATCAAGGGCCAGTTCTCCCTTTGGAATTTGTAGTGCTTAAACATCCCCAAGCCTTTACTGCACAGATGAGCAAGCTTAAAGTAGGACCCAACCTATAATGTGGGGCAGGCCAGGAAGGAAATGGTTCAGAGAAACCATTCAGAAGGAGGCTCTCCCTGAGGCCTAAGACCTGCAAGTTAGCCTTGGTAAGGAACAGTTTGGTAAGAGCTTTTGGGAGAGAGGACTAGCATAAACAAATGCAGAAGGATGTAGGAAGGAAGGGAACCTGTGTGCCCTGAGCCCCTGTTCTGGGTACTGCATTGGATGCTTTCAGTCTGCAGCAATTGCAAATAGTATGAAATGAAGAGCACTGCAAGAAATGAGGCTAGAGACAGGCCGGCTGCAGCTCCCTGCTAAGAAATATGAACTATTGGCCAGGCACAGTGACTCATGCCTGTAATCCAAGCACTTTGGGAGGCCAAGGCGGGCAGATCACAAGGCCAGAAGTTTGAGACCAGCCCGGCCAAAATAGTGAAACCCCGTCTCTACTAAAAATACAAAAATTAGCCGGGTGTGGTGGCATGCGCCTGTAGTCCCAGCTACTTGGGAGACTGAGGCAGGAGAATTGTTTGAACCCAGGAGGCAGAGGTTGCAGTGAGCCGAGACTGCGCCACTGCACTCCAGCCTGGGCAACAGAGCAAGTCTCAGTCTCAAAAAATAAAATTAAATTAAAAATAAAGAAATATGAACTATCCATTATACTTGGAGCTGTGGAGAGGTTTTAAGCAGAAAGTTTTTGTGGCTACTTTGCTTGCTTGCCTGCTCTCGCCTCTTAGAGATGATCATAAGTAGAAAATGCATTTAGTACGCCTGACCTACTGAACATCATAGCTTAGCCCAGCCTACCTTAAATGTGCTCAGAACACTTACATTAGCCTGCAGCTGGGAAGATCATCTGACATAAAGCTGATTTTATAATAAAGTGTTGAATATCACATGTAATACTGTACTAAAAGTGGAAAAACAGAATGGTTGTGTGGGTACTTGAAGTACAGTTTTTACTGATACGTACCACTTTTGCACCATCATAAAGTCAAAAAATCATACGTCAGCCGGGTGTGTTGGGTCACGCCTGTAACCCCAGCACTTTGGGAGGCCGAGGCAGGCGGATCACGAGATCAGGAGAGCGAGACCATCCTGGCTAACACAGTGAAACCCTGTCTCTACTAAAAATACAAAAAAAAATTAGCCGGGCATGGTGGTGGGTGCCTGTAGTCCCAGCTACTCGGGAGGCTGAGGCAGGAGAATGGCATGAATCCGGGAGGTGGAGCTTGCAGTGAGCCGAGATCGCGCCACTGCACTCCAGCCTGGGTGACAGAGTGAGACTCTGTCTCAAAAAAAAAAAAAAAAAATCATATGTCAAACTATCGTTATGTCAGAGGCCATCTGTATTTATTTTTAAAGTTATATACAGTAAAAGGCACACTTTTTGGTGTACAATTCTTAGAGTTTGACAGATACATGCAGGTAACTACCCACCATAATAAAAATATAGAAGAGTTTTATTGCCCCAGAACATGAGTGCGGCCCTTTGTGGTCCATTCATTCCCCAACTCCAGTGCCTCGCTGATCTAGACTCCATCCCTAGGGATTTGTCTCTTCCATGATGCTGTAGAAATAGAGTCATATCAGTGTTGCCTTTTGACTGGCTTCTTTAACCTCATGTGTTGCGTTTGAGATTCATTCTCATGTTGTTGCATTTATCCTTAGGTTTTTTCCTCTTAGTTGCTAAATAGTATTTCAGCAAATGGATGTATCACAGTTTGTCAACCATTCACTAGCTGAAGGATACTCAGATTGTTCCTACTTTTAGGGTGTTACAAATAAAGCTGCTGTGAACATTAGTATGTGAGTCTTTGTATGTACGTAAGTTTTCATTTCTCTTGGGTAAATACCTAGGAGTGCATTGCTGGGTTATATGGTAAGTGCGTGTTTCACTGTATAAGAAACTGTCAACTCTTTCAAAGTAGCTTTACCATTTTACAGTTCCTCTTGATATGTATTCTCACCAACACTTAGTATTGCCAGGTTTTTTAAAAGCCATTCTAGGTTGGGCATGGTGGCTTATGCCTGTAATCCCAGCATTTTGGGAGGCTGAGGCAGGTGGATCACCTGAGGTCAGGCGTTTGAGACCAGCCTGACCAACATGGTAAAATCCCATCTCTACTAAAAATACAAAAACTACCCGGGCACAGTGGTGCACACCTGTAATCGCAGCCACTCGGCAGGCTGAGGCAGGAGAATCGCTTGAACCCGGGAGGCGGAGGTTGCAGTGAGCCAAGATCACATCATTGCACTTCTGCCTGGGCAACAAGAGTGAAACTCCATCAAAAAAAAAAAAAAAAGAAAAAAAAAGAAAAGCCATCTATTAGGTATGTAGTATCTCATTTGGTTTTCATTTGCATTTTCCTAGCAACTCCTAATGCTGAGCATCTTTTCATGTGGGTGTTTGGCATATGCATATCTTCTTTGTTGAAGCATCCAGACCCACATAATTTTTATTGGATTGTTTGTTTTCTTATTGTTGTATTTGGAGAGTTCTTTATATATTCTGAGTGCAAGTACTTTGTTAGATATGTGATTTGCAAATATTTGTTCTAGTCTGTGGCTTGTGTTTTACTTGCTAATAGTGTCTTTTGCTGAACAAAAGTTTGTAATTTTGACGGAATCCAATTTTTCATCTCTCTGTCTTATAAAACATACTTTTGGTGTACATCTCAGAAATCTTTATGTAACCTGAGGTCACAGAGAGTTTCTTTTATGTTTGTTTCCTTCTAGAAGGTTTTACAGTTTTATATTTTGTACTTAGATCTATGATCTATTTTGAGTTAATTTTTTAAGGTTCAAGATAAGAGTGAAGGTTCATTTTTTTGCATATGCATGTCCAATTTTTATAGCACCATTTGTTAAAAAGACTATTTTTTTCTCCATTAATTTCCTTTGTACCTTTGTCAAAAAACAACAGTCTATATTTGTGTGGGTCTATTTCTAGCTCTGTTCTGTTCCATGCTGTAGTTTTAAGTCAGTTATGTAAATCCTCCAATTTTGTTCTTCTTTTTCAACATTGTTTTAATTATTCTTCTTTTTTGCCTTTTCATACACATTTTAGAACCAACTTGTCAATATCAGTTAGGTGCGGTGGCTCACGCCTGTAATCCCAGCACTTTGGGAGGCTCAGGCGGGCAAATCATGAGGTCAGGAGTTTGAGACCAGCCTGACCAACATGGTGAAACCCCGTCTCTACTAAAAATACAAAAATTAGCCAGGCATGGTGGCGGGCGCCTGTAATCCCAGCTACTCAGGAGGCTGAGGCAGGAGAATTGGTTGAACTTGTGAGGTGGAGGTTGCAGTGAACCGAGATTGTGCCATTGCACTCCAGCCTGGGCAACAGTGGGAGACTGTCTCAAAAAAAAAAAAAAAAAAAAAAAAAAAAAAGAATCAACTTGTCAGTATCTACAGGATATCCTCTTGAGTTTTGATATGGATTGTGTTGAATCTGCAGATCAGTTTTGGGAGGATTGAAATCTTAACAGTATGGAGTCAGTTTAGAAGCATCATACATCTGAGGGGAGGCGGCCATGCCAAGAGCTCCCCACCAGACCTCACTGCAGTGCCTATACATTTTGGTGAATTCCTCTCTTCTCGACGTTTCCAATATATTTTCAAGTTCCTGGGTCTGCCAGAAAGTGACTTTCCTAAGTAAAATCTATAGTGCTGGGGGCCCCATAAGCCAGGTACTAGGCCAGTTTTTCCAACAGGCCTTTATAAGCATTGGCTCCATAAAGTCAACCTTAGCTTTCTAAAAGTGTCTGGTTATATTTAATTAAATGAACATCATTCTCAAATAAGTCATTCCAGGCAAGGCCTCGGGTTGTATAACTAATATTTCTAATAAATGTCCTGTTAACAAGGAAGACAGATTCTTACTGAACCTATGAAATAATTATATTGCTGCGAAAATAAGAATACTCAGTAAGAATTTCCAAATTCTGAGGGCTTGGACAGGAGAAAAATATATCACTTACAAATGTTTCATTTCAGTTTATAAGAGCATAGTCTACTAAAGGCCTACTAATGAGTTAAAGATACCTTGAAAGAAAAGAAAAAGGGGATCCTTATATTCCAGAAAATAGAACATTAAAATATCAGCGATGCTCCTAATGATAAGAGCCACAGTCACCTTCTTGAGTTCATTTGGGTTTATGTGATTAATCCTTGCTCCACTCTCTCTTGGGTTTGCAGCTTCTTGAACCTGCATTCAGAACTAGAGTTCTGGAAATCCTGACTCAGTCCTCTGTTGTGGTCTCAAAGTTGTTGATATAACATCATCAGAAGCCTGCACCCAAGAGTTCTTGGCAGGGTCCTTTCCAAAGAAGAGACAGACTTCTTTGTTGAAGAAGCACTCAGGCTAGTAGCTGAAACTTCAGAACAAAACAAAAACCTATCTGTAAACTATCAGTGAAAGACTTAAAGTGGTTGTGGTTAATGTGTTACTGATAATTTTCAAAAGTGAAAGATGTGCTGAGAGCTCATACTAAGGATAGTGCAACTGACAAGGAAATGTGATTGTTTCCACAATATACAAAACAAGATAAAATCAATCAACAAATATGAGACAACAAAATTATATAATGATTAACCTTACTTTCAAAGAAGATAGTTAACATTACACCCAACTATAGAAATGGATGAACATCATCTTTAATATCTTCAGATACAACATATTATAATCCTGACAAAATTATATCATGAAAATACTAAGCATACAGTTGGAATATACAAAGATTATACCAAGAATATCTATAAAGAGATTCAGTAAGTCTAGAGCAAGCTCTAAACATCTGTATATTAATAAACCTCCACAAGTAAGTGATGTGAACCCCCAATTAAAACTGCTGGCCTACAGGAAGGATTCAAATAAAAGAAGTAAAGTTGCAATCAAGTTAACATTTAAAAAATAAATGAGGCCGAATGCGGTGGCTCATGCCTGTAATCCCATCACTTTGGGAGGCTGAGGCAGGCAGATCACGTAAGGCCAGGAATTCAAGACCAGCCTGGCCAACACAGTGAAAGGCTGTCTCTACTGAAAATACAAAAATTAGCCGGGCATGGTGGTGCAGGCCTGTAATCCCAGCTACTTGGGAAGCTGAAGCAGGAGGATTACTTGAACCTGGGAGGTGGAGGCTACAGTGAGCCAAGATCATGCCACTGCACTCCAGCCTGGGTGGCAGAGCAAGACTGTGTCTCCAAACAGTAAATAAATAAATAAAATAAATGAAATTATGACTGGTGGCCCCAAACTAGCACTTCTTCCAAGTTACTCTTTGATACCAGGCAGAGGAGCACCAGGGCTCTGATAAGTGGATACCCATCATGGACAGTGAAGCTCCAGGAGCTTCCCATACAGCATAACATTTCCAAAATATTTACCATTTTACCCATGCATATCTAACCTAGAGAAGGCTCAGCATCTCTTCCAATTCGACAGCTCTTCCCATTCAGCTAATCAGCAGTAACATATCCAACATTACATATCAAAACTTAAATATTCCTAGCACTTTTTTTTCTGCAAGGTGAGAGAATAGATGATTTATACTTTCCAGGGGCCTACTGGGAAATCTCAAAGATAATTTTAGGTACAAAAGTTATCATTTAGTGTTTGATTTTGGAAAGGCAAAATATCAAAGTTGTCTGTTGTCTGTTATCAGAAGTCATCTGATTTAAACACTGATTAAGATAGAATCTTGCTGGGTGCAGTGGCTCATGCCTGTAATCCCAGCACTTTGGGAGGCTGAGTAGGACAGATCCCTTGAGTTCAGGAGTTCAGGACCAGCCTGGGCAACATGGCAAAACCTTGTCTCTACTAAAAAAAAAAAAAAATTAGCCAGGCATGATGGCACACACCTGTCGTCCCAGCCACTTCGGAGGCTGAGGTGGGAGGATTGCTTGACCCTGGGAGGTTGAGGCTACAGTGAGCCGAGATCACACCACTGCACTCCAGATGGGGCAACAGAGTGAGATCTTGTCTGGAAAAAAAAAAAGATAGAAACATGGGCTATCAAGAACAATACTTGGCTAACTATTTGACCAAAGTGACAATAATTTTTTTTCCTTATCAACCTTGCCCTACAGGTTTTATTTTATTAAAAATAAAATATATTTAAATGAACACAACTGTAAAGAATCCTAGCTCTTTTTGTTTGTTTGTTGTTTTTTGTTTGTTTTTTTGTTTTTTGAGTCAGTGTCTGGCTCTGCCTGCCAGGCTGGAGTGCAATAGCATGATCTTGGCTCACTGCAACCTCCACACTTTCTAGGCTCAAGCTATCCTCCCACCTCAGCCTCCTGAGTAGCTAGGACTACAGTAGGCACAGGCCACCACACCCAGCTATTTTTTTTTTTTTTTTGTATTTTTTGTAGAGACAGGGTTTCGCTATGTTGCTCAGGCTGGTCCCAAGCTCCTGAGCTCAAGCAGTCCACCTGTCTTGGCCTCCCAAAATGCTGGGATTACAAGTGTGAGCTACTGCACCCGGCAACTTTTTTGAGTAAGAAATTTTTGTTTTCTGAAATACTCAAGGGCATGACAAACAACATAAAACACAAGAATTGATTCTGATGATACACAGAATCTCTGCCATCTGAGTAGATTCCACAGAAAGCAACAGATAACCTTCTACAGCCTCTTGACCTATAATCCAAAGAATTGTTTAACAGAGACTCAATTTTTTGCATCAGTATAATATTTGATACTAAAGTTCTTTTTCCTTTTCCTTTAAAAAAAAAAAGTTAGTCTCCGGTGTAAAGCTCTTTTTTAAGAGCAGCGTCTGTGACCCCCAGGGGTTGCCTTGGGTACATGGACGGATGGACGTGCTGTCTGAGGGCCGCAGTCCAGGACAAATAGATTTGGGTGAGGGAAATGCTGAATTAAGTTCTGGACACGTGGACAACTTGGACTTAGCAGTGAGGATTGCATCCTCTCCTTCCAAGTGTCTAAGGAGCTAATTGTATGAATCATTTTTTAATTTTCTGTATTTCCTGATGCTTTGACATCTTGGGGCCTTCCAGACCCTGGAGACTGCCCCTCAGAGGGCTAGCTAATTCCTAGAGACAGCAAACACCCACCTGAGAGCATGATCTTCAGATGCAAACCACCAGGCCACAGCCCTTACTCTCAAAACCTCCTCTGCTGGGCTCTAACCTGCTGAGCCACTGGGCCCCTACCTTAGTCACCCCAGGCCCAGGTACCAAAAAACTCAGGACAGCCCTCACTCCAGAGCCTCTGGAAATTATTCAGACCCAGCCCATCTTATACCTGCCTGCCCCACTTTGCCTTGCCTTTCCCATGGAAGTGACTCTTGCCCCCATTGCCCTGCTCCCTGCCTCCAGTCCCACCTGTGCCACCCAGAAGGCTGCACGTGGCATGCCCTGCACCCCATTTCTACAGAACTGTAAGTAAAACTGGAAGAACTGTAATGGCTTCCTTGACAGCCATTTCCATGTCTGTGTATCTTACCACACATGACTAAAACAAATCCCTGGCACATTTTAAAACATGAACTGCTCTGAGAGTCATTGCTTGGCGTCCAGGCCTGGCACTGAGGCATCACTGTCCCATCACAGTGCTCTGTGCAGTCAGAGGTGGAGGACTGCTGAGGGAGGTGGGCAAGGAGAAAGGACGGGCGCTCAGGAGGGTTCCGCTCCATCCTCACTGCAGTTGTTTCTTAGGTAAGAAAGATGGGGGCTCCCGGAGGCTAAATAACTGTCCCATGGGGGTCCATCACAGGCTGGCTGCTGGAGTAGCCCAGGGTCGACCTCAGGTCTGTCCGAATCCCGTGTTTACTCTGCTCGGACTGCCTCCAGTCTCTGTGAAACAAGTGAGGGAATGGACACATGGAGAGGTTGTGCAAAGTGATGAGTGTGAAGAAGAAGCTCAGCCATGTCCTGGAACATCCCAGGGTGTGTGGCCCAGGGCATTGGTCTTGAGGGATAAGAGGGAAAAGGGATCCATGAGTCAGATATGTTGGAGAATGTGGTTAAACATCGCAGAGCCTAGGACGTTCCTGTTTGCATCTAGAGCTCTCAAAACTCATTCGGCCCCAGAATCGTGTGTGTGTGGGTGTGTGTGTGTGTGTACACATCTGTACAACTAGTTTTCTGAGGATCATACTTGGAAAGTGCTTTAGTTTCCTGCTTGCACCTGCACGCAGACGCTGCACACCTTTCCTGAGCTCTGAGCATGGGGAGAGAATAGTTAGGCAGTCGGGAGGCCTTTCAAGCAGCCTTCTGAATTTCGGTCACTAAAGTCAGCCAATAACTGTGCCAGCCAGTGATTCACAGGGAGGGGACAGGGAAATAGGAAGGCAGGTGTGAAAAGCCTCACTCCAGGAAGTTTCAGAAATAAATACGAGGCCTAAAATCTCAACCAAAAACTCAACATGTGTAGGATGTGGTAGAGAAGGAAAAGGTGGGGTCTCAGGCTGGGGGCAAGAGCTGGCAGATGGCAGGTGCTGGCTCCCGCAGAAGAGGGCCCATCAGAAAGCCAAGCACAGCCTCGCCTGCAGAGAGCCCAGAGGGAGGCAGTGATGTGTGTGTGCACTGTGTATGTTTGGCGTGTTTGTGGTGTGTGTCTGGTGTATGTGAGCATGGTGTGTGTGTGGTGTGTATGGTGTGTTAGTGTGCATGGTGTGTTTGTAGTGTATATTACTGTGTCTGGCATGTGTTTGTAGTGTGTGTTAAGTGTGAATGGTGTGTGTGTGTGTGGTGTGTTTTGTGGTATGTGTTACCGTGTGGTGTTAGTGTGTGGTGTATGTGATGTGTTTGTGTGATGTCTGTGTATGTTAGTGTGTAGTGTGTTGTGCTTCTGTGTATTGTGTGTTGTGTTTGTGGTGTGATATGGGTGGTTTTTGTGTGGTGTGCGTGTGATGTGTGTGGTGTATGCTGTGCATGTGTAGTGTGGTGTGTGCTAGTGTGGTGTGTCAGTGTTAGTATGCATAGTGTGTGTGTAGTTGGTGCATTAAGTGTGTGGTGTGTGTAGAGTATGGTGCCTGTATTGTGTTGCGTATGTTGTGTGTGTTGTGTGATGTTTTTTGTGTATGGGGTGTGTTTGTGTTTTCTATGTGGTGTATGTTGTGTGTGTGTAGTGTTTATGTTGTGTGTGCTTTGTGTGTATAGTGGTTTTATGATGTGTTGTGTATGTATGTTGTGCATGTGTGGTATACGTTGTGTGTATGTTCTGGGTTTTGTGTGTTGGGCATGTTACATGTATGTTGTGTATGTGTGGTGCATATGCGTTGCACATGTATGGTGTGTGCTGTGTGTGTTTTGTGTTTTGCATGTGTGGTGTATGTATGGTGTGTGTGTGTGTGCTGTGTGCATTATGCAAACGTGGTTTTTTTGCATCTTGTGCGTGTGTGGTGTTTCATGTGTATGTGTGTATGTTGTGTGAGTTGTGCATGCATGGTGAGTTGTGTGTGTGTCACCAGGGGTTTGGTCTAGGTACTGCTGCCCACCACACAGAAAGCCAATCACTGAGACAACAAGTATTGCCAAGGAAGAAGGCTTTAATCAGGTGCAGCAGCCAAGGAGGTGGGAGCTCAGGCTCAAATCCATCTCCCTGACCAACTAAAACTAGGGCTTTATGTAGCAGGGAAGAAATGTAACAGTGTGTGAGAAAATAGGGCCTAGGGAGGGACAAGGAGGCATCTGATGTGGTGATCTGGTGAGTTTCACTCCTTTGACACTTCCTGAGAGCCCTTTTCTGAGGAAGGAACTCATATCAAACAAATACAAGTTTCAAGCTTTAACAGCAGAAGGATCCATTTCTATGTTTATCCAAAAGCAACTGTCTATAGGACCTTTGGGCTGGTTTCAGTCCCCCCTTTCTATTTATCAGTTCCACAATCATGAGGAATCTAGTCATTGATCTTTCTGGCTGCTTCATGCTGAGGAGGGGTGTCGTGGGCAGCTCCATACCATGGCTGACCATGTAGCCACCCAGGAATCGAAGGTTAATCTAATATAGAGTTTTCTTCTGACATACAATATTTCTCCCTGGTCCACACTTCTGCCAAAGACAAATCACAGCAGGACCAACCTAGCTGCATAATAAGCGTCAGTCCCATATTCTTGGCCTGATTACTCCCACAAAGTGCAACAAGAATCACTGTCCATATAGATTCCCAAGTTGGCTTTGCTGGAACATCTCACAAGACTATTTCAGTCAAAGCCCTGAGAAAATAACCAGTCCCTTCAATTGTGTCGCATTACAAAAGAAAACATGGTCTTCGTGCAAAGAATTACACATTGCCATGAATGAAGAATATTCACGAATAGTTTACAAATTCTGGAGAAATTAGGCAGAGAAATATGACTCAAATTCTGTTTACAAAAGTATACTCAATACACTTAAAGTATATTTCAAGGCTATAAATAGCTCCAAAAAAAAAAGATTCTCCAGACTCTGAAAAACAAAACAAAAAGAATCAGCAATATTTCAAACAACAAAAGCCATAAAAAAAATTATTTCTGTCCTGCAGTAGTTCAGTCCATGCAGTCACCTCCTGCTCTGCTTCATATTGGGTTAGCAATCTTCAGGAACACATCAGCCTTTCAATTTGTGCAGTGGAAGTTCTCCCTCTAATCCAATGGCACAATCTCCAAAGTTATCAGAAACCTGCACTCACGAGTCCTTTTCAAGAACTCCTCCAAAGAAGGAAGCCTTGGACTGTAGCTAATTCTAAGCCAGTTTTTTTTGAGAAGGTTCAAAGTAAAACATCAATTGTGGATGACAAAAGTCTTAAGACAGCCATAGTTAATGACACCGTTGACAGGAAAATTTGGTTATTTCTGTGGCATACAACAATTTAACGTGACAATCATAACTATTACTGACAACATATATTAAGGCATATCAGAATTTTAGGAATCTCATAATCCTAGAACCCATGTTAGCAACACGTCTATATAAATATAACTTGAAGGAAGCTAAACACCACCTCAGATTTGACAATGCTTCCTGCATAGTTCTAATATAACAAGCCTAATAATCCCAACCATGTCTCTCTTGAACTTCAGGGAACCTAATATCCAAAAAGTTTAGTTTGAGGACAAAAAGACTGAATTTAAAACTTGAAATTGGCCAGGCGCGATGGCTCATGCCTGTAATCCCAGCACTTTGGGAGGCCGAGGTGGGCAGATCACCTGAGGTCAGGAGTTCAAGAGCAGCCTGGTCAACATGGTGAAACCCCATCTCTACTAAAACTACAAAAATTAGATGGGCATGGTAACGGGAGCCTGTAATCCCAGCTACTCGGGAGGCTGAGTCAGGAGAATGGCTTGAACACAGGAGGTGGAGGTTGCAGTGAGCCAAGATTGTGCCGCTGCATTCCAGCCTGGGTGACAAAGCAAGACTCCATCTAAAAAAATAAAAAAATAAAAAAAAAACCCTGAAATTTTGCTGTTAGAAAATCTGTCAGATTTCAAAGGTTTCAGACAGACACCCAATATCACAAAATAGGATCACAAGTTTCTATAAAATAGTCATTCAGGTAGTGAAAATTATAATATAAAACGTTTACTCTTTGATAGAGAGGAAACTTTCTCAAACAATAAGACCTAATACTTAACTATCATTCTCTCTAACATGTTACAAATTAAAACAATGTAATTGGTGTTTAGGAGTTACTGCCAGCAACACTTCAAACCACTGTATTAAAGTAGTTAGGTTACTCATCACATATGTCTAATTGCTAGTATTCTAGTAACATAGCTGTAAACAAAAACATAAAAAACGTTGTAAGTCTGGATGGGCATGGTGGCTCATGCTTGTATTCCCAGCAATTTGGGATGCCGAGGCAGGTGGATCACTTGAGCTCAGGAGTTTGAGACCAGCTTGGCCAACATGGTGAAACCCCATCTCTACTAAAAATACAAAAATTAGCTGAGCATGGTGGTGGGTGCCTGTGGTCCCAGCTACTTGGGAGGCTGAGGCAGGAGAATCACTTGAGCCCAGTGGCAGAGGTTGCAGTGAGCCAAGATCATGCCATCCACCCTGTGTGACAGAGTATGACCATGTCTCAAAAAAAAAAAAATTATAAGTCCTATGCCAGACTTAGCAAAATAAGACTAACTAACATTTTTTCTTTATCATTAAAAAATGATAAATGCAAATATCAGTTTTGGAAATTTAGTATAAGAAGTAATCTTTCACTTAAATACTATACAACAAAACAAGGAGAAAGTGAGAATAAGCACACAGCAGTTTCTTTTCAGCTGTTTTGAAAACACATCAACACACATTTCCAAGATTGGTTTCTAGATACAGTACTGACGACTGGTTAGGCAACCTTCACCACTCAAATCTGTAAACCAGTGCAGCACTTGCACATAATTTGTTTTCAGGTACATACATGAAGGACCATCAGTGATAAACAGCTTGAGATCACAAATCACCAGGAAGTCTCACCTTTTTTAAAATTACTAATTAATCCAAGTGAATGTCACTTTAAATTAGTTTGAGAGAAATTCTACTGAATATAATTTCCTTAAGGATAAGGCCAATCTTTCCTGAATATTAAAACCATGTACCCATATCACAGTTTTTCTTCACCAGCTAAAGGAAAAGATCTGAAACCAACTCAAATTGTTGATTGAATTGAGTTACCTTGAATATAAACACCATTGAAACATTTCTGTTCTCACCTACTTTTTCCAAATTACAAAATATGTAATATGCTATTTCTGTTCAGAACTTAAGTCTTTTATTACTTCCTTTTTTTGTGGCCGGGAACCTTAAAACTCCCATAGCTCTGTAGATCATTAGAGGCAAGCAAATCCAACCAATTTCAAATGGCTGTTGTGCTCCATCCATTCCTGAAGACCAAACAAAGATAGCCTGGGAATTCTAGATAAATAGAACAAATAATGACTTGCTAGAAATGCATAGGAAACAAAATAATTATTCACAGAACCAAATAAATGCCTTTACTAAAAACTAAAAAACATCAGTTTTATATCTATGCATACACAGGAAAAACTCAAAGGAGAGCAAACAGCAAACAAATGAAAACTAGAAGTGAAAACAGGCCTGTAATCCCAGCACTTTGGGAGGCCAAGGCAGGCGGATCCCAAGGTCAGGGGATCGAGACCAGCTTGGCCAATATGGTGAAACCCCGTTTCTACAAAAAATACAAAAATTAGCCAGGTGTGGTGGCGGGCGCCTGTAGTCCCAGCTACTCAGGAGGTTGAGGCAGGAAAATAGCTGGAACCTGGGAGGTGGAGGTTGCAGTGAGCAAGATAGCACCACTGCACTCCAGCCTGGGTAACAAAGCGAGACTCCATCTCAAAAAAAAAAAAAAAAAAAGAAGTAAAAACAAACAGGAAACAGACCCCCCATTCTTTTCCCCACTCAGTTACCCTGGAGGCTGCAGTGTTACCCAGAGTCGAGAAAACCCCACATAATGAATATTTTATTCCTGATCACACAAGTCAGTATCCTTAAGTCCACCAATATTACCATACATCCTGTGCAATCAAGAAATTCATTCTAGGCACATGACCAGTAAGTACTCTAGTGCCAGCACTATCCATGCAAAACAACAAACATAGTGTGAAGCAATACAAACATGTACACTAAATCTGGCTTCAGGCTTAACTACAGTAAAAAAGAATTGCCAAACTGCCAATACATTTTTTTTCGAGATAGAGTCCTACTCTGTCACCGAGGCTGGAGTGCAGTGGCATTGTGTTGGCTCACTGCAACCTCCGTCTCCTGGGTTCAAGCAATTCCCCTGCCTCAGCCTCCCTAGTCGCTGGGATTACAGGCACCCACCACCACGCCCTGCTAGTTTTCATATTTTCAGTAGAGACGGGGTTTCACCATGTTGGCCAGGCTGATCTCGAACTCCTGACCTCAGGTGCCTCGGACTCCCAAAGTGCTGGGATTACAGGCATGAGCCACCATGCCCGGCCTGCGTTTTTTTATAATATTTATTTTATTTTAATCAGGACTGAGAGCTTTAACTATGAAAATGTTAATTAGCCAAATTTCTCCAATTGTCTATCAGGTTTTAAAGAATGCTTTATTATCTAAACTTTTTCAACTTTCTATTTTGTCTGTATGTGCATGAAGATAGACACACAGAGAAACAGAAAAAAATTACATGTGACTTACACAGATTGTCCATGACATGCCTGGGCTTTCTGTTCAGTCCCAGATTTTTTCTTCCTTCTTTTTTCGCCTCCTCCTCCTCCCCCTTCTCCTCCCCCTCCTCCTCCTTTTCCTCCTCCTCCTCCTTTCTTCTTTTCTTTCTTACCATTTTACTGTAGGCCAAAAGAATTTACCATACAAGATTCTTTCTCATACGAAATTAGCTTTTCTTTATAACCTTCCTTACCAAAAATACATCTTCATATATATAACTTTTTTCACATCTCTCTCCCTTACTTACTGATTCCTACTGCCTTGTTTCATAAATAATCTTTTTAAAGCTGTAATTTGAACTAACTTTTAGATAACTTCTGAATTAGACAAAATTACTGTTTTTCTAATACATCTTTTGGCACATTTATATACAGAATTACTTACTATAATTCTTATCCATAGTAACCTTAAATTTTAGTGAAACCCTAAAAGCAAGAAATCCTGAACTATCAGATATAAACATTCTATATAGTTAAGAACAGTTCCACAGTTTTCAGAAACATATTTTCCTATATCACAAAACTTTTTTAATTGGAAGCAACCCACATATCTAATGAGCATCAAAAATAATTTCCAGATTTTAAATTACACAAAAAGTTTACCTAAAACATCCCATTTACATGTACTCAATTCTTTCATTTTTAGCAGTTTATCTAGATTACTTCTGAAAACTGAGAGATTAAACACCATCATTTAAAGTTAGTAATTTCTTTCTTAACAATTTTATAATCTGTGAATATCAGATGTTCACTGAAATAAGAACCTTAAAGTTAACTACATGGGCATTGTCACTAATAACTCAGAAGATTCAGCTGTTTTCATTAAACCAATAACATAGTCTGACTTATCAAAAAATTTGCATGAAGATCATTTTGTTTTGGCCAGCTTTACAGTTTTATAACCTTCCATGCCAAACCATGACATCTCAAAATATCTCCCAGAGACAAATATAAAAACCAGACAAAAATATATGCTGACAATTCTGAAGACATTCCTGTTTTCATTTTACCAACCATTTTAAAGCAAGCTAGTAAAGATTTACTTAAGTCACATGAACTTGAAAATAGCTTGGACTTAATTTACTTAATGTATGAGTGCTCTTTTATTTATTTTATTTTATTTATTTATTTAATTTTTTTTTTGAGATGGAGTCTCGCTCTGTTGCCCAGGCTGGAGTACAGTGGCGCCATCTTAGCTCACTGCAAGCTCCACCTCCCGGGTTCATGCCATTCTCCTGCCTCAGCCGCCTGAATAGCTGGGACTACAGGCGTCCGCCACCACGCCCGGCTAATTTTTTGTATTTTTAGTAGAGATGGGGTTTCACTGTGTTAGCCAGGATGGTCTTGATCTCCTAACCTTGTGGTCTGCCCGCTTCGGCCTCCCAAAGTGCTGGGATTACAGGCATGAGCCACTACGCCCGGCCTGAGTGCTCTTTTATTTATAAGCCAATTTGGTAGACACAACATATAACAATAAGTGTACATACAAATAAACACATATAGATATGCGTACACACACAAAGATCCAATAGCTTTTACCTTGGAGCTCTAGCAATGAGATAGCAATACAAACATACTGGTTTTACATGGTTACACTTTTTTTGCCCCAGTAGGTAATCTGGTGAAGGCTGTGAACCAAAATTTTGGGTAGTTTCCATAGCAGTTTGATTTTCAAAGGCCCAACCTCCCCAGACTCCAAAGAACATTGTGGCCAAACAGCACCAAAGGAGAGCACCACATACTAAGCAGGCTCAACCCTGCTTAGAACAGCAGCACAGAAACCTGGATACATGCAACTCCATCCCACTTTCCCATTTAACAGCAAACTCCAGATTCCAAACGATATTGTGGCCAAACGGTATTGCAAAAGAATATCAAGTTTATGGCCAGGCGCAGTGGCTCACACCTGTAATCCCAGCACTTTGGGAGGCCAAGGTGGGTGGATCACCTGAGGTCAGGAGTTCAAGACCAGCCTGGCAAACATGGTGAAACCCTGTCTCTACTAAAAATACAAAAATTGCCGGGTGTAGTGGCCTGCGCCTGTAATCCCAGCTACTCGGGAGGCTGAGGCAGGAGAATCGCTTGAACCCGGGAGGCAGAGGTTGCAGTGAGCCGAGATTGTGCCACTGCACTCCAGCCTAGTTGACAGAGCAAGGCTCTGTCTTAAAAAAAAAAAAAAAGAAAAAAAAATCAAGTTTACCAAATTCTAATTTCCCGTGACTATATCAGACACACACAATCACCAGAACACAATCCAGTTGCTGCTGCAACAAACAAGCCCCAAGTGTCCAAACTGAAACAGTTGGGGTGCTTTCTCTCTCCATCGGTTAGGCTTTTGGTTTTTGCAAACAAAAATTCCTTAGGAATTTACCAAATTGAGAGGAGCTGATACTGCTGTCTGGTACCTACAAAAGACATGCACTTGCCCACACACCACACAATTACAAACAAGCCCCCAAGAGTATCCATACTGAAACAACAGTCAGGGTGCTCCCCCTCTCAAGCTCTTTGCAGGGCTTGTTCAACCTGCAAATGGAAATTCCTTTAAAATTTTCCCAAACTGAGAGGAGCAGATCCTGCTATCTGGGCCCACAAAGGACATGCACCTCTTTGGATGTAGAGATGCTTCTAGGAAGGGGCTTCTTCCAAGGCAATCAGGAATGCAGTTGGGGCCAGCTAAGGCAAAGCCAAAGAGATGGAAACTCACTTCCAGCCAAAAGTGGGCAGGCAGCTTAGGAGGGCTTCTGAGACCCCAGGTCCAAGGCAGCGGAACCACAAACAACACATTCCTGGTCAGGGAACCAAAATCTGTTACCAAAACACCAGGGGTTTGGTGTAGGTTCTGCTGCTCACCACACAGAAAACCAATCACTGAGACAAGTATTGCTACAGAAAAAGGCTATAATCGGGTGCTGCAGCCGAGGAAATGGGAGCTCAGTCTCAAATCCATCTCCCTGACTGACTAAAACTAGGGGTTTATACAGCAGGGAAGAAAAGTAACAGTGTGTGGGAAAACAGGAACTAGGGAGGGGCAAGGAGGCATCTGGTGGGGTGATGTGGTGAGTTTCAGTTCTTTGATACTTCCTGAAAGTCCTTTCCTGAGGAAGGAACTTGCATCAAGCAAATACAAGCTTCACACTTCAACAGCAGAAGGATCCATTTCTATGTTTATGCAAAAACAACTGTCTGTGGCACTATTGGGTGGGTTTCAAGTGTCTTGTGTGTGTGTGGTGTATGTTGTGTGTGTTTTGCATGCATGATGTGTGTTTTGTGTTGTGTGTGCATGTTTTTTGTTGTATATATGTTGTGTGTGTTGTACGTGCATGGTGTGTTTTGTATATGTTGTGTGTGCATGGTATGTATTGTATATGTTGTGTGCATTGTGAGTGATGTGCGTGCATAGGGTGTGTTGCATGTGTGTGTTGAGTGTTGTGTGTGGTGTGCACTGAATGCATATGTTGTGTGTGGTGTGTGTTTAACATGTATGATGTGTGTTGTGCATGCATGTTTTGTGTGTTATGTATGTTGTGTGTAGTGTATGTTGTGTGTGTAGTGTGCATGACGTTTTGTGTGTGTTGTCTATTGTGTGTGCATGTAGTGCATGTTGCATGTGTATATTGTGTTTGTGTGCATGGTGTGTGTTGCATGTGTATGTTGTGTTGCACGTGCATGTGTGTGCATAGGGTGTGTTGCATGTGTGCATCGTGTGTGGTTTCACTGCCTTTCTCTACATCAGCGTCCCTCTTTGTGGGCTCTGGCTGGACTGGGCAGCCCAGGGCCCCAGGTTGCATGTGGCAGTGTGTTCACATGGAGAGGCCTAGTGTCTGCACTAGGGGAGGATTCTGGCTGCCCTGGCCTGGAGGCACAGGCTGAGTCCCCACTGAGCCAGACAGACGTTCTGGGAGGCCTCCTTGTGGAGCTGCTAGTCTGGTTAAAAAGATGCCATTTATACACGTGCAGCAGAGGACTCAGATTGCTAGAAAGCAGCTCAGAGGGCGCTGGGGCCTTCAGCGGGGAAGAGGCCCTGTGCTGGCCAGGTGGAAAGGGGTATGTGCCGCCTGGTGTGAGAGTGCAGCTGTTCTGTACACAGGAGGCTATGAGGGGCAGCCAGGGTGACCACCGGACGGTCTTGGGACCCTCCACCAGCAGCAACTTGGGCCCAGCAGGAAGAATGAAGAGTCGCCCTAAGCAAGCAGGATTTTGAAGGAGCTAGATGTGAGACAACAGAAATAATAATTTGGGGGAAATAAGTCACTTCACAATTGTCTGCAAGTCCCTGCTCTCCCAATAGTTCCCTTTCTCTGGCTGCCTTCTTTCTCCTGCTTTTGGCAGGACATTAGCAGGCTCTGAAGCTGCCTAGGCCCGCAGGAGAGCCTTGGGTCACACAATCCTAGGTGGTTTGCACCAGGAGGTGAAGGCGGAGGACCACAATCTCGCCCTGAAAATCTGCAGGGAATTGAGAATCCTTACACAGCAAGCCAACGCTGGCTCTTCCGTGCATCCGCCCGTGGTCCTGCAGCGGCCTCTTGAGTGCTGGGAAGCACAGCTGTGCTGGACCCCCACAGTGGGGAGGAGCCACTGCAGGCAGAGGCCTGGCCTGCTGCAGGGCCAGGGAGCAGAGCTGTGGGCAGCACTGCACTGCCTGGCACCACACACCATCTGGGCAGGTCGTGGGGAACTGTCTCTGGAAGGAGGAAGGCTGCCCTGCCTTCCCAGATTCCAGAAGGACTCCCCAAGTGCTAGAGACAGTGGTGGACTTTATTCAGCTTTCTCTCTGGGGTCCTGGTGTGTCTGGAGTTGGTTCCCGCCCTGTGGGTTTGTGGTCTTGCTGACTTCAAGAATGAAGCCGCAGACTTTTGCGGTGAGTGTTACAGCACATAAAGATGGCACGGGTGAGCGGTAGCAAAAGAGCGAAAGGACAATGCTTCCACAGCATGGAAGAGGAACCAAGGGGGTTGCAGCTTCTGGTTGCTGGTGGCCAGCTTTTATTCCCTTATTGTCCCCGCCCATGTTCTGTTTCTGTCCTATCGGAGTGCCCTTTTTTCAATCCTCCCCGTTATTGGCTACTTTTAGAATCCTGCTGATTAGTGCGTTTTACAGAGCACTGATTGGTGCATTTTACAATCCTCTTGTAAGACAGGAAAGTTCTCCAAGTCCGCACTCGACCCAGGAAGTCCAGCTGGCATCACCTCTCACTGGCTGAGAGCCTGCAGACCCCCAGCAGTGAGCACTGTGAGCTAGGCCAAGGCCAGGGCGGCTGTGGGATTGTCATGGAAAAATAATGTGAATGTAGTGAGAGATACGGATTAATGCACTAAGCATCAGAAATGATCTTTGAATTTATTTTAAGAGAAGTCTTGGGAGCTGTTGGAGTGCTGTAAGGGAAGCTGGGCTTGGGAGCCACGCAGACGCTGGGCTTGGACCCCAGCTGTACCACTCACTGTGACAGACTGACAGGTGACCTAATTCTCTGCGGCAGACTTCTCATCCGTAAAATCAGGATGATAACATGATTCCAAGGGCATTCATGAGGATTAAAGGAAGTCATGCACCTAATTTACTGCCTGGCACACAGTAAATGCTCAGTACATTTATGGAAGGAATGAAGGACTCTGGCAGAAAAACAGTTCAGATGTGTCTGCTGTGGACAGGTGGCTCTGTCGGTGCCCAGTGAGTGCCCTGGGAGTCTGGCAGTCACCTCCTCCGCAGCCGTGTCCCCAGGCTCACAGGAGCCACCTCAGGTGGGAAGCTCTCTGCCAGCCTTGGAAGACCAGACTCACAGCTCCAAGCCACGTGTGAGCAGGAGTGCTGCATCCCAGAAAGTGTCTGCCTCAGCAGGCTGGAGATTGGGATCCCCTATGAAATGGTGGTGTGTGGGCACTAAGAAAGGAGATTGGCTCTGTTTCGGAGACTTTTAAAATTCACTGTTACTGGTTTTTATTATTACCAAAGTAATGTATGCTGATTATAGAAATTTTACCAAAAAAATCATTCCAAATCTCCAACCCAGAAACAATTGCTATGAACATTTTGGTGTGTATTGGCTAGCTTTGGTTCTGTGTATATGCTTTTTTTATGAATGAAGTAGAGCTCATAGTGTACGCTTTATTTCATGACCTGTTTTCCCCCACTTAATAATATATTGTGGGATTCACTGGATGTCACTAAATATTTCTCAACAATATTATTTTCATGGCTACATGTTAGTCCATCATACAGATATGTCATACTATTTGTAATCAATGTACTATTGTTGACCATCTAGGTTGTTTTTAATTTTCTAGTATTTTAAGCCACATTGTAATGAGTATTCTTCTCCACATATATTTGTGTGTGTGTGTGTGTGTGTGTGTGTATAGAGAGAGAGAGAGGGAGAGAGAGAAAGATTCCATAAATATATTATTTTTTTTTTTTTTGAGATGGAGTTTCGCTCTTGTTGCCCAGGCTGGAGTGCAATGGCACGATCTCGGCTCACCACAACCTCTGCCTCCTGGGTTCAAGTGATTCTCCTGCCTTAGCCTCCTGAGTAGCTGGGACTACAGGCATGCACCACCATGCACGGCTAATTTTGTATTTTTGGTAGAGATGGGGTTACTCCATGTTGGTCAGGCTGGTCTCAAACTCCTAAGCTCAGGTGATCTGCCCACCTCCGCCTCCCAAAGTGCTGTGATTACAGGCGTGAGCCACCGCACCCGGCCTCCATAATTATTTTCTGAAGACAAACTTCCAGAAATGGGTTTGGTGTATCAAAGTGTATATAAATTTGAAGGTTTCTGATATAAATTTGAATGAGATTTTGACTGTAGTTTTTTTAACCATGTGCTTTGAATCCCTAAAACAGGATTATCTTCTATTTTCAATCACTTATTAGAGCTGGTGTGTTTATGTTAGGAAAATATACAATATCATAAATAACATACCTTACAAAATAATAGAAGCATTTCATATTTTTAGCATTGCACATGACTATGACTTTGAAAAGAAAAAAGAATAAGTGTCAAAACGGAATAGGAAAAGATTACCCATCACCTCTCTTCCCAGTTAGATCAATTTGTAACATTTTAGCATACTGTTATTTCCTTCCAGATTTTTGTTTTCTGTGCATTTAGTCATAGCTGGGATCACCCTGTAGCCTCCCTTCCATATTTCTGCTGGTATGATTTGTGAGTGGGGTGAAGTGCTAGGCTTGTCTCTGTCAACTTTATGACGGCGGGGCCTGTGTTTGATCCTCCTTATATCTGACATCGGATTAGCACTGGCCTGAGCAGGTTATCTAATCTGGAGCCTGAGTTTTCTCACCTCTAAAATGGGACTAATGATACTCTGTGAATGGAGATATTGAATGGACAGCTTCTAGTCCAGTATTTGGCACATAGTGAATACTTAATCCATGTTTAATCTTTCTCCAGCTTCTGCTAAGGACCATCACTGATGGTTATGATGTAAGGCTGAGGTCACCATTCCAAATATCAAGAACTGGTCAGGAACTGTGAGGGTGGAAAAGGTACAGGAAATTAGCCCACTTAAGTAATGATCCCTGGATAGTAACTGAAGTTTTTGAACAAATTCTTAATAGCACTTTTATTATTTTTACTTTTTTAATGAAAATGGACAGTGTACAAAATTTAAGCTTCTTTCTGCTGAACTCAATTCCATTTCTCTTTTTAAACCTCTGTAGCTGAGGGGAAAATATGTCTTACAAACAGTTTGAAGAGATGTGTTAAAGCATTTGTGCATAGAAGTGTTTTGGGCATTGGTAAAAAAGAAAAAAGAATTGAAAAGTTCACCAGTCTGACACTTAACACAGCAAGATTCCATGATTTGTCTGTTAAAATAGATTATTATTATTATTATTATTATTATTATTATTATTATTATTATTATTATTAGCTTCTTGGTGAGTTTTAGAGCCCTAGAAGGTGCAATCCAGCTAGCATTCTGTGCACTGGGAAAGAACTTCCCAGTTCTGCAGGATGGTGAGCTGACTTGAAGAACTCTCTTGTTATAAAACCCTAGTTATGCTGAATAAAAAACAACAAAAGTTACCTTAAATGTACAGCTAAACTCGTAGGAATCAAAGTGGGAGGCCCTGAAGAGGAGAGTTGAGGATCCCATAGTCTGATTCTGCAACCGGTAGGGAGGAGATGGAGATTCAGCCTGGGAAACACAGCAGCTGGAGTCATTATCCACTTGGGAACAGATTGGGACCCATGCAAGGCTTAGCGATGGAGCTAAAGACCTTACTCAAACCTGAGACCCTCCGAGAACTCAGTGGAAGAGTGGGTTGTTTTTTCCCTTAATTCTTACTATCTTTGAATTATTGGTAAAGGAAAAATTCTCCCCTTGAGAATTTTAAATCTTAGACATGTACCTCACACAGATATAGGGTTCAGATTTACATCAACTCACAGTCTGCAAATTGGGAAATTTACAAATTGAGAAATAATCTAAAATTTGGTTCCTATTTAGTGATACAGGGCATTTGAGAAAGTTATATATCCAGCAGGTGTTCAAAAAGGAGAAAATAGACTAAGACAATATTTGAAAAATGAATGGATACAGATTTTCCAAAATGAAGGAGAGATGTGAATCTTCAACAATAACAGTGTGCCACTCATGATGGTGTGGAACACCAAAGACCAAGCAGACAATATTTAAAGCGATGAGAGAGATGTATGGGTCGGGGCAGATGACCCACCAAAGGATACTAGACTGAAAACCTGCTTATTAGCAGTATTGAGAGATGACAGCGTGCTGGCAGTCCTCACAGCCCTCGCTCGCTCTTGGTGCCTCCTCTGCGTGGGCTCCCATTTTGGCGGCACTTGAGGAGCCCTTCAGCCCACCGCTGCGGTGTGGGAGCCCCTTTCTGGGCTGGCCAAGGCCGGAGCCCACTGCCTCAGCTTGCAGGGAGGTGTGGCGGGAGAGGCGCGAGCGGGAACCAGGGCTGTGTGCGGCACTTGCGGGCCAGCTGGAGTTCCGGGTGGGCGTGGGCTTGGCGGGCCCCGCACTCGGAGCAGCCGGCCGGCCCTGCCGGCCCCGGGCAATGAGGTACTTAGCACCCGGGCCAGCGGCTGCAGAGGGTGTACTGGGTCCCCCAGCAGTGCCAGCCCACCCGTGCTGCGCTAGATTTCTCACCGGGCCTTAGCTGCCTTCCCGCGGGGCAGGCCTCGGGACTGCAGCCCGCCATGCCTGAGCCTTCCCCCGCCTCTGTGGATTCCTGTGCAGCCCGAGCCTCCCAGACGAGCGCCGCCCCGTGCTCCACAGCGCCCAGTCCCATCGACCACCCAAGGGCCGAGGAGTGCGAGCGCATGGCGCGGGACTGGCAGGCAGCTCCACCTGCAGCCCCAGTGTGGGATCCACTGGGTGAAGCCAGCTGGGCTCCCGAGTCTGGTGGGGACGTGGAGAATCTTTATGTCTAGCTCAGGGATTGTAAATACACCAATTGGCACTCTGTATCTAGCTCAAGGTTTGTAAACACACCAGTCAGCACCCTGTGTCTAGCTCAGGGATTGTAAATACACCAATCGGCACTCTGTATCTAGCTCAAGGTTTGTAAACACACCAGTCAGCACCCTGTGTCTAGCTCAGGGTTTGTGAGTGCACCAATCGACACTCTGTATCTAGCTGCTCTGGTGGGGCCTTGGAGAACCTTTATGTCTAGCTCAGGGATTGTAAATACACCAGTCGGCACTCTGTATCTAGCTCAAGGTTTGTAAACACACCAATCAGCACCTTGTGTCTAGCTCAGGGTTTGTGAGTGCACCAATCGACACTCTGTATCTAGCTGCTCTGGTCGGGCCTTGGAGAACCTTTGTGTCCATACTCTGCATCTAACTAATCTGATGGGGACGAGGAGAACCTTTGTATCTAGCTCAGGGATTGTAAACACACCAATCAGCGCCCTGTCAAAACAGGCCACTGGGCTCTACCAATCAGCAGGATGTGGGTGGGGCCAGATAAGAGAATAAAAGCAGGCTGCCCGAGCCAGCAGTGGCAACCTGCTTGGGTCCCCTTCCACACTGTGGAAGCTTTGTTCTTTTGCTCTTTGCAATAAATCTTGCTACTGCTCACTCTTTGGGTCCACGCTGCTTTTAAGAGCTGTAACACTCACCGCGAAGGTCTGCAGCTTCACTCCTGAAGCCAGCGAGACCACAAGCCCACCGGGAGGAACGAACAACTCCAGATGCGCTGCATTAAGAGCTGTAACACTCACGGGGAAGGTCTGCAGCTTCACTCCTGAGCCAGCGAGACCACGAACCGGGCGGGAACACCAAAAGGAAGAAACTCCAAACATACCCGACCATCAGAAGGAACAAACTTCAGACGCGCCACCTTAAGAGCTGTAACACTCACCGCGAGGGTCTGCGGCTTCATTCTTAAAGTCAGTGAGACCAAGAACCCACCAATTCCGGACACAGTATCAGTGCAAGCCAGAAGAGAATGCAACAACTTTAAAGTATTAAGGATTATTTAGCCAAATAAAGTATTATTCAAGAGTGAGGTTAAAGTACAGACATCGGCCAGGTGCAGTACATCACACCTGTCTGTAATCCCAGCACTTTGGGAGGCTGAGGTGGGTAGATCACATGAGGCCAGGGATTCGAGATCAGCCTGGCCAGCATGGCAAAACCCCGTCTCTACTAAAAATGCAAAAATAAGGCAGGCGTGGTTGTGCACATCTGTAATCCCAACTATTCGGGAGGCTGAGGCAGGGGAATCGTTTGAATCCTAGAGGCGGAGGTTGCAGTGAGCTGAGATAGCGTCAGTGCACTCCAGTCTGGGCAACAGAGCAAGACTGTTCAAAAAGAAAACAAAACAAAAATAGACATCAAGGCTGCTCTCTTTTCCAGTACAAGCCTAAGGCTATATATTTTCCTCCAAGCAGTTCAAGTTGCATTCTAACAGTTTTTTGATCATTTTAATTATCATTTAGTTTGAATATTTTCTAATTTTAATTGAAATTTCTTTTTGACCCATGAATTATTGAGAAGTGTATTTTCAAATATATACAGATGTTCTAATCAACTTTTTAAAAAATTTCTGGCTTATTTGTATTAGGATATAGAAAAATTATGTATGATTTAAACCCTTTGAAACCTTTTGAAACTGCATTGACTTTCACAATAATTTTAGTGTTTCATATGTACTTAAAAAGAATGTGTATTTTCTTCTTGTTGGGTGCAGAATTTCATTTAGGTCAAATCTCTCTGTCTTTGTCTGCTTGTTTTATCAGTTGCTAAGGAAAGTATGCGTAAATCTTTCAGTAGGATTTTTATTTTTTTCTATTTGCTTTATGTATTTAGAGGCTGTCTTAATAGAAGCATACAAATTTAGATTTTGTTATGTATTAGCCTTTATCGTTATTAAATGTTTTTCTTTTTCTCTGGTAATGCATTTTGTCTTAAAGTCTACCTTGATATAAATTCAGCTATTCTAGCTTTGTTTTGGCTAGAGTCTGTAGGACATATCTTTTTTGGTTCTTTTATTTTTTAATTTTTTGTTGGTTTGTTTTTGAGATGGAGTCTTGCTGTTACCCAGGCTGGAGTGCAATGGTGTGATCTTGGCTGTCACTGCAGCCTCTGCCTCCCAGGTTCAAGCAATTCTCCTGCCTCATCCTCCTGAGTAGATGGGACTATAGGCACCACCACACCTGGCTAATTTTTGTATTTTTAGTAGAGAGGGTTTTTTCACCATGTTGGCCAGGCTGATGTTGAACTCGTGACCTCAGGTGATCCACCTGCCTCTGGCTCCCAAAGTGCTGGGATTACAGGCATGAGCCACCACGCTTGGCCTGTTCTTTCATATTTAACCTTTCTGTGGCTTTAGATATGTCTCATGAACAGCAAGTAAGTGAATTTTTTAATCCAGGATAATAACCTTTGTCTTTAAATTGGAATATTTAGTTCGTTTATGTGCAACACAGTTAGTAATATATTTGGGTTTAAATCTTCCATCTTAATAATCTTTACATTTGTCCCCCATATTTTGAATTGCTTTTTTATTCCTTTTTCGCTTTTCCTGGCTTGGCCATTTTATATTTTTCCATTTTTAAGTCTTTTGTTAGCTTGAAATGTATACACTTATTATTTTAGTGTTTATCATAGAAATTAACTCGTGGGCAGACCTATCTTATAAAAGCCAAGTATAAATCAGGACTTTTAACATCTTCCCAGACCATGCATTTACCCCTTCCTGACTTATAGGCCATTGTTTTCATAGATTTAATTCTCTGTATATTTTTTTCACCATATATTTTTTGGTCCAATAAGACGTTGTTTTGTAAAGTTCATGTTCATTTATGTTTTCCCATATACTTGCATCTTCATCGCTCTTCATTGCTTCCTGAATCTCCACCTTCCTGTCTGGGATCCTTCTCTTTTCTGCCAGGATAAAGAAACCTAGTGTTTTCTTTAAGGAGATTGATTCTTTCTGGAGTGTTTTCCTTCTGGAGATGGATTCTTTCAGTGTTTGTTTTTGTTTTCTTCTTATCTGAAAATGCCTTTTTAAATCTTAATTCCTTCCATTTTGTGTATAGAAGTGGACTCTTTATAGATGCCATTACATTGTGTTCTGATTTCCATTGCTTCTGTTGAAACATCGGCTGTTCTAACTTCTGCACTTTAGAGTCAGCCTGACTCCTCCTCAGACTCCACACAGCATTTTATCTGTGTCTGGTGTTTCAGCAGTCTTAAAGATGTGCCCAGATGTGGTTATTTGAAATTTTACTCAGCTTAAGGTTCATAGGGATTCTTGGATTCATGGCTTGATGTCTGTCACTTATTTTGGAAAATTCTCAGCCATTCTTTTCAAATATTGCTTCCAGCATTCCCTCTGTCTCATCTTTTGGGACTGTAATTACACGGAAACTTCCCTGTGAATGAATGTGCAGCATCTCTGGCCTTCTCCTCTGTGCTTGCTGTCCTTTTGTCTCTGTCTGTTTTTCTCTGAATCTTTCTGTCTGACCTCTCTTCTTTATTCAGCTGTACCTAATATGTTGTTAAACATATTCATTGAGTTTGTTTCCAGTTATTGAATACTTTGACTCAAGAGCTTCCATTTGTTTCTTTCCTGGAGTTTTTACTTCTCCATTGAGATAGTCAACCTTGCCTTCTACCTCCGTGAGCCCGCGAGTGTATTAGTGCTAACGTTTGTGTTTAGCGACGCCATCATCTGGACCTCTTGTGGATCTGCAGCTATTGAAGTTACCTCCTGTTGTGCATGTTGCCTCTCCTCCACATGTGCCTGGTTATATTTTATTTGGTTATGAACAAAGTATCTGCAGAATACTTTATGACAATAATTTTTGGCTTATGATGATATTATCTTTCTCCAGAGAGGATTTATATTTGCTTCTGCCAAGGAACTCTGAGAACTAGCAATTAAGGTTACTTCGGTCCAATTTCTAATTATTTAGAGCTGAGCCACGTCCTGCAGGGGCCTCTCCATGTAGAATTCGCCCATGCTTCTAGCTTACAGCCATGTGTAGTCCCACCACAATGTGAGATCTCCACTGTCACCCCTTGGGGCGCTCTTGCATCCATTTCCTCTCACCCCAGCCCCTTGAAGTTATTAAAAGTATTATTCACCTTTTTTTTTTTTTTTTTTTTTTTTTGAGACAGAGTCTTGCTCTGTTCGCCCAGGCTGGAGTGCAGTGGCGCGATCTCGGCTCACTGCAACCTCTGCCTCCCAGGTTCAAGCAATTCTTCTGCCTCAGCCTCCTGAGTAGCTGGGATTACAGGCGCCCGCCACCACGCCCAGCTAATTTTTGTATTTTTAGTAGAGACGGGGTTTCACCATGTTGGTCAGGCTGGTCTCGAACCCCTGACCTCATGATCTACCTGCCTCGGCCTCCCAAAGTGCTGGGATTACAGGCATGAGCCACCACGCCCAGCCTATTCAGCCTTTCAACCATACTTCTGTTTCATCAGGAATGGGCACCCTGGCTCCCCAGGCAAAGCAGCCCTGCACACTCGGCTTACCTGCCTGTGCCCGTTCCCTCTGTGTCCTAACCTGGTTGTTCTTCGCATTTTAGTAGCCGTCTCGTGTCTTGAAGTGCATGTGTTTTATATTTTGTCTAGTTTTTCTAACTGTTCTCCACTAGTGAATTTTTTGAATTATAGACTGCCATTACCAAAAGCAGAAGTCACTTATCGTTATATTTTTAAGACCTCTGTTGCTGTGTATGTTTTCAGTCCTTTGATTCTCTCTGTAGTCCATGATGTGCATCTCCCACATTTTATCAATTATTCCAGTGATAAATACCTGGATTGCCTTCAACTGTCTACTGGCACAATCAGTACCACAAAAAATCTAGTGTTGTAAACGTCCCATTGTAAACTGTGTCAGAATTTTGGTGGATGCCTATCCAGGAGGAGACTGCTGGGCCTTAGAGAATACCTGCATTTATTTTAATTAAATGCTACCCAGTGACTTTTTCAGAATGTGCGCACCAGTATACTCTCCACCAACAGCATGAGACTTCCTGCATCCCCCATACCACCACCAAAACCCAGAATCTTCCAACTTTGTAATTTTCTTCAAGTCTATTGGATGTAAAGTGACAAGTCATCATTTTAATTTGCATTTCTCCAATTACAATCTTTCTGTTTGGGTTTCTTTTTCTTGTTGATTTGCAAGAGCTCCTTTTATATTTTGAATATATTATCCTTTGTTGGATATAAATATTGCAAATATATTCTCACAGTCTGTCAGCTAACTGCCATCTTATCTTTTACTGCATAAAAATCGAGCAATCTCTATTGCTGGTTTATGGCTTCTGCCTTGTGCTATTACTAAAGAAGTCACTGCCCTTATTTATCTTATATTATGAACTTTTAATTTTATACATTTCTATTCATGTACAAGGCTTTAGGTCAAGTGGAGCCCACTTTTGTGTGTGTTGATGGGGATCCAGCTTCCCTTTCCCCACAAGGGTTTTATTGTTCAGCTCGTTTTGCTATTATGAATACAACCTTCTAGCAGGTTGTTATTGCTGGTGTAATTTTAAAAATACTTTAAAGCATCTATCTGAACTCTCTTATTAGTTCTCATAGTTTGATGCTTTTGTTATGTATTTTTTTTCTTGGTAGATGATTAGGTCATTTCTAAATTGTGACTTCTTTTTCTCCTATAATCCAGTGCCTTTTGTTTCTTGTGCTTCACTTACAGCATAAGCAAGATCTCTGGCTTCCTGGTAAACAGCAGCAGGCATCACGTGCATTCTTGTCTGGTTTTCTGTCTTGAAGCAAACCCATCTTAACTTTCTCCATTACATAGAGTGTGTGCTGCGGATTTTGGCAATAACCTTTGCGAAGTTAAGATAGTTTCTATGTTGAGCAGTTCTAATCCTAATTCTGCAAGGTTGAAGCTGGTAATGAGTGCATAGACTGTATTTTCTGCCTTCATATATGGCCTGTTCTGCTTTAATGCTTGTTTTGAAAACTCAAATTTGTTCCAAAATGATTGATGTGTTAGGGAACCATTTGAGTATAATGCAAATTTCATGTTAGCTTATGTGCAATTTCATCCACTAGAAACACCAGGTGAATGCAGAATACTGCCCCCCCTTAATGCAGAATATGCCCCCCATGTGCCCCAAGAGTGGAGCTGCATAGGAACACACAGACGCACACCTCCCCCAGGAGCAGAGCTTCGTAGGAACACACAGACACACACCTGGGATAGTGTCCAGCTATACATGGATTCACTCTGTGTGTCATGAGCCACACCACCACTTCTGGAGTCACAGCTTGCCTCTGACCTCAGAGACCCCTTCTTTCACCACTTCCCACTAACTCATAAGCTCTTGACGCCCACTTCTACATGCAAATCACAAGTCTTTTTCACATAGTGCCATACTTATTGTAGTATTTATATATTTCCTAACCTTTTAGCATGTGTAAAATTGTGCTATCATTGTTAACATGAATGGACTTTATTTTTTCAAGCAGTTTTAGGTTTATAGAAAAATGGAGCAGAGAGTACAGAGTGTTCCTATAAACCCCTCAACCTGTCACCAGTTATTAACATCTTGGTTAGTCTGGTGTGTTGGTTAGGGTTCACTTTGTGTGTTTATATCCTATGAGATTTGACAAATGTGTAATGACAGGTGTCTACCATCCAGTACCATACAGAGAAATTTCAGTGCCCTAACGATCCCCTGCACTCCACCTATTCTCCCCGTACCTTTGGCCACTGATAATTTTTTCCTTTTTTCGTGGTTTTGCCTCTTCTGTAATGTCATGTAGTTGAAATCCCACAGTGCACAGCGTTTTCAGATGGGCTTCTTTCACTTACCACTATGCATTTGGGTTTCCTCTGTGTCTTTTATGGCTTCATAGCTCCATAGCTCCTTTTTCTCTCTTGCTGAATAATTTGTCGTTGTGTATATGTATCACAGTTTGTTTATCCATTCACCTACTGTAGGACATCTTGGTTGCTTTCAAGTTTGTCAGTAATGAATAAAGCTGCTATAAACATTTGTGTACACGTTTGTGTGAACATGTTTTCGACTCGTTTGGGTAAATACCAAGGAGTGTGATTGCTGGATCATATGGTAAGACTAGATTTAGTTTCATAAGAAACTGACAAACTGTGTTCCAAAGTGGCTGCACCATTTTGCATTCCCACAAGCCATGGATGAGAGCTCCTGTTGTTCCACATCCTCATCAGCAATTGGGGTTGTCTGTGTTTTGGATGTAACCATTCTAATAGATGTGTAGTGGTGGCTCTTTATTATTTTAACTTCCAATTCCCTAATGACATACCTGTATATCTTCTTTGGTGAGATGTTTGTTCAGATCTTTGGCTCATTTTTTAATTGAGTTGTTTTCTTATAATTGAGGGTTTTTTTGTTTTTTTCTTTTTTTTTTTTTTGAGACGGAGTCTCGCTCTGTTGCCCTGGCTGGAGTGCAGTGGCGCGATCTTGGCTCACTGCAATTCTCCTGGGTTCACGCCCATTCTCCTGACTCAGCCTTCCAACTAGCTGGGACTACAGGCGCCCGCCACCACGCCTGGCTAATTTTTTTTGTATTTTTAGTAGAGACGGGGTTTTATCATGTTAGCCAGGATGGTCTCGATCTCCTGACCTTGTGATCCGCCCGCCTTGGCCTCCCAAAGTGCTGGGATTACAGGCATGAGCCACTGTGCCCGGCCATAATCGAGTTTTAAGAGTCGTGTATTTTTGATACCAGGTCTTTATCATACATGTTTTGTAAATCTCTTTCAGTCTGTGGCTTTTCTTTTCATTCTCTTAATGTGCTACCATTTTGAATAAACTCCTATCTTTTTGTAGATGTGTTACTAACCAAGTTTTTGAGAGTTGTTTCCCTAACTCCATTTTTCCTAAATCTTGCATTTTTTGTTGCATGATTTTACATGGCATGGTGCTTTTTTGTTTTGTTTTGTTTTGTTTTTTGAGATGGAGTTTTGCTCTTGTCGCCCAGGCTGGAGTGCAGTGGCACGATCTTGGCTCACTGCAACCTCTGCCTTTTGGGTTCAAGCGATTCCCCTGCCTCAGCCTCCTGAGTAGCTGGGACCACAGGTGCACACCGCCACACCTACCACACCTGGCTAATGTTTGTATTTTTAGTAGAGGCAGGGTTTCACCATGTTGGCCAGGCTGGTCTTGAACTCTTGACCTCAGGTGATCCACCTGCCTCGGCCTCCCAAAGTGGGATTACAGGCGTGAGCCACCACTCCCAGCCAGCATAGTGCTTTTTAAGATCATATTTATTCTGTTATAGCAGAACTACCTGTATTTAGGAATTTCCATAATAAAATTTCAGTGTTTTAAATAAAAAGATAAAAAAGAAGAAAATTCTTTTTTGCTAGAAGGTGTTTCTTGTAATGAAGGATTAAACTTTTTAAAGTGCTTTTTCAGCCTTCATTATAATGTCTTATAATTTATTTCCTCTTTTGTCTATTATTGTGGTGAACTTCACTGATATCATGGGGACCAACCTTGTATTTCTGGATAAACCCCTATTTAAGTATGATACATTATTTTCAATGCACTGTTGTATTTGATTAGCTAATATTTTGTTCGGGATTTTGTATCTATTTTCATAAGTGAGGGGGAATCTGACTTTTTTTGTTGTGTTTCTTTTATCTTATTTTGGAATCAAGATTGCACTAGCCTCAAGTTGGGCATTGTTTTGTTCTTTTTCTATTTTCTGGAGCAACTTGTAAAGATGTGAATGAATGATTCTTTCAAAGATTGATGGCCTTGTGTACAAAACCATCTGAGCCAAGAGATTTAGGAAGGGAAGGGTTTTTCTTTTTTTAACTACCATTTTAATTTCTTAAGTCTTTGTTCACTCAGATTTTCTCTTATGCCAATTTTACCATTATATGTACATTTTTAGAAGTTGACTTATTTAGGTTTTCAGATTTAGAATTGAATGAGAAACTGAAGCAAGCCACAGTCATAATTCAAGGGAAATGTATAAACCTTAAAATACGTAAGCTTTAAAATAAGTAGAGAAAGGCAAAGCCAAAAGAAAAAGCCTATTATAAATGAAAAGATTAATAAATTTGATAACATTAAAATGTAAACCTGTGCTTCAAAAAATTTTCCAAACAGTGTGCCTTCTCACAGACTGGGGAGTCGTGGCGGAGTTAGTAGACTAAGTCACAGACTAGGAAATATATTTAAAATATCTTGTGAGTGACAGAGGATTGATGTGAAGAACATATTAAGAACTGAAGATGGGGCCAGGCACAGTGGCTCACGCCTGTGATCCCAGCACTTTGGGAGGCTGAGGCGGTGGCTCACTTGGGGTCAGGAGTATGAGACCAGCCTTGCCAACATGGCGAAACCCCATCTCTACAAAAATACAAAATTTAGCCGGGCGTGGCAGTGCATGCCTGTAATCCCAGCTACTCGGGAGGCTGAGGCAAGAGAATATCTTGAACCTAGGAGGCGGAAGTTGCAGTGAGCTGAGATTGCACCACTGCACTCCAGCCTGGGCGACAGAGTGAGACTGTGTCTCAAAAAAAAAAAAAAAAAACAGGAAGAGCTGAAGATGGATAACAGGAAGACGGATAACATAACACTGGGCATGTGATGCAAATGGGCAGTTCTTAGAAGAGGAACCTGAATAATCAATGAATATGTGAACAAATGTTCAACCTAACTGCCAATCAAGAGAAGCAACAAGAGAAACCATTCCATACCCTTCACATTGGCAGATGCGTTGCGTGAATGCCAAGTATTGGTGAGGATGTACAGGGTCCAGAATTCTTATAAATGGTGAGTAAATGTAAATTTATACAGATACTTCAGAGGTTAGTTTGGCAGTATCTAGTAAAGTCGAACATGATTCTCTATGTATCCTAGATAAACTCTTCCATGTATGCATAGCAGGCAGCTGTGTGCTGAGGCTTCGAGGTTATACCCAAGAAACATGGAAACGGCAGACTTCAGAAGGATACATGTAGGATGATCGTATTTGTGTAAATCTACAAGACACAAATAATAGTACATAACAGTACACCTTAGGATATATGCATATTTAGTAAGATTATAGAAAATGCATGAGAATAGTACAGAACAATTTAAGCACAGAGATTTGCCTCTGGAGAGGAAGCTAGGGAGGTAACATGAGGGGCGAGGCTTCAGCTCCACTGGTAATATTTTGGGAGATAAGTAGCAAATATGCCAAAATGCTGGCATTTGTATAATCTCTGGGATGGCTACCTCGGAATACTTTCTTTTCTATTTTCTGTACTTTTTTGTATGTTTAGTTTACGTTTATTGAACAAATACTGAGAATCTACTGGCTGCAGGGCTCTGTTCTGGATGCTTGGAGTACAGTGGTAAACAAGGTGCACGCAATGCCCTGTCTTCATGGAGCTTGCCGACTTTAAAATGTTTCAAAATTTAAAAGCTTTAATGCTCAAAATAATTTTTGAAAAGATTAATATGTAGCTAATCTCTTTACTCGTGGAATTAGACACTTAAAAAGCTGTGAGGGGCCGGGCGCGGTGGCTCATGCCTGTAATCCCAGCACTTTGGGAGGCCGAGGCAGGCAGATCACGAGGTCAGGAGATCGAGACCATCCTGGCTAACACGGTGAAACCCCATCTACTAAAAATACAAAAAAATTAGCTGGGCGTAGTGGCTCACGCCTGTAATTCCAGCACTTTGGGAGGCCGAGGCGGGCGGATCACGAGGTCAGGAGATCGAGACCATCCTGGCTAACACAGTGAAACCCCATCTCTACTAAAAATACAAAAAATTAGCCGGGCGTGGTGGCAGGCACCTGTAGTCCTAGCTACTTCGGAGGCTGAAGCAGGAGAATGTCGTGAACCCTGCTTGTTCACGGGAGGCAGAGCTTGCAGTGAGCCGAGATCGCGCCACTGCACTCCAGCCTGGGCGACAGAGCGAGACTCCGTCTCAAAAAAAAAAAAAAAAAAAAAAAAAGGTTGTGGGGGCCAGGGGTGAAGGAGAGCTCACTGCTCTTTGTAAAATCAGCCTCCACTGCTGGAACGGACAGTCTGAATGAACTGTTGGTCGGCTTCCTATATTAGTTTTTCAACATTGTTGGTTTACACTTCTGAGTTCATAGAATGAGCACCCTAGCCCTATGGTTTTGTAAGTTGTCACCTAAAGGGAACTGTTTAAATGAATAAACAGGGATGGCTTTTAATTACTACATTTGCTGAATAGATATTTTTGCACCCCAACTTTGTGCAAGACAGTAGGATAGGGACTGTTCGGACAAGAGGGCAACAAGCAAAGATCCCTGCTCTGGGAGGTCCCGCAGTGCCTCTGGTATGAACAGCGTTAGTAACAGTGGCCTTGACGATGGGGCATTCACTGTTCTACCTCAGGCATCGACTCTCTAAAGCACTGAGCCGTGACGAGGCCAGGGGAATGGAGGACCATCCCGCACGCACTCTGTACCCAGAGGTCCAGGTCATGCCGTAAGACACACCCCCCCCTCTACACCTCAGTTCCTGATTTATAAAACAATGGCCATTCCTGTTCCACACTGTTTCTGTATGAAGTGAAATGATCTACATGAATGCTCCTGGCACATGGTGACCACTCAGTGGATTCCAGTTTCTTCCTTCTTGATCGTGAGACGCATCTCTCGTCATTTCTGCAGTATTCCCTGAAGCTTCTTTAAGCAGAGTTCTGGCCAAGGCAGAGACCCTTAGTAAGCACCAGTTGATGGGAAGGCACAATTCACTGGGTCCCTAGATGCACCAGGCTGAGTTGCCTGTGGACAGGTGGGTGAAAATATGGAAGCTTCTCTGTCCATACTTGCCTGTCAGTGAGGAAGAAGATGGCCCCGCAGTATGTGAGGTCAGCCTGAGTGACACTCCTGTTAAGATAGGGATAATCCTTTCTGATCTCTCATTTAGTCTGCCTTGCTTTGGATAGTATGTGATGGCAGTTGCTAGACCGAGCCTGAAATGCAGAAATGCCAGGGCGAAGATGACATCTGACAACATAGCCTAGATATGTCAGTCAGCTAATGACTTCAGATCAGTCTTCTGAGAAGTAGGCTTTTCTGAAATCGATGGGCTTAATTAGAAAGGACTTAACTAGGGTAACTGGGTAATAACGACCTGGAAATATTTATACAGGGACCCTTCGCAAGTTTTCACCGAAACAGGACTTTTAAAAAAATCCAAAGCCTTCAGCAGCCAAAGGAGCATCTTTGGTTGGGAGAGATGGGGATAGGAGGATCTTCACTCCTTACATAGAGCCCCTGCACACCCTGGGGACACCAGACCCACCTCTGGGAAAGACAAGAAAGGGAGGAAGCTGGGCCAGTGTGGTGCAGGCCCTCCATATGCCTATGGAATCAAGGAATCTCTGTTAGTTGGTGTGTTTTGTTTTGTTTTGGGGTTTTTTTGAGACGGAGTCTCACTCTGTCGCCCAGGCTGGAGTGCAATGGCACAATCTCGACTCACTGCAAGCTCCACCTCCAGGATTCACGCCATTCTCCTGCCTCAGCTTCCCGAGTAGCTGGGACTACAGGCCCCCGCCACCATGCTTGTCTAATTTTTTGTATTTTTAGTAGAGACGGGGTTTAACCGTGTTAGCCAGGATGGTCTCAATCACCTGACTTCATGATCCCCCTGCCTTGGCCTCCCAAAGTGCTGGGATTACAGGCGTGAGCCACCGCGCCCGGCCCTCTCTGTTTTTTAAACCACATTCGGAAGTATTTCACTCCCTAATTGTCTTTTCCTCAAAGTAAGGAGACAGCCACTGGGAGGTGAGTGGGTGGACAAGCCCACTTGGTGGCAGAGTGCGGCCCTCCTTGTCACACAGCCTGGCCTCGATGGTCCTTCCAGGCCTGACCCGGCCGTGAGTGCCTGCCATCCTCAGCCCTCTTTCTAGGGTGTGGTGTCTCTGTCCCACCCCGGCCTCACAGAACTCAGGTCCAGATCTCTGTGAATGATGGAGAGCATGAAGAATAGTCTGCCCTGGGGACACAACACACTTTGGCTGAACCCTTCTGGCAACCACATCTCTGCTGTTTTATTTACTCCGGTGTCTGGTGTGGGCAAATAGCTTGCAGGTGGCTTTGTGGCTGCCCCATGGCGGGTACAGGAGCAACCCCATTCCCTCCTCCAAAGTTTGGTTTGGATGTGGAGAAGGATAACACCACACACACACCAGGAGGGTGGGGAAAGCTTGTGGTTGGTGCCCTGGGGCTTTCTGTGAGAGCAGGGCAGACTGCAGCCCAGCTGGAACAGCTGCAGCAAAGGGGGCCCTGGATGGCTGAGTATGGCTGAGGGCTGTATGGTGGTGAGGAGGGAGCCAGGGTGAGAGTCCTGCCACCCCTCGCCTGGGGTTTGCATTGATTTTGCAGTTATGGGGCAAGAGAGGAAGGGGATGGGGCTGGAAGCCATCCGCAGTCGGCAGTGGGCTGATATCTGTCACGCTCTGGGGGCAGAGCTGACTTGACTGTGCCCTGTGAGGGACACAGCAGCAGCCTGAAGAGGGCTCGGCCTCATTCCTCACATCCAGGTAGAAATCGGGAAGTGCAGCCAGGGTGAGCCCTCCCCGGTGAGCTACCAATGACATGGGGTGTCCACACAGGGCTGCCCTCCAGCAGCAGGGCCCTCCTGCAACAGCCACTCCCTGCCGTCCTCAGGCTCCCATGGGGCTCCAAGTCCCAGCTTTCTCCTGACATGGGAGCCTGCCCAGTCCTGTTCTGTGTTGAAGTGCGCCTCTGGGGGTCATTTACTTGCATCTGAGATCTGTGAGTGAGATTTCTATATGTTAAGAAAAGCTGGGACCCTGGAGATGCTTCCCAGGCTGCCCTAGTCTTCCCAGTCCCAGGGGCTTGGCCACGTACCCCGCAGCGTGCAGAAGATGCAGGGGAGCTGGCCTGTGTCCTCAGGTGGGAGGGGAGGGGTGGGAGTGCCCAGCGCCCCAGGGGCCAGGCTGTGTGGGCACTGGGGGGAGATGCGCCATGGACCACAGGGACCCGTGGTGCTGGGCAGCTTCCCGGCAAAAGGTCTGGAAGGTGTGTCTGTAGTAGACAGAATTCTCAGGATGCTCCCAAAACCTCTGCCCACTGGTTAGCCAGACACAAATCTAGGAACTTCCTGCAAGGGACTTTGCAGATAGGACTGAGGTTGCTAATCAGCTGACCTTAACATAGGGAGATAGTTCTGGATTATCTGGGTAGGTCCAGCATAATCATATGAGCCCTTAAAAGCAGCCGAAGAAGCCAGGAGAGGAGCTAAGAGAGATTGAAAGAGAAGGAACTCAACCCACCATTGTGGGGAGGAGACCTGTTCCCCGCCATTGGTCGTCCTTGGAAGATGGTAATAGCCCCTGGGCATCACAAGGCAATTCAGCCACCCGGGGACCTCAGTCCGACAGCACTCTGGAACTACATCTGCCTGTAATCTGAATGAGACTGCAAGTTGATTCAGCCGCAGAGCCTCCAGAAAGGGACACAGCCGCGATGACACCTTAATTTAGGCTCTCTGTGACTCCAAGCAGAGAACCCACTGAGCCACACTGTGCCCAGCCCTTTGACCTACAGAAACAGATAACAAATGTATGTGCTGTTAAGCCTCTAAATGCAGGGTAATTTGTTTCAGCAGCAATAGGAAAATAATACATGCATCCCTGCCCGTGGGAGTCACATGGCCCAGGGCCTTAGCAGCGGCCCAGGAGCTGGCTGGCTGTCAGTCACTGAGAAGATGATGAGGGACTGTCAGCCATTAGGGAATGCCATCCAGGAGCCGTTTGTCTACTATTCACCAGTTAGGGAATGGGGAGCTAATTTGCATTTTAATGCTAGATTCTCACCATTTTCCCAAACAGGAAATCCTTCCAGAGTAGAATCTTAGCACTTACCTAGGCATCTTTTATGCTTTTGGGGTCCTGTGCTCTATCCCTCTGGTCTTGCCTGGACTGGGGAGTGGGACTGTTAAGCAAAGAGCAGATTAGGTGAGGCCACCCACCAAAGTACCAACACCTAGGTGCGGGGGGAGTTGGTCTGAAGAGAGGCTGAAAGACCAAGTCCAAGTCATGAAGGGAAGCAAAAGGCCAAGTCATCGGCTAAGTCCGAAGGATAAAATGGGGCCAAAAATAGGCCAGGTGGTCCTGCTGAACACAGTTGGGTACTTGTAAGGGATTGGGAGGTGGACTGTAGGTAAAATTGGTCACCCTGTGGCTTAAGATTGAGGCAAGGCTGTCACAATGACATACATCTTCCACCAAAATACAAGGCATAGGGTGTAGGAAATTACAGTGAAATTGCAGAAGAAATCCTAATTGAAGGGATCCAGCAAAGAGTAAAGGCGTTTGTCATGGAGACTGCTGTAACATTAATTTATGGACCTACTATGTTCTCAGTCCTCTATGTGGAAGATGTCTTCACTCTAGATGGTGGGCACCATTATGATCCCTGACTGTCCCCAGCCTCTGTGTCTATTCCAAGGAGCCTCCAGCTTCTCTATCCTTGTGATTGGAGTCAGCCAGTGCCTAAGGGGAAAGTGGCCCAAATGCTGAATTTATGTCCCTGTCCTCTCTTCTCCTCCATCATAGCCCTGCAGTTTCCTCTTTCTTTAATATCTTTCTGGTACCTTCAAATAGATAGTTATTACTTTTTCACTCAAGTTTTTAAGCTCTTCTTACTTTTTATAGGCTAGGGTATTTTCCTCTTTTTTATTCATTCTTCACAGATATTATTTTAAAATATAAACGTGTTTGTTGCTTTTTCTGATTGTGAAGCTAATGTATTCATCTTGGCAAATCCAACATAACAAAATAATTAGAGTTAAATTCACCTGAAATCCTACCATCCAAAAATAGATATTGTTAACTATTTGGTATACAACCTTTTGTGTATCTATGCCTTTTCATTGTTTGTCTTTTTATTATTTTTTTCATAAACAAGATCACACTCTATATACTGGTTTGTAAGCTACTTTTTAATTTAATAATATGCTTTTAGTGACTTTAGTTTTGATAAATATAAAGCTAAATTATTCTTTTCTTTTCTTTTTTTTTTTTTGGAAACAGAGTCTCGCCCTATCCCCTGGGCTGGAGTGCAATGGCACGATCTCAGCTCACTGCAACCTCCGCTTCCCAGGTTCAAGTGATTCTCATTGCCTCAGCCTCCCAAGTAGCTGTGATTACAGGCACCCACCACCCCGCCCAGCTAATTTTTGTATTTTTAGTAGAGACAGGGTTTCGCCATGTTGGCCAGGCTAGTCTCGAACTCCTGACCTCAGGTAATCCACCAGCCTCAGGCTCCCAAAGTGTCAAGATTACAGGCATGAGCCACCACACCCGGCCCCTAAATTATTCTTTTGAATTGGCTACATGGTGTTTCATTATATAAATGTACCTTAATTTATTTTAGTAGTCCCCTAATAATGTTCAATTTGTTTGTCTGTAATATTTTTCTATTAGAATCAATGCTGGAATCAATATACTTGTAAATACATATTTGTGTGCTTTTCTGAGTACTTGTTTTCTTAGGATAAAACCCTAAAAGTAGAACAATTGGATCAACATATTTGTTCTTTGTAAAACTTTTCTTGAAGTATAATACACATGCATAAAAGTGCACCAATAATAAATGTATGTTTTGATGAATTTTCACAAAGTAAATATTCTCATGCAACCAACATCCAGATCAAGAAATAGAACATTACCATCACAACAGTCTCTTTCTTTTAAATGGAGTATTTAGTCCATTAACTTTTAATGTGATTATTGATATAGTTGGGCTTACATTGGTCATTTTCCTCTTTTTTTGTCACATGTTCTTTGTGTTACTCCTTTTCTCCTTTTCTGTTTTGTTTTGGATTAATTGGATCTTTTTTTAAAAAATCCTATCTTTATTATTGGCTTATCACTATTCCTTTATGTTATTTTATAATGGTTGCTCTGAAAATTATTTTATATATACATGTATATTTATCTTTTCATAGTCTACTAAAAGTAATATTTACCACTTTATATAAAATGTAAGAATCTTGCATGTGTATAATTTCATTTATCCCTTTCCTGTTTTATGGATAGAGCTGTCATTTATATGCTCATCTACATGTACTATAAGCCCCACAATATAATGTTATGATTTTTGCTTTAAATTGCTATGTATTTTTAAAGAAATTAATTTTAAAATAGTGTGTTGTACATACCCACAGTTTAACACTTCTGGTGCTTATCATTTTATCTTGAAGATCAGAATTTCCATTTGTCATCATTCTCACTTTTGCCTGAGCAACTTCACTTAATGTTTCTTGTAGTAATCATCTGCTGGTCAATGATTCTCTTAGCTTTCATTTTTCTTTTTTTGGACAGCAGACATTGTGGTGGTGTCCTGTTGGTCACCACCAGGGACACGCACCTCCTTCTTTCATTTTTCTGAAGATGTATTTATTTCACTTTTATTATTGCAAAATATTTTTGTTGATGTAGAATTCTGAGTTGACAGTTTTTTTCTTTCAGCAATTCAAAGATGTTGTTACAGTATCTCTGTCTTTCATTACAGTCAACTGTCATTCAACAAAGGTCTGTCTTGTTATGTCTCTCTGTATTCTGCTTGGGATTCAGTGATCTCCTTGAATCTGTACATTTATTCTTTCACCAGATTTGTGAAATTGTTGGTCATTATGTCTTCAGAATTGTTTCTGCTTCATTCACTCTCTCCTCATGTATGTTAGACCATAGTATTTTCCCAAGTCACTAAGTTGCTGTTCATTATTTTCCAACATTTTTTTTCTCTTTTTCAAATTGGATCATTTCTATTTGTCTGTCTTCAAGCTGCTATTTCTTTCGGTATTTCCAATCTGCAGTTCAGCCTATTCAGTAAATATTTTTATTTTGATACTGTATTCTCCAGTTCTGGAATTTCTATTTGATTCTTTGTTATAATGTCCATTTCTTTGCCATTTCCTATTTCTTCATGCTTTAGAAGTATGTGCTTCTGTATATTTTTGAGCGTTATTATAATAGTTTATCTGTTGCTTCAGACACCTGCATCGCCTAAGTGCTGGTTTCCACTGACTTTTCTCTTGGGAACTAATCACATTTTCCTTTTCTTCACATGTCTAGTAAATTTGGATTGTATGTTGGCTATTGAATAGTTTACAGTCTTTGGATTCTGTTGTTTCTCTGAAGAGGTTTTTGTTTTGTTTTGTTTTGTTTTTTCCGACCTTTTAGCAGGAAGTTAATGTGGTTGAATTAAAACTTCACATTCTACGTTCAGGTTTTGTAGCCTCTACTAGGCTGCTTGGAGTATTCCCCATACCTTCAGAATTCAGGGGTCAGCCAGAGATTTGGGCAGAGCTCCACACAGAGCTCTGTAGCTCGCCTCTGCAGCTCTTTGTTCTGAGATTGTCCTCCTTATTGATGCTTCTAAGATCACCTTAAAATCTTTGTTCTAACTGTTCAATCAGTGACACTGTGACTGCAGGTTTCTCTCTGTGTTTTAGCCACCCCTTGGTGCCTAACTGCAGGCAGAAAGCTGTAAGGGCAGGAAACTCAGCCAGGGGTATTCCTGTGGTTTCTGCCTGCTTTAGGTCATTCTCCAGTGCCATCAGATAGCCGTTTTTTTGTGCTTTTTTCCCAGTAGGTATAATTATCTGCACAGAGTTTGTCTGATAGTAGCCATTCCACTATTATTAGAAACCCTTAAGAGAAAATAAATATTTTATGCATTGAGTGATTGAGAGGGATATTTTTTTACATTCTCTGACGTGAAATTAGGTTTTGGATGATGCTAATGGCCTCTGTCGAAGAGCAAGCATGTGCTTCTGTATCAGCCACTTTGGACAGCATTGCATGCTACTAATGTCCACATTGGTGGTTCCTGGTAGCTTCCCTCAAAACTGGTTAACTTAGATTGGTCAGGAGCCCACCAGAGCTGAGGGGGTGGGGTGGAGAGAAGAAACGAAGTTAGGTGGGCAGCAAGCTTTGATGCTGTGGGTGAGGCAGAGCAAGTGTCTCTGTTGTGGCTGGGGTTACTTTGTTGTGCTCTTGGGACATAATGAAGGGAAGCTAAAGCCACATCCTGACAGAGCTCTACATCTTAGCGTTGCAGAGGCATTTCCACTTTAGAAATCAAACTCGTGTTTATGTGTTTAAAGCAGATCCAGAATGGATGGTATTTTCAAGTTAATGTCTTCAGAAAAAAAGAGGTAGGTAATTATTAGAGCAGAGGTGTGTGTGTTGGAAACTACACAGGTGAAGCCACAGGACTTAGGGTTGTGTCTGAATTCTGCTGCCATTTTCTCTCTGAGCTGGTAAAGCCTTTCCACACTGCAGAATTTCTCTTATGTGAAGTGAAGTCAAATAACACAGTTCCACAACAGAAGAGTAAACAAAAATGTTTGTTGAACCTGAATCCAAAAGGTTTAGATTACATTTTCTTGACAGTAAAACAAAATAGTCCAGGCATTTTAGCACACCTGACCTTTTCAGCCTCATTTATCCCAACCTTAGCCCCTTCACCCACCCTTAGATTATCCGAAGTTTCACCAGTGTTCAAGCCCATGCCTAGGAATGTTATGGGAAATATTTGACAAAGGGAGAAAAGTAGCCTTTACCAAATTTGTTTTATCTGTCTTAAAGGATGCATTCATTTGAATAGACAGTGTCAGGGTTGGTAGGAAAAAGGATGGTAGCAGAAGAGAAAAAAAATGCAATTTCTGGGAAGTCTGCATGTTTCCAGCAATATTTAGGACTTAAGCTCCCATGAATATCAGGACCTCAAGCATGTGCTTCCATATCAGCCACTTTGGACAGCATTTCATGCTATTAATTCCCCCATTGGTCGTTCCTGGTAGCTTCTCTCAAAACTGGTTAACTGAGATTGGTCAAGAGCCCATCGGAGCTGATGGGGGTGGGGTAGAGAGAGGAAATGAGGCCAGATGGGCAGCAAGCTTTGGATGCTGTGGGTAAGGAGTTTTGACTGTCACTCTGAAGCAGCTCTCAGGCAGAGGAATGATGTGATTTATTGTAGTTTACCAAGGACCACTCAGGGTATTGTGCAGAGGGAATACCAGCTGGAGGTTCTTGTGTCACTCCATGAAGTGTGGGGGCGGCGGAGGGGCAGAGATGGGACCTGCACTGGAGGTAGGTGGTGGACAGATGAAAAATGGTTGGATTCTGGATAATAAAGTAAAGGTAGGGCTAGCTGATGGACTTGATGATAAATATGGATGTGAACTGAAAGAAAGACAGGTGTCAGGATAACCAAAATTATCCTTGCCAAGATTTTTGTTCTGAGCTACTGAAAGAATGCAGTTGTCTGCTACTGAGATCAGGACGCCTGTGGCTGAGCAGTTTTGGGTGGGTGGTCAGGAGTTCTCCTTGGAGGGAGGGTAGGGGCAGCAAGGGGGTCCTCCTCGTGTAGGCAGAACAGCTAGAGACCCAGGGCAGGAGAGGTGTGGAGAGGGTTGGGCATTGAGAGACAGGGAGCAGTTTTCCCCTGCCCTGGCTCCAAAGAGAACCTTGAGATGCATATCAGGCATCTCAGCAGAGGGGCCTAGGAGGCACTTGGAGTGGCACGGGGCAGGTGTCACTTCTTTGCCTAGAGCTTCCTTTGACCACCCATAAGAAGCCTTTACAATGACTACAGTGCAGAAATGTGCAAATACCCAAAAGTGAACGCAAGCCTGGCTGTGTCAGACAGAAGATACTGAAGTTGCAAAGCCACAGGCCTCAGAGTGGGGATGCCTTTCACTGTGAAATCCCATATTTCTAGAGCAAGAACCAAGGCATTTGTGCCAGGACTTTTGTGTGTGTGTGTTGGGGAGCAGGGAGGGGTGTGATACAGAGCCTTGCTCTTCTGCCCAGGCTGAAGTGCAGTGGTGTAAACTTGGCTCACTGCAACCTCCGCCTCCTGGGTCCCAGTGATTCTCATGCCTCAGCCTCCTGAGCAGCCGGGATTACAGGCACATGCCAGCAACCCCAGCCAGTTTTTGTATTTTTAGTAGAAATGGGGTTCTGCCATGTTCGCCAGGCTGGTCTTGAACTCCTGACCTCAGGTGATCCGCCCACCTTGGCCTCCCAAAATGCTGGGATTCGAGGCGTGAGCCACCGCGCCCGGCTATGTGCCAGGACATTCAGCAGTTGACTGTGGAGAGCACAGTGGAAAGGAAGTCTACCAATATTTTCTTTACACGTACAAAATGAGACATTTATGTAAAAACCACACCTTCAAGATCCAGGAAAAACTATTCTGGTTCAAGAAACCCTAATCACTGTGAAAAGACTCACCTCGGCAGTTACCTAGGACTAATGACAACTGTGACATCTTCAGATATTAGGTGCCGAGACCAAAGAACTGCCAGCTTCAGAGGAGGAAGCACAGGGCACGCCGCAGTGTGGATAGAGGCCTGGTTGTCAGGAGTAGATTCAACCTAAGGTGCCGAGCTCTCACCAGCCTGGCAATAGATTTATTTGTATTTGTACTTAAAAGGTGTAATTATCTATTAGGCATTTCTTTAAAATAATATGCTGAAGAAAGTCTGCATGAATTTTAATCCAAACTGAAGAGAAGTACAGGTCTACCAATAAAGTGGTCAGCTAGAGTGTGCACTGGATATCGAGACCAGCCAGCATAAAAGGCCGAATGGTGTGCTGAAGGCCTGATGATGCTTGGATGGTTACTTCAACCTAAAACCAATATCCACATGTCCAACCCCTGTAAGCTCAAACGTTAGAGTTTCTCATGCATGATTGTCCTGATCCATTTCCCTTAAGTGGCTTGCACAGCAGAAGGGGGAAATTGTACCATTTTAGAAGTCTAATTTGTTTGTTTGATTGATTGATTGATTGATTGATTTTGAGACGGAGTCTTGCTCTGTTGCCCAGACTGGAGTGCAGTGGTGCGATCTTGGCTCACTGCAACCTCCACCTCCTAGATTAAAGCAAATCTCCCACCTCAGCCTTCCAAGCAGCTGGGATTACAGGCGCATGCCGCCACACCCAGCTAATTTTTGTATTTTTAGTAGATATGGGATTTCACCATGTTGGCCAGACTGGTCTCAAACTCCTGAGCTCAAGTGACCCACCCGCCTCTGCCTCCCAAAGTGCTGAGATTACAGGCGTGAGCCACCACACCCGGCCTAATTTGTTTTAAATAACTAGCTCAGCTATAATCTACCATGAACAATGATGGTGTTTTATTTGGTATTTAAATAATTTTTGTAATGAAAATTGTTAATCATGACATGATTTATTTTATTGCAGAGCATTAGGGTGAAAATAATGAAAATTTTCATTAAAGGAATATGTGACATAACTTCATTATATTATATACAGTGTTGTATTGATTTGCCAAAACTTGTAATTTGGTAACGATATTGCATTCCTTGGGTTTGTACTCCAAAAGTCTATGATCTAAAATGTTGAGTTGCAGGCTGGTTCTGTTCAGTGAAAAATGAAAATGATTACCTGAATTTTGCAGCAACCTAAACTTAGAGGAACAGCTGTTCACATCCCTGGCGCTTCACATTTGCCTAACATAACACTACCATGTGTCAGAAACCGTGCTTCACTTACTGCTAAATCATGACGCAGCCATGTTTTATGTAATTACTTTTTAAAGTAATTGTGACCACAAAGTCTTGTTTGTACATGAAGACCTGACCTTTGACTGATTTCCCAGGTTAGAAAAAGTCCTGCTGGAATTTTGATAGGAATTGCATTAAACCTGTGCATCCATTTGGAAGCAACTGAAATCTTTATCCAGTTGAGCCCTCCAATCCATGAACACAGAATGTCTCTCCATATTTAGATCCTCTTTGATTTCTTTCAGTGCTCCATTATTTTAAAGCAAGTCCCAGACATCATGTA